>NC_045570.1:6928055-7258611 GCF_009819795.1 Aythya fuligula | reverse complement strand
ATATATATATATATATACACACACATTGTATATAGGATTTCTTTTTTTTTTTTTTGCACATAGCTACAAATGTTTAAGAGCACATTTATGCTTCGTGTCAGATTCTAAAGCAGCTGACTTCAAATACTTGCAGCCAATTTTAGATTTTTTTTTAGATTTGATTTAATCATGATTTCTCTGAAAACCTTCGATAGAGACTGAATGAGGAAATTTATGTAGTTTCCAGGTTGTTCGACAAAATGGCACAACTAGTACTAATACTTGTAATATAGAAAAGTATCTACCACGTGTGAGTGCACCCAATACAGGTGGGTATTTTCAGTCATATATTTCAGTGTACACACAGTAGAAACCTACCATCAAACAGACATTTGCGGTATTTGTAGCTATGTTGTGGTACAGTGATATATAACAATCAGTATTAGGCCCTGCTTCTATTTAGCTTACTGTTCTTCTCCTTTGTCCTGCAACTTTTAGGCTTAGGCAAGTGTCACGGTAGATATGTTACTGCAGAATCCAAATGTCTCATTTTGGATTGGGGCCACTCCAGAAAGCATAGAGAAAAGAGATGGAAGTGAGACTTCTGTAATGTCTCTCAACTATTTGAGCTCTTTCTGGTAGATAAGCCCCCCAGGTTGTTTGAGGGCAGTTCTTGCTTGTCCCATGCCCACGTGGGACCACAGATTGGGAGATAGTTTGAGGGACCTCCTGGGAGGAAGAGGAGGGCAGGAGGGCTGGTGTCTGAGCTGATGTGTTCTTGCTGTCTTCCAAAGAAGCAAGCTGGAGCTGACTTGAAGTGGTTTGGTGTGGGTGGGGTGGACAGCAGGAGTGGATGAGGATTCACTTAGTTAGAATTTTTCTCTAAATAATTAGTTTGTCTCTGTGTGTGTATATGTGTGTATAAATACAAAAGCTATTTTTTCATTGGGAATGCTAATTTCAGGGAACTAAAATTGGAAAGATTTTTAGAAAATCTTGACTGTCTGAATACATTGGGCTTAAATGGAAGAAAACCAAACCAAAACAAAACCAGCACCGCCTCTCCCAGGGGAAAAAAAAAAAAAAAAAAAAAAAAAAAAAAGGGAACCAAGTTTCTTGATTTACTGTCATGCTCACCAGCATCTTACAGAATAACTGGCTTGGCTTTCTCCATGGAATTGATTTTTGCACTGAGTTAATGAAACACACAAAGTGTTAAGTGTTAAACAGAGGAAAGAACACTAAAATTAAAATCAATAAATCAGTACCACCTAGACTCTTCCAATATCCTGGAGTATGCTGACAAGCTTGCAGTTAAAGCTTGCTGGGAGCTTTTGCTCAATGATTTTTTTTTGGTGGAAATGCCTGTTTCCCAAAACTGAATTGTTTTGCTGACGGTAGCTGGCTAGCTGTTAAGGACACAAGGGGAGTGAGAAGGGCAATAGTCCCAGTTCTAACTTAAAATGGAATTTGCCAGGAACTAAATATAATTTTTCTTGTTAATAAAATAACAATCTACAATTTTTACTATATCCAACTTTAGTGATGTTTATGGAGAAATATCTTTTGGATTTTGTTCTGTTTTGGGAGCACAATTTATAATAAAATTTAGCTGAAAAAGTAGCAAACAATACGAGCGTAAAAACAGTGATATGAAAGGAAAACTGTTAGTCAGTGGAAAACAGAATGCTTGGAATGTTTATCTTACTATTCTACCATATTTTTTAAAAAAGAAAACCAAACAAAAACAGGGTGTGCCACGCTCTCTACCACCACAGTCCATCCGTGGTTATGTGACAATAGATTTGAAGTACTCTGTGGAGTCGGTCGTGAGCAGCAGCGAACACTTTGACACGAAGGTCACATCCAGGAACTTCCTTGCTGCTGATGGCATGATGTGAGCTGCTCCAGCAGACAAAACACTTGTGTCCTTCCTGAGCTGCATAATCTTCCATTTCCCCAGAATCATCCTGAAGGAAAGCAAAACTAAATATATATATATATGTACCAGTAAAATATAACTATTGCATGGGCCAAGGCACAGAAATATAATTTTCAGTGCTGCTTTCATGAATATAGGTCAGTTAGCAACTCTGGAAGCTTTAGGCTAGGTCTATACTTCAGAATCATATAGATATAATTATTATATACTTCATGAGGTTCAACAAGGCAAAGTGCAAGGTGCTGCACCTGGGTGGGGGCAATCCCAGACATGAGCACAGAATGGGGGAAGAACTCACTGAGGGCAGCCCTGCAGGGAAGGACTTGGGGGTTCTGCTGGATGAAAAGCTCGACGTGAGCCAGCAGTGTGTGCTTGCAGCCCAGAAGGCCAAGTGCGTCCTGGGCTGCATCAAGAGGGGTGGGAAGCAGGGATGGGAAGGGATTGTGCCCCTCTGCTCTGCCCTTGTGACCTCTCCCATGAAGAAAGGCTGAGAGAGCTGGGGCTGTTCAGCCTGAAAAAGAGAAGGCTCCAGGAAGACCTCATTGCAGCCTTTCAATACTTAAAGGGGTCTTATAAAAAAGACAGGACTCATTACTTGGGTAGATAACAATAGGACAAGGGGGAATGGTCTCAAACTAAAAGAGGATAGATTCAGACTAGACATTAGGAGGAAATTCTTTACTGTAAGGGTGGTAAGGCACTAGAACAGGCTGCCCTGAGAAGCTGTGGATGCCCCAACCCTGGAGGTGCTCAAGGCCAGGCTGGATGGGGCCTTGGCCAACCTGATCTGGAGGGTGGCATCCCTGTTTACCGCAGGGGGTTGGAGTTGGATGATCTTTAAGGTCCCTTCCAACCCAAACCATTTTATGAATTACAGCAGCACAGGTACTGCAGGGGGAAAACACCTCCAAAAACAGTGTAGCTGCTGTATTTCAGGACATATGCTTCCAGTCAAGGAAGGAAAGGAAGGAATAAGGAAGTCTTTGGCTTGGATCAAGGGTGACCTTGACATCTTTTGCAGATCAGAGAAAACAACGACGACTTCTAGGCACCCCCCAAAAATGCAAAACCAAGTCTTTGATACTCAGAGCAAAAAAACACCCTCTATTAGGTGGCAGAAATGAATCTAAGTAGACTCACCCTATGTTGGGTTTTCTTATAGATACCAGGAGGATTGGCTTCTCTCAGAAATCTGTGCCAAGCTGGAAGCGCGGTGCTCAGTGGAGCTTGCTGCCCCACATGGCTGTGGGTGCCAAATGTCAGGAGGGGCAGCTGCTACTTTAAATAGATGTGGATGGCTTTGTTCCTGGTGGAAAATTGGTCTGGGAAGTGACAATAATAGAACTTTCAGGATTCTGCTTTTGAACAGGAAGAGTGTTGATATCGGAATCAATCCAGAATTGAAAGCAATTTTTCCAAGTACTTTTTTGTTTTGTTTTGTTTTAAAGTGTTTCAGGATGCCTCTCTAGTTATAGTTCCCAGAATGAGGAGAAAACAACAACTGTTGTCCACAAGCCTTCTGAGACTTTCATGGAAACGGCCTTTAGTCTTGACAACCAGCAATCTGTCCCTAGAGCACAGATTTGATTAGACTCTAATTGGAAAGCTCCTGCCACCTCGTGGCAAGAACATTCACTTTTCTTCAACCAAGAGAAGAAAAATGGGTAATTATTACCTTTGTAGCACAAACGTATAGCTAAACAAACAGAAAGCAGGGAGACCAGAGGCTTTGGTTGCTTTGCTTCAGCATTTGGACATTATGTTTTACAAATCTGAGTAGTATTTTAAAACAAGGAAAATTTATATGGGTAGACTATGACTTATTAAACAAGTTTCATGGCTTTTTTGTTTTGTTTTGTTTTGTTTTCCTGCAGCTGCTTGCTCCATCTTTCTTTCCAACACACTGTAAATTCTGCTGAAGTACAGTGTTTATTCAAGAGAACCTCCAACAACTTCGGTATTTGTATAAAAAGTTGTTGATGAAAGTCTTTGATGGGTGTCAGTGTGATTGCACATCTGTGTCCATCCTATAACATACCTGGCCTCATTGCACTATTTACTTCCAACTGAAGGAAACATACAGCTGTAGGTTCCTCTTCAGTGACTAACAAACTTCTGTGATACCTTAGCGTGCGTCTCAAGGCCTTTTTTTCCTGTTCAGAACATGAGAAAATAAAACCAGTATCTGTGGTAAGAAATGTTCATCTTTGTACTCCTTCCTGTTTCTTTTGTATTTGGTATTAGTGGCAACTACGGGGGTTCCGCATGTACAGATCCTGAGAATAAATGCCATCATTTGATGTTTTCACTGATGATGATCAAACTAGGGTCGTGAAACTCTAGCAGCTTCAACCGACCACAAAACCAAGACAGAGCAAAATGGGGGAAAAATACACTTTTTACAGACTTGGCTCACAACCCATTTGATTCCAAACCTTAGATTAATATTTCTTGTTAGGTTTTATCTGAGAAATATGTTGCAACTATGCTGATTAAATAGATTAAATCAGATAATGAACCTCCCCCGCTCCGAGTATGAACTCACTCCATTTTAGGACCTGAAAACAATCCTGAGATCAGTAGAAGAAACAGAATTTCATTGCAGTAGTTAAGACTGCCAATGTTGCTATTTTTATGCAAAGAAAATTTTCCATACCTAGGACTTCCTCTTCCTAACGCGTTATAATGATTTCTAAGTAAAATAGTGATGGCTGTGCACAAGAGAGGCCAAAGGGACAGCCTCTGAGATTGCAATCTTTACTTGGAAGACAGACACCAAGTTCCGATACGTGGTAAGCAGCACCTATAGTACTATGTCAGTGGGGCTCGTCATCATAAAATCATAGAGTGGTTTGGGTTGGAAGGGACCTCAAAGGTCATCCAGTTCCAAGCCCCTGCCAGGGGCAGGGACACCCCCCTATCCCACCAGGGTGCTCAAAGCCCCATCCAGCCTGGCCTGGAAATGGCCTTAGCCATTTTGCAGTGGTGAGGTTTCAAAGCTGATTCATTCACAGAAATACATCCATGCCAAATGCTAGTTGGGACAGCTGGTATGTAGGGAAGATGTTCCATGAGCTGGCAGAGTCATGGAACAGAGGGAGAGTTTTAGAGAAACCACATCTCCCTTAAAAATGGCTGCTGCCACAATAGGCATCTGCATTTGCAAATCCTTACCTTCTGAGCAGTGGTAGTGGTAGTTAATCTGTGCTGGCAGCGAAAACACTTTGGACTTGTGAGCACTGAAATCAGTGAAGCTGCTCTGTGCCTGCACCAGGCCTTTCTACTGTGAAAAATAGTTCCCCCACATAATGTTCTCCCTTTGTGTTCTGACAGCAGCTGGTACAAACGTAAGTGCTGCAGTTAGTTTATAGCTTCTCAGCTTGCTCCAAAATACGTCTGAGATGAATATAACATGATATAAACATAGCGATAGCTATTATCAGGGACAGCTGTGTAACTACATTCTGGACAATAAAGAAAGCTCACAGGATATTTATTAAGAGAACAGTCCTGCCAGATGGACTCTGCAGGAAAGGCATACCTCCCAAATGCCATGTTATAAGAATTATTAAACACAAACAGCCGCTAAGGCTCATCCAGGGCTATTGAAATGAAATTACAGAAGAAAGCTGACTGTGAGCCAAAGAAAGAAGTTGGCTTGTAGCAGCTTTAAAAATCAGTTTGCATTCAGAACCTACAGGGCTGAACTCTTAAAAGTCAGAGCAGGAGCTTAGTCACTCAGCAAAAGTTGTTCTTCAATAAGAAGTTGGTGAGCTTAATTTTCCAGAGGCATGCGGAAATAGTTTTAGGTAGAAATCAGTTTGGGGGTGAAACTTGGCTTTGCTAGGAGAGAAAACTGGGAAAATAGGGTGACAAAATACAAGCAGTGATGGTTATTAATTACTTTGAAAGTAGGAGATGAGAATTTGAAAGGCTGAGAATTAACAAGGAAACTTGAGCTAGAACTAGAGTGTGTGTGGAGAAGTTAACCTGAGCCTGTTAGTTACCAGTCTAAACTAAATTTGGGAGACAGTTTCCTGCCATAGGCATAAAAGTGGACCTGGCCTAGATTAGGCTTCAGATGAAGAAACAACTATTTCGTAAAGAAAATATTTGTTCCATGTAGTGTGCTTCAGTCCACTTGAGTTGATGATAAATGTTTGTATGTGAAGTTCGTCAAATTATCAATGTGCAGCAGAATTTCAAGTGATGTAAGGGTCTCTGTTTAAATTTTCCTATACTGAGAGCCAGTGGATTGAGGAAAGATGCATATTCCTGTTAAGATGTGCCTTGTGCAACAGCCCTGTGAGTGTTTTGTTTGGGAGGCTTGTTTTCTTCTCTGCAAGTGGAATCGTGACCAAAAGCATGAAGGCCTTCTGCTTTTTTCAAAGCATGAAGTAAAATTAAATTTAAAGTGAAGTAAAATTAAATTTGTGTTTTTCAAAGCATGAAGTAAAATTAAAATGATGATAAGCAAAGTTTATTTCCTGCAAAACTCCAGAATCATGTTTTTGCACATATTTCTTTGTCTATATCCAAATTGTCAGCTCCCAGAAAGGGAACAGAAGGCCCCTGTAGGTTCAGAAAGATAAGTGTATTTGAAAAGGTCGCCTGTAACTTGTGAGCATTTTGGCTTTTACAAATATCACAGAGTGGTGATGTAAGTTCTGCGTAAAACCTGGCAGGTATGGTAACAAGGGCTAGATGTGGTCAGTGTGGCTAAATTCGGTCAGTGGTATGGTGCATACCTGTACCTGGTTCTCCTGCAAATTCAGCTCTTAGGAGACTCTTCTCAGTGTGGGTCAGCAAGAGGCAGAGATGCAACCATCACGAAGTGCAGAAAGGGAGATTCCAGTGGATTTAAGGCCTGGAAAGGTTGTACAATCTTTTTCCTTGAAGACATCAAAACCTTGATGGGACAAGGGTCTGAGCATCCTGATCTGACTTTGAATTTAGCTTAGTTGGAATCAGGAGGCTGGACTAGATGACATCCCTCCAGAAATCCCCTGCAACCGAAATTATTCTGCGATGAGGGGTACCTGTTTCTAAACCCACATAAACAGAGCAGTGTTAAACACATCATTTGTTAGTGAGCAGATGCAGGATGGACTGCACAAAAGTCTGCCACAAGAGGGAGGAGACGCTGGATTTTGAACATGCACAGCACAAGGCTTGCGGGTTGCTGGGTGGGCGGTAGCTGAGCTGGAAGTTCTCTCACTGACTTTATTCCTGTGCGAGGGGTAATCTCCGAACGCCTGTTGAGTGTGAAGCCTGAGATGTGTGAGCTACAGCAATAGAGGACATTCCTTGGCTGCTGTCCTGATGCCAGGAGGAGCTGGTGCCAAGCTTTAGCTGTTGCAGTGGTATGTGGATTTCGTCTCTGCTGCATTTCCCTAAGAAGGTAACCTGCTCCAAGGAGCCTTTAGATAAACAAGAAAAAGTATAAATCTCGTGTTTACTTCCATTTCTCAACTCTGCTCAGACAGCATAGAAAAAAGCTGTATGGTTTTTGTACTTTATGTTAAATGCCATTTAAATAGAGGTGCCTAGTATGCCATGTTCTTAATTCTGTCTACTGCTTGCTTCAGTTTTCAAGAACAGGTTACTGAATGATGATACAAGCGAGTGTCTTATTTACCTAAATAGTTTCAAAGGCAAATAAGTCTTATTGTCAAAGTGTAAAGAATATTTTGCATAGGTTGTAACAGGATGAAACCTAGAAGGTACTTTTATTCTATGTTCTTGGGGCACAGTGACTTCAGATTAATGTTAAGTAGGAAGTTTTCATAGCTACCAATAATATTATTTTTGTATAAATACACAGAATGGAGATTTGGAAATGTATAAATAATTGCTGTTAGTTGAACAGCTTGAAGAACATACAATTACGTTTTCTGCTTAAAAATCTTCCTGAAAATCACTATGGACATATATTGATGGAAAAAAGAGTAAATATTTGGATCAACATTTAGCATGTAACAGATTTATGTAGCATCAGAACAGCGTTATTGTGTGAAAAAGGCTTGCTACATTCCCATTAAGGATTTTGAAGCAACAAATTACGTGAATTTCTGGAATAGCAGTTATATTGGACTATGCCACAGAGTTGTAATAAACCATAAAACCTTAGTGTTCCTTTATGAGTCATTTTGTCAGGAACTCGTGGAGTTCTAGAGAAAGCGGTTGCACATAGGAGCTGTATTTTGATTTGTGGAAACTGAAGCTGAAAGTCGCCTTCAAAAGCTAAATGGCCTTTGTAATGCCAGCTTGCCAGAACTCTGATGCTCGGCCAATTTTTTGACATTTTATTGTTTAGCATCTTACACACTTAGCTCTTAAGATCAAATATAGCATTTTCTAGATAAGAGAGAGAAAGATTTTTTTTTCTGTGGTAACCAAGTCTACATTTATGCTTTTTACATTTGAGGGCAACGTTTGTGGTTGTCACAAAGCAGAAAAGAAGCCACTTCGAACTGCTCTCTGTCCTTTTCAGTTCTGCAGAAGTGCTGTTTCACCAGAGCTTTTTGGATCTTACACTGTGTATATATTTCTGCTATTGTGTGGAAGCAAAGCTTCTCAAAGATTGCATACCCATTTAAGAAGGATTTCAGCAACAGTTGTGTTTTCAGTAATTGCTGTTCCTCCAAATCTTTCCTTTATGTGTCACCATCAGAAGATAACAGAAGTGTGCTCTCTCTTAGGCTTCAAAAATGTGGGCAGAACAAAAAACAAAACAAAACAAAAACCCAACAAAACAACTTGTGGTGTGTTTGAGAACACTCTCCTTTGAAAAACTGTCCATCATCATCTCTGCTGCAGGTTCATAATCGAGTGCGCTGCTTAGCCAGT
Organism: Aythya fuligula; assembly: GCF_009819795.1. NCBI lineage: Eukaryota > Metazoa > Chordata > Aves > Anseriformes > Anatidae > Aythya > Aythya fuligula. The sequence goes on along the minus strand of NC_045570.1, from coordinate 7,249,841 downwards.
GGTGAGGATAAACTCCACAGCAACGCAAGTATTCAGATAGGCTTTCTTGTGCTGAAGCAAGGTCATTACCTTCTGCAAGAGCAGTATTTCCCCAGCATTTACATCCATTATGGTCAAAATCAGTTTTTAAATCTCATTAATGCTCATCCTCCTGGCCTTTATGTCTCTCACTACTTTGTAGCATTATTTTTTGAATGCTGGATCCAAACATTTTAAAAATATTAGGAATATTTTAGATCTTGACAAAACCCTGCCAAAAAGAGTGATTCTGTCAGCAGTGAAGTCTGGAGGGGACTTGGCTCACACTGCTCCTGGCATGGAGAAGCACAGGGGCAGAGATGCTGGTTAACCAAGGGGCAGGAGCATGAGGCAGAGGGCCCAGAGGGGATGACTGTGAGGCAAACCATCCCTTTCAGCTGCAGCCTGCTGTCTCTAGCTTTGGAGCCTGCTATAGTGTGTACAGTTAGGAATGTGGCTGCAGAGGGAAACCCTGGAGGAGCTGTTTGCTCGAGTACATGTGAGGGTTCTGCTTTGCATTCTACGAAAGCAGCACTGTTGGATCCGACCAAGGGGAGACTGTTAACAGAGAAGCTGTCACCAGGCTACTCTCTTGGTGAAACACTTCTAGCTGATCCTTCCTCTGAGGTCAGTCAGCACTCTTCAACCAAAGCAAGGTTTGCCTGATAATGTGCGCTGTGATACAGTGCTATAGAAGTAGTTGGGAGGCTGTTCTGGCTTGTTATGTGTTTAGGAAGTTATATCATAGAAAGCAACCAATCTCCTGTACTTCAGGGGCAAAAAAGTCTTGCACACTGAGGTTATGTTGCTTCTGAAAAACCTGCAGTTCACCTGCGTAGCATGTGAAATGTCCAAGGATGCATTCATGTTCAAGGCTGAAAGCTAAGCACGACTTGATAAGTACTGTAATTACTCTACGGGGTTCCTCTTTCCCAGAAAGTCTGGGACGTATTATCCTGCTTGTTGCTTCCTCTTCCCTAGGGAACCTGACGTGCATTCAAACCATTACAGTATTTATTCCCCTTTTTTTGAGCAGTAAGTGAAACAACACCCTGTTCTCTCAGTGCTTGGGGGCGTTTCATTGTACCTCCACAAAGAGGAAAGGAACAGCATGTGGAAATCATAAATTGTAAACATTGCACTGGGACAGCACTGAGGAGGTTTCTGAGCAGATGAACAGCTAAACCTGACGTGGCTCTGAGCTGCTGACAGTGGAAGGACTTTTAAGAAAAAATATGGAAAGATTTGAAAGACTGACTTGATGACAAGAGGAATTTCAAAGTGATCCCTACCCTTTGTAAAAAACATACTGCACAGTCCGATGCATGTGTTCTTCCAGAAGCATGCTCACTATTTACATATGGCTAATCATGTTTAATTATTATTTCAGAGACAGGGAAAATCCAAGCTTTTGCTGGAAATCAGCAAGGAAGTTTTCACCAAGGGTCCCAGTCATCTTTTGGTGTTTGTGCTGTCTGCAATGAAGCTGCTACCATGATTTGAGGTAGTTAATTCAGAGCTACCCTGGTATTATCTACATGAGCTCCCAGCGTAACTGGGCCGTGCAGGGCATGAGCCTTCTTCATCTCTAGGCTGTTACTACCTTGAGCTGTGAGCCCTGTTTTATGGCACTTCTTACACTTGATCGGGCATAATAATGTAATGAACTCTGGTATCAATGTCAAGGCTGTCATTAAATGTTTTAATAAAGATTAAGATGGAAAATCATCAAATGGGTGAAAGGAACGCCATTCCTAACTGAGATTTGCTGCACTTAAATAGCAGCTGTTTACTAAATGCCCTGCACTGAGGTCTGTCCTGCTGCTGAAAAGGAGAAGAGAGGCCAGGCAGCGCTTGCCTGTAATTTCCGAAGATGGTAAATGACAGAGGCATGCAGTAAAGCTTTCCTTTTTTACTGTGAAACTTACCATTGAAATACATCTATTTTAAAAGAGCAACCCCCCCCCCTCCTTGTCCCAGCCTTATAAGGCAGATCTGGCCATCCCGCTGTTACGGGATGTCCTCCCTGACGTGGGAACACTCACTGCAAAGTCTGCTTTCTCAGCACTCGTGCTTTATTGATAGTAACTTCCTAGATGATTGTAAAGAGCTTGGAGAACATAAAGCAATTGTAAAAGCAAAATACAGGGAAGTAGCAAAGCTTCATTTCTGTAGTGAGCGTCTGCAAAGACTCTGTGCTCAGTCCAGCTCTTTTGGGACCACTGTTTAGTTTCTTCTGGGCTTTGTGCTGGTGGCTTTTCTAAGCTTGGTGCCCCCAAATTGCTGTGCCTACCCTGCGTGTAGAAGAATAGTGGGGATGGAAAGCAGTTATGCTTTTAATGGGAGGTGCAAAAGCAGATGGGGATCTTGAGGCATTTTAGCTCTGAAGTGTAATGTGGAGGAACAGATAACGCTGCATTTTGCACCACCCTCCTTATCTGTTCCCCAGCGTTTGTGTCTGTGTGTTGCAAGCCTGTGATATTTTGAGTAGCTGCAGTGGAGCTGAAAGTCAGCAGAAAATTTCTTCTGTGCTCGTTGTCCCTTGCAGTGGTACACGTATTTCTCCGGGACTGACCCTGGTCTGGGGGAGATTCAGCTGCGGTGCTGAACTCACAACTGGAGAGACATACGGCCCTATTTCAGTCCCTGGGGCAGCATCAGGAGGCTGCCTCTGGGTTTGTCCCAAGGGAACTAATGATACTTGCTTTACCTGCCCCAGGGCTCAGAGAGAGAAGCCTGGTCAGGGAAAGGAGCAGGGAGGCTGTAGGGCCTGTTTTACCTTACCTCCCCACTGCATGGCACCTTCCAGCTTCCTGCACCAGCTTAATTATAAGTCAACTTAAGAGAACCACTGCAGTTTTAAAGGCATCTAAGACTTCATTGTGGTCATGTTTATCTTTTATTTTTGGAAACTGCCTTCTTCCGTAAATGGATTTTATTGAAAATAAATGAGAGAAAGAAACCAAACAGCGGGTCCTAGTAGCACAGCAGGGCTCATAATCTGGACAAGGATTTCCCTGTTGCTAGATGTAATGTGTAAGACCACGTATCTTTGCAGTGCCTCATTTTTTGGCCAAATACATAAATATTCAATTTCCTCTAGTAAAAGTAAAAACAGAGGTCAACTTGTTCAGAACTGACACGGCTTAGTTGTTACCAATGGCAATTCAAATACTTGTCTTGTAAAGGCTGTGTTACACACACACAAGATAGAAAATTACTTTTCCAATATTTTTTCCCTGTATACAAGCATTAACCTGTGGCAATGAATAAAAGTGGAAAAGCTCCCTTTTACTCAGTTAGTGTGGGAGGAACACTTCCCTTGGTTATTCTGCAGGCATAAGAGGAATAAAAAGCTTCTTCCATCAGGTATGGTATGAATCCTGGACAAACCAAAGTGTTGCATGGGAGTCAGCTGTGCTCTGTCAAGGGGAAGCCTGAAAGGATCATCCCAGTCTTGAGAGGTCTGCTCCTCATCCTGATGCTAGGGGAAGTACTTTGGCCTGAAGGAAACCATTACCATGATAAAATCCAGATGCGCAGACTATGATGTAAATTGATTTCTACATTGTCCTAAGGGCCTAGCCAAAACCTCTTAAGTTTTGTACGTGAGAAGACACTTGATGGAGTCAATCATGCTTCTGCTATGTTTGTTGATGAATGAAGACTGCTAAGCATCCTCAAAGGGATGAATCAGTTTCTACAGCATTCTTCTCTGTGCAGAGTTAGACAGATCTCTTTACATCACAGGTACTGCCTGGGCCAATCCTTATGTAATGGGTTTCTCAGGAAAAACACTGGGTGGGTGGTATTACTTTATTATTATTATTATTATTATTATTTTTAACCTTAGGAATACAGCTCACCCTGTGTCATGTTTATACTGGATCTTCACTTCTGCCTACATACATGCTACTGTGTTTATTCAGCTGTCCTAGTGCTTCTTTTCTAGACAACTTCAGCATTGATTCTAAACCAGCTTCCCCTTCTACACTGCCTTTTGCCTAAGTTTTTATGCTCCCGCTGTTCTGAAGTACCACTTCCTGACAGATGGTCCCACATGTGAGTACCTTCCCAAATCCTGTGGAACAGAAAAGTCCTGAGCCAGTTTCTCCAAAGAGGAACCTCAGGAATTTTCCTCAATTACAGGACTTTTTAGAATAGCAGTTTACACCTTGCTGAACCCAAGGTGAGAGATCATTTCTTACTCTTACTTTTATTTTTGAATTTTTTACATAATGCTGATTTAGAGAGAAAATATGTGCAAAATGAATGACTTGTCATTTTAAAACTTTTTAATTATGCAACTTAATTAAACTTATACTGGCTTATTAAATCAAAATTCCTTTTATAGCATATTTACATTCTCTCAGACATAGGCAGGGCAAATAATCCAGTTAAACTTTTCTTTGATTTACACTCTGTGTATTGCAGGTGACAGGAAAACAGTGTAATGTATAGCCTGGAAACATAAGAATCTCAAGAACATGTTTTTTTCACTGTACTGTTTCTTAGTGCCCTGATTTCAAAATCTCTTTTGCCTTGTAATTTCATCATATCTTGGATATTTGCTATTTGTTTTTACCTCTGGGAACAAGAAATTCACAAAACAACCTTCATAATCAGCAAGAACAAAAACACTTCTCTGCTGCCAGAAGGTTTATAAACATGAACTTCACTGACTTATAGTGAATAATGAATGGAAAGTCAACTTTATTTTTCTTCTGTTGTCCTTTGGAAAAACTTGAGTACTGGCTGTACAATAGGAGCTGAACAATGCCCACTTGCTGAACTCCTTTGACTTGAAAGAATTAATAGGGCAAGTGTCTCTAGATTAGGATGTCACTCAAATAAGCAAAGGAGGTGACTGCTTCTCAACTTCATAGGTAATGTTGCCAGTAACTCTGAATGTGGGGAAAAACAACTCTCTTCCCTGCAAAGGTACTTTCACCTCCTAGCACATCTTACACTACTTTACACAGAACAGAAGGTAATTCTAACCTGTTTGTAAAATACTTTTTGTCCAACACATAGAAGGCTGTTGTATAAGTGCTTGAGTGCTATATTTAAAAAAGAACAGGGGGTACATTGATTACTCTTGAAGTTGTCATACCTATGATCTCATTAAAATAAAGTGACTCTGAAATTTGGCACATTCTGTACTTGTTAAAATATGAAAAATGTGTAGGGTTTCCATAGCTTTCTCTGGCACATACTCTGTGTTTTAACAATGAAGAGTTTACTCAGAAAGGAGAAGATTTTTGGAATTTCTCAAAAAATGTATCAGTGTTCATTTCAGCCTGAGGTTTCCCCAGTAATGGGAACAAACAAGTTAAAGCTGTTCCAATGGAGAAAACAATCTTGTTGCAGTGTTTTGGGAGGTGCACCCTCACCCTGCTAGCTCTGAATAAGATGGTTCCCTTCAGCAGTCAGTTGGTGGCAGCAGCAGTGTTTATGGAGTTATAGGTGCAAAACCACACTAGCCAGAGGTCTTCAAATCTTTCAGAAAAGGTAGCAGTCTTACACTTCCCATGGCTGCCTTCCCTTCTGTTCATTGGTCTTTCTTCCTACAAACTCACCCCAGCCTTACCAGAAAAGAGGGCATTTTGCCTCTGCTTATATTACTAAATCCACAATGTCTGCAGACTGGAAACTTACCTGTTTCATCATGTTCAGCAAATAATTGTGGTATCTCTTTGCTTTAGCAAACTTGAAAATGGAAATGAAGAGAAATCCAACAAAGTTGTTGCTATGGCTGATGTTCCTCTCCGATTCTGTGCCATTCACCTACGAGAAATCAATGAGAGAGCAAGCTATCAAGCTGATGCAAGATACGCGTTTAATCGATGGGTATATAAAATATGTTTGATTAAACCCTCTCAGTGAATCTTGATAAGTGAAGAGGAAATGCCACAGTGTGTTTGGATGAGTAGAAACAGCAGACTGTGCCTAGCACATAGCAGTTAGTTACCGTTGTACAGATTTGTCAGCGAGAAGGAATTTCAGTTCACTGGGTGCATACTGTAGGACTAGGTTACTCTAAATGCCTTTGTGATTTTCTGGTCAGGTTTCACCACTTAATTATTGTTTCCCTTTTCATGGTGTCCTTTCCTTAATTTAATGGCATCTTTGGCAGCCATGACTTGTTTCAGAGCTAGAAGCCAGACACCATGCTTTGAAAGGTTACCCTTGCAACTTGAAGGAATGCTGCCTGTGGTGAATGTGTTTTGACCTGGGAGGAGAAACACTGACTATTTCTAACACAGGCAGCACTGATTGTTCTACCATGAGTATTTGCTTCTAAGGAGCATGGTGAATGATCTTAGTTCTTCTATTCCTTCAGAAATAATAGGGAGAAAAATAGATATAGAATCACAACAGCTATAAAAGTGGGAAAAGCAAAAGGGATTCTTGCTGTCCTGATTAGACAGAGCTTTAAGAAAAAAAAAGATCTTTTGTGAAAGGAAGGAGACATTTAAGTATATGTTACAGCAAAGATTATTGGCAGTTAATTGTCTGAGAGACTAAGAAGAGTTAAAGAAATGACATTTGTATTAGAAGGTAACAGCATATTTCTATCACAAGCCTTACTTGTTTTCTCTTCTAGCCACAACGACTTTGTACTACGGCTGAGAATATTTTACCAAAATAGACTCAGCAAGGTCAACTTAAGAGAGATCAACAAGACCCATACAAACCTTGCAAAACTTGAGGCTGGTTATGTGGGAGCTCAGGTACGTACTGTCATGGCAATAAGACTGTCTGAGAACACAATTTTACACTTGCCTCACTCCCTTCCCAATCACAGAAGTATTAGTGGCCTTGGTTTTGGCTTTTGCTATTGAAAGATAAAAAACAAAATGAAACGGAAAAGCCACAGACACTTTTTCAGGACATTTGTGTTGCAAATATTTGTGTTTTATAAGCCAGGTACCCTTAACCAAAACAGCAGTTGTTGTTTTGTGATAAATGAATTAAAGTAAACATACATCTGCTTTCCTGCCTGCACTTCTGCCTAGAATAGTTGAACGTGTCAAGAGGCCTTAACCATGTCTGGAGTAGATGATTTAAGGCAAGAGCATAATGCTTCCTTTGGGGGGGGGGGGGGGGGAAACTGCAGTGGCAACTCCCTTGTAAACTGTAGGAAATTATTTTGGTAGTACTCAGAAACTTCACTATTAGCAAATTGCAGCTTCCATGTTGGAACAGAAGTTATCTAGTTTACTTGTCAATGTCTCTTTCAGTTTTGGTCAGTGTATGTTCTTTGCAGCGCTCAGAATAAGGATGCTGTGCGTCTGACGTTAGAGCAAATTGATGTTGTCAAGAGGATGTGTAACAGCTATGAAGAGCTTGAACTTGTGACGACTTCCCAAGGTGATACACTTTCTTGTAACAGAATATTTTTACTGGGGTTTCTGGAGGTATATGCAAAAGAGAGAAAACTGGAAGCAAGCAAACAGTATCCTGGTTTAAAGAGTAACTTCAGTTTTTCTACTGAACTACAATATCTGACTGTGCACAGTCATGGCCCGCTGCAGCCATGAGATAATTTGCCGTATAAACACACCTCCCATCTTACAAAAATGTCAGTAGTACTGCTTGCAGTTTGCAATAACTGTTGTTGCTCAGTGGTGCTGGCTTCTTGTTTCCAGGTATCTCTGACAGTAAGAAGATTGCATGTTTGATTGGAATCGAAGGTGGTCACTCCATTGACAGCAGTTTGGCGACACTGAGGATGTATTATGACCTGGGCGTTCGTTACATGACCTTAACACATTCCTGCAATACACCTTGGTAACTGATGTGCCTGTGTTTATGTGACCATATAATACAAAGCGGTGGCAATTCCAAGATGAGGAAAGTATGGATTCAGACAGTTCACCTGTGCTGTACTCATTCCAAACCAAGTCAACAGTGACAGGTTTGGGGGGTAAATCACTTGGGAGACTGAAGGATCTGTTATGTAGCGCTTGTTACACTGACAGTTTGGGAACTTTTAAACTTCGTTAGCAACAGAAAGATTGGAAAATTGCCTCCCACTTTGCTTTACTAGAGAGGCTACATAGGTCAAAATAGGCAACAACAAACAAAAGAAAATGCTATGATGTGGCTCAAAGATGGTAAATGCTATCTAAGAACTTGGCAGTCAGAAGCCTTTAACACTGTCCTCTCTGGCCAGCTCAGGACAGGTCCAATGTGTGGCTACAGAGATGAGTACTCAGTTCCTCTCTCAGAGTGTTAGCACTTACTCTTTGTTGGATTGACAAACTTCCTTTGTATTGACTAAGGCAAAATAGAATTGTATGCAGAAAGGACTGAAAATCTAGCTTTCTGTCTATCAGGTAAAGGACATTTCAGTTTATCTTTGTTTTCCAATGAAGGTTTGTTTAATTGGAAAATTTTTGACAAGTGTCTCTTTGCTTGTCTTGCATTACTTCACAAATATGCAGCAGTCTGAAACCTGAAGACATATGATCCACAAAATAGTTATGATTATACAGAGCACTGTTTGAACAAGATCCTTATTATGCAGTTCATTATCCTTAAATTTGGCTAAGTGATAGGACTTTTATTGTGTATAGCATAAGACGTTTCAGGTGCTGATATCATAGTTTCCAGAATGATATGATGTTTCTTCTCTCACTTCCCTTTTTAAGGTCTGAATCTTCATCTAAAGGAATACACAACTTTTATCCTAGTGTTACTGGTCTGACTGCTTTTGGCCAAGTAAGGATCTCTTTTTGAGTGATAATCTAAGCAATCTCTTATGCAACTAACAACTTCTGACCTTATCTTTTTTCAAAGATTTTCAAAGAACAAAGATTTCAAAGGTTTGAGCATGTGATGGTATGCTAACTAATTGTGAGTGAATAAATCACTATTAATTTAATAGGTAAATAGAAATCCATAAAGACGCAGTGTGATTATAACTAGCTGACAGCTGCAGAATTTATTTATCTGCTTACATACATCAGCTAAACAGTTTCCTTTAAGGAAATGTAATACTGACACTGTTGTCTGTAAATCTGTTTTAGGAAGTGGTAAAGGAAATGAATCGCCTGGGTATGCTGATAGATTTATCTCATACCTCATATTCCACAGCAAAAGATGCACTACATATCTCAAAAGCACCAGTAATTTTCAGCCATTCTGCTGCATTTTCTGTTTGTAATCATTCGAGAAATGTTCCTGATGATATCCTCCAGCAACTGGTGAGTGTTGTTTAAAAACTTGCTAGTCTGAAGCAAATTTTTGCATGCATATCAGAGTGTTTACTTTTGATTCTCTCATCTCTGAATTGGATTTATAAGCAGATCCCTGAGCAGCAAGTTACATGATCACTTCTGAGATATTTTCTTTTGGTTGTGTTTTGTCTTTGGCTACAAACACTTTGGAATTCTGGTTGAATTTCCTTGATGTAGCCACTGGGCTTCTGCTGATCCAGGCCACATGAGGATGTAATGAATTCAGGGTAAAGCATAAAGGCAAAGCCTTGTGTTGCCATCTAAACTTTGACATATAGTGTTGTTGTGCTCACTGGTGGATGGATAGGGAACGATCTATATAAGGTACCCATGAAGTTTGCAGGGCACGCTCATCACTTGTCTCTTCCTATCTTTCAGAAAAGGAACAGGGGAATTATCATGGTGACTTTCAATGCAGATGTACTGGCCTGTGGCAGAGAAGTTGTTAATATTTCTACCCTCGCAGGTTTGAAGTTAATATATTCTGATTTTTGTGGGTGGCTTCTAAGAATTTCCTGTTGTCTGCATCATTTTTCAGACTGTGTAAATTATACTACTTGCTTATTTCCTTCTCCACATTGACCCAGCTCTGAGTCATTTTGGAGCTAATATTCATTACACAATAACAAGAGGACAAAGTGCATAGTTTGAGGAACTGATGCACCGAAATAAAGAACAATTAATCCCAAAGTAATTGTTCCTTTCTAGAAAACACCTTAAACTTTTCTAATTAAGAGTGCAAAACATTGCTATTTAATGGTAAAGAAAATTCTGTTGGCATATGTGGGTTATTTGTTGGAAATTAACGTGCTGTAATGATCATGTCTTTTTCTTTGTTTACATCTCATTTGTGTAGATGTTATTTTGAAGATTGCTACCTGATGCACTCAGTGGCAGAAAATATCCAGATAACCACCTGTAATTATCCTGAATACATCAATTGGATTATTAAAATTTAAGCTATATTATCAGGATGCCTTTTGACTTATTTAAAAAAATATATATTTTATTATGAATCCATGATTGAGAACAGTAGCCTGGAACCAATATGTCTGAACTGGATTATTCCTACTTGTCTTGTGCTTAGATGTTGCCTTCTTTGGTATTTTCTTTTAGATCATTTTGACTACATAAAGAAAATTGCAGGTCCAGAATCAATAGGAATTGGTGGTGACTACGATGGAGTGGAACGGTTGGTAACATCATATATACATTGACTTTTGACCCCTAGATTGTAAGGGGTTTGACATTCTTTGGGGCAGAAGAAGGCAGACGAAGAAGAGTTGTAGCAAGTTGTTTTGTGATGAGCGCTCTAAAACAGGCTTTGGGAAAGAATGGCATAATTCATTTTTAGAACTCTGTGATGGAGTACTCTAAATGTGGAAACTAGTCCCAACATCCTGTGAACTCTGCAAATGTGTCTCTAGGCAGTGGTTTCTGCATACAGAAATGATGATGGAGGGTACCTTCTTCCAGAAAACAATGATGAATTACAGTAAAGCTGCTTCATCCTTCAGATGGTAAATGTGTTAGCCCAGGACTGCTGTAAAACTCTTTCCTCTGCTGTTACTTTCTAGTGGGGAAAGCCCGAAGTGCTTTGGGGCTGTGAAACCACTCCTGCTTTCTGGGCTTGGACAGCTATCCTTGGCATATGTTTGAGGAAAGCAGATCATGGAACAGCCTACAACGTAAACTCTCTCCTGTTCAGTCCTGGGCAAATGTTACATTACAGCACAGAAAATAAATGCATATTGTGTTATTGGGTGGCATTTACTGGTATAACCCTTAGCCTTTTTTGATTTTTATTTATTCTGAATCTTCACTTACTCTTTTTTTTTTTTTTTTGGTTTGTTTGCTCCATGCTGTTGTCCTTCCTGCATGTAAGTGCATCTTCATACGTAGTTTAGTTTTGCTAATGAGATACTCTGTGCAGAAAAAGCATCGTGTCCCATTCCTTCTGATTATGTCAGTTGGATTCATCATTTTTTTGACTTCTCAGAGGAAGAAGTGGGTCCCAAATGAGCTCATTCTAAAAGTGAATGTGTGCAAAAGACTGATTAAAAAAAAAAATAAATCTTTTTCTACATATTTTCAGTGAGTGACCTGTGCTGAATGTTCTTGTGTGACTCTTGCCAACAGTTTCCCTGAGGGACTGGAAGACGTTTCTAAATACCCTTATTTGATTGAGGAACTTCTTAGAAGAGGATGGAGCGAAACTGAACTAAAAGCGGTCTTAAGGGAGAACTTCCTGCGTGTCTTCAGGGAAGTGGAAAAGGTAAGATTAAAAACTAAACTGAATCTTGATTCTTACTAAAGGGGAGAAAGAAAATGCTGGTGTCTTGCTTTTTTTATGCGCAATGAGAGAGCTATGAGGGAGCTTAAGCACTCAATGCATTAATTCCAAATGCCAGGAAAGAAACAAAGAAGTCAAGGGAATATTAGCAAAATAAAAGAAAGTGAGAGAGAGTGGACAGAACTCTGTGTTGCTTTTTTTCTCTCCACAGTAATCTGATAAATACACATCGTTGACTTCTAAATGGAATCACTTCACGGTTTAGATAAGCTGCGGATATTCCAGCGTCACAGCCCTTGCTCCAGCTGTGTTCGCTGGTGCAGTAAGGAATGCTGACTGCTGCAAATCCATTGAATTCTTGTCATGGGATCAGGCTCCTATCCAAAGGGCTCTTGCCATGACTAGAACACTAACAAATTGTAAACATAACATCTAGATCGCAACAAACTTTACGTGTGAATGACAGAAAGTAGTGGAGAAGGATGAGAGTGGAGCGGAGGGATGAAGAGAGACTGTATGACAGTAAGGATACCCTAAACAGAACCTTATAGGCAACAAATGTATATAGGTCATATATGTTTCCAGTTGCCTTTTTAGGATATGTTAGAGGAATAGAAATAGGGAATTTTTGTTTCAGTCATTCTGCCAACATATCTACCTAATGCTGAGTTGCACACATGGCAGACTGACATTATAAAGAAGCTGACATTCATCACACCTAATCAATCTGTGAGATTTAGTAATTATCTTTCTTCTAAATTAGAGAGGTTTGAGCTCTGTTTTAAGATTGTGAGCTGACTTCAGGGAAGAATGCTCATGAGTTGTTTTTTTAAAAGGTTTTCCAGTTAATGCATTCAAACGTAACAGGAGCCGAGACAAAGAACAGCCTGTGACTTGTGCTATAATTTATCTGTAACTAATTCTGGGAAAAACTTCACTGGAATGCAAACATGAGGATAATGGTGTTGCTTTCCCCAAGTTCAGTTGTGTTTTTTTTGCAATACAGTTTGACTCTGTTCACTTGACATGGCATTGAATTTACCAGCTACATAAAGCTTTTTGCTGTTATGCCAGTCTTGCTTTCAGGTGCAACCTTTTGCATTTTTCTAGGTGCGGAACTCCAGTGGTCTAATGGATGTAGGCGAGAGTGAAATCCTGCACAAAGAAGTACAAAATTCCTGTCGCCTAGACCTACATAATTATCGGATTGAGACAATCAGTTCTTTTGGATTTTCTTCTGTGGCACAGTCTTTTAGTCTGACACTTGTAATTGTACCGTATTTAATATTGTATTATGGATCATAAAGTTTATGGAGCCTGGAGAGAGAAAGAGATGGAGTAACCTGCAATACCACTAGTATCTTTTTTGGGGGTTGTTAATGTAGAGCTCTGCTAAAATATTTTGTGTAAGTTCTAAACTTTTACCCACATACTTGAAAGTTAATGTAGACTTTAAGTCTTGTGGCAAAAGCATTTAGGCTTTGAAGTGGTAAATTCTTTGTCATCTCAGCCAAGTCAGGACCAGCACTGTAAATGGAAAGTATTCACACTTAATGAATAAATCCTCTAATACATGACTTGTGTTTTTGGTACCCATGTTGTGGCAGTTGATGTAAATACCAGGGTCAGTCCAGAATCAGCAGATCTACACAGGAATGAGAGAATGCGACTAAGACATTAAGACATCTGTAGTGGGATGTTTTCAGATATTACTTCTTTTCACGTGATGCAGCTTTCGTCATCAGTCAGTGGCTTGGTCAGAGAAGACACCTCCACTCTGGTATGTGTAGAGTAGTGGTTGTGTGTGATTTGTGTGTGTGTATGTGTTCTAGACAACAAACTGGATGATATGACTATTTGAATTCATTTCTCATGCCTGCCACTAGCTCTAGGCATCTGTTTTGCAATACTAAACTCTTATTTTTGAACCTTGACCAGGACAATGGGCAACTGGAGAGTTTATGAAGGGAGAAGGTAGGTGTCTTATATTCAGGTGTCAGCAAAATAAAGGAACAGATGTCCAGATAGTGCTGTAGATATCCTTGTATAATTTGGGAACTGCTGTTTGCTGCATGTTCATGGAGTTAGAACATGAGTAAGCCAGGCCAAAGCAGGAATTCTGGCTACTCAGAGAGTAAGATATTGTTCTGTTATTTTTACTGCAGTATCAAAAGCAAAGAAGTATTTAAATAAAATTTTATCCATGCTAAAATCAGACCATCATCAAAAGATTAAAAAACATGAGATTAGAAAGAAATCTTTGGAACTTGTTTTCAAGTCCACAAGGTATGTGAGGTTAGCAGCTCCTGTTTTACAGAAGAGAATTGTCCTTGTGCAAAAGGCCTATTCTTGGCAGGTTCTCAAGGCTCAAAGCTGGAATTTTAATCAAATAGTCTGAGATTCATCATGAAATTATAAGATGGCAGCACTAAATCTCTGTAGGATCATTTCCCACCTCTTGCTTGTAAATACCATCTCATGATACTTGTTAATTTATCTTGTGATACATGTTTTTATTTACTGATGGAACATCTGCATAATATAACCTTAATATAAATTAAAGTCCTGTATTCTAACACACAAGTTATTTAGCAATTGAAAGATAATGCCAAGCAGAAACAGAATGGAAACAACAAGTCAGTTGTTCTCCAGAGTCACCTGAGATTGTTCCTGCCATCCATTCCTGCTTTTCGTCTGCAAGTTGGGTTTCTGGAGGAAGACAGGTCCTTTTATTGCTTCAAAATGAAGCTTCATTAGCTCTTCTGAGAAGGTGGTCACCTTGATGAGCATATTCTTAATAGGCTCTAAGCCATGTTGAATATTCTAATGCATACAAGCCAAGTTTTTAAAAGCAGTTTCTCAACAAATATTGAGCCCAGTTATAGAGATACAGTAGAGAATTACAGCACTAGTCTTGCCTTCCTGATACTGCCTAACTGGCATCAGAACTTGTTTTGTAAGTGCACGATACTGGTAAAATGAAGAATGGAATAGATATTTGCAGATATTTACTTCTTATCATCAGTTTACTTCTCATCAGTTCTTCTACTAATAGCTTCATATGCTGTTAGAAAACTGCCATCCATGGTCTCTTTTCACAAAATTAGTACCATTATATTAAGTTTAATGCATATTTAAAATGTAAGATGCTTCTTTATTCCTTTCAGACTTATAATTTTTAGTGTGTTGCCACATTCCTGCCTAATTTGTACTTTCCTTTGATATCATAGCATGGATTTAATATACATTCCTCTTCTTTAAGATATGGATAGTATTTTTACATTACTCTATTTTACTATGCTATAGATATTTGTAGTTTACTTCCTTGTTTTATTTGTAGTGTATTGCACTTATTCTGGATTGCTTTGTATAATGTGTAATTTGTAATCTTGTGGCAAAATATATACATGAAATTTAAATAAAATATTGATTAAAAATGTCTAGATACTGGTGTAATCTCACAAAACAATGTAATGTTCATAACTGCAGGAAACCCTGAAATAACCGTGCAACTTTGCTGCAAAGGAAGGCCACGGTATTGTGAGGCCTCTGAGGTGTGCTCCGCATCGGAAGATAGCTCTTCCATGATAGGCAGGAGAAAGTCAGGTAGGTTCAGCCCTGAAGCATCCCAGATGTAGGCAGTCAGCTTCATCTTTGTTCAAATGCAGCCTAACCTGGAGAGAAGTCTGAGCAGGTACTTAGGAAGACAGAAGGAGGGTAACTCAAAGTCATTGCAGCAAGTCCATGATGACAGTGTTTCCTGTAGCGAATCACTTGGTCAAGCAAGTCAAGTTGTAGACAACAAGGCTTATGGGGAACTAGACAGATTGTCTGCACCAAGGTAGGCTAACTTCTGCTTCACAACATTTCTCAAAGATGTACAATGATCTGAAGTCCCCATTTCCATTACTCGTTACAATGTTAATTGACAAAATGTCAAATAAGCTGTTTGTGTGAGACCAACATGAAAGTGCAAAATCATCAAGCAAGAAATGGAATCTTAGGCATCTTGCAGTGATTACACGTGCTATTTAGCTTATCTAATAGATGTGGTCAATTTATTTTTCTTAATTAAAATCATAACGATGTGAACTGAAACACGTTAGAAAGGCACCTCAGTAAAAGTGCATTTCAAAAGTGAAATCATGTCAAGATATGACTGTGACTGCTGTCTGAAAAACTGTAGTGTCCCTTTAGTCTGAGTGCTAGTGTCTCTGGTCCCATTGACAGCAGCTTGTAGAAGTAGTCATAACACTGCATTTCCAACAGCTCAAGCATAAAATGATTGCACTCTGATTTTTGTCTCCCAATGGATAGGATGATTCATCCAGAAACTGAATGCCTTTGCCCTACACTGATTAATAAGAGCAATTTTCACTGGTAATTTGCAATGTATGATAGCTAAACTGACTGATTCTGTTACAGCTGGTGGTATTACTGAAATATCAGATATAATTAAGATAGCAACTTTGTAATAGACTTTGTTGGTTGCCAAATGAAGGATTCATTGTTTACCTTTTCTAAATAATGAGTTGTGCTAATGTGAATTCTGAAAACAGCTATTACTATTTCTGTAAGTATAAAAATGTATATACTACAAGGTACCTTAGGCTGGTGTTGTAAATAAGAGCCAAACTTCAGGACTTCTTTAAAAATCCAAGGCTTGTGCTTTCACATGCGATATATGCACAGCCAAAAACTCCAGACAAAATAATGCAGATTATTGATTTGATTCTAAAGGGTTTGTGCTAGCACCCTTTCCCAAGTCCCTTTTTAGACTAATGGGCTGTAGCATCCACAGAAATAAATAACTGCAATTCTCATTTGTCTCATCTGGGTATGTGGTGATGCTAGAAACGAGGCCTAAAAAATCTGTTGCTGTTTTTACACATAGAGCTGATCTGTTAGGTAAGATCTGAGTAGTTCAGTTCATGCATCTAACTCTCACTCAGTGGGTGACTTTTATGGGCCATGAAAGGACTTTCACAAGTTTTACATTGGATATGCAGTACTGAAGTTGATCAGTGCTCCACATGTGCATTCCCTCTTACATATCATTGAGCTGCTCAAGCAATATGTCAGCATATTTCTATGTTTCAAGGTCAGTAAACTTCATACATTTACTCAGGCCACCTATATTAAGTCCATTAACTTCTGTTTGACTTTAAAGTTGAGTGGCCATCTGCACCACAGAGTCAACTTTGAAGAGCTGGGCATCATTACATCTCAATCATCTTCTGGAGTAAGGCGCTGTGCCGCAATGCTATAGCAGTTCATGCCAGTGTCAGCTTTGACTGGTTCAGTGCTACACTGCCTCTGGTCTGCACGTTGTCTCCCCTGTCCCTTGTGGCAACACTGGTGCTTGTGTAACTACATAGTAAGCTGTTTTAGGGGGCTGATCTAGCCGAAAACTGTTTTCCTCTGTTTTCCTCCCTCAAGTGATAGGTTTTCTGCTGATCAGCTCTCTCAGGGTTACCCATGTTCAGTGTTAGAGGAGAGGAGAAGCAGAAAAGCAGAGCAAGACTGCAGCAACTGAGGCTTTTTTTTTTTTTCTTTTTTTTTTTTTTTTTTCCCCTATGTTTGCTATTGGAAGCAGCAGTTTGTCTGTTTGAACTTCCCTGGATTTACACATATGGAAATGATCAACTTACTTCAGATTCTGAAAACAAAACACATCTAATCTACAAACATGCACATAACACCCCCACCCAAAACAAAACAAAACAAAACAAAACAAAATGGCTTTCAAATTTGCTCTTTAGATTTGTTGGATTTAATTCACAGACCCAGAATGGTATGTTAGTGGATTTCCGGAGCTGCGTTCAGGATAGACTAACATGCGATAATGTTTCTTGGGCCATTTTGGAAGGCTTGAGTCAGTATTTTAGGAACTGTATATATTCTTTAATTTGGTTTTATTTTTTAACTTGATAGATTACTTACAAGCCTAACAACTACACAGGACACCGTGAGGTGGTGGTGGGTGTTTGGTGTTCCTTTAATTTGCCTTTTTTTTCTTTTTTTCTTTTTTTTAAACCAGATGAAAGTAAAATCTTTTATTAACCATCATATTTATTTATAAGTTGATTATATAATTTATATCAGAGGAAAAACAAAGTTCTGTGGAAAAAAGGAAGCATTTTTGTTTCAGTTTTGTATTTCATAGGTGTCAGAATCTCTGGTGACAGCTAAAATCTCTCAGTCTCTTGGTCTAGCATTACAGATGAGAGCTGCTCACAGCCTGTTTCACTTCCTACCACTCAAATTGCAAAGGCGCCAATTCTTTCCCCAGTGTTTATGCTGTTTGAGAAATTATTGCCACTTATAATTTTTTTTTTTCATTCAAAGCAAAATCAACAAACAACCCTTATGGCATGCATCATATCCTTAAAACTGTGACCCTAGAGAAGATCTTAGATTTGGCTCAGCAGCTCCTGTCATGAAAAATCTGTTGTAAAAGTTGTAAAAGATGCTACATGAAGTTCCTCATTTAGCTTACATCACATAAATGTTGCTGTTTATAAGCAAGGCCTTGACGACCAGAACCAAGGGAGAAGACGCTTGATTTTGCTCTGTTTCTGTTGATTCTCCCCAGGTTGCTTTGTAACCTTCACTGGGCTAATCCTCACCCCTCTAATGGGTAAGTAATTTTCTCTGAAATTCTTTCTCTGTATCTGGTCTCAGTATTTTTATAAAGCATGTCTTTCACCCATGGAGTCCAAAGTGCAATGAAAGAAAAGCAGTGCCAAGAAAGCATGAATTCAAGTTCCCCCATGGGTTTTTCTGAGAAACAAAATAGGTTTTAAAATAGCTAAGATTAAAACTGAAGTTAAGGCAAGTTTTGCCAGACAAATCAAATGAAGGTGCCTTTAGTATGAATAAAAATTTTTGAAAAAAAAGTTTAATATAGGTTTGAAAAGCCCATTTGGATTAATTTTCCTGAGTATCCTCCTGTAGATAAACTCAGAACATCTAAAGAATCTTGGGTAAGCCTGTGCTCAGTTTCTTCTTTGAGCCTTTTATTAAAAAGAAATAGATCATGACAAATCTATCCATGCTAAAAATGTAACTGAACTGAAAAATGCTCATTAAAAAAAAAAAAGGAAAAAAATGCAACAAACCCTGAACATTTTTCCAGCATCTTAACCCTACCCTGAAAATTACTGCAATATTTAGCAGTTTTAGTAGAGAAAAAATTGATCCATCTCTTCTTATTTGAATGTACAGAACCTGAATTTGAGGGGAAAAAGAAAACAAGTTGGTCATTTTTCACTGTCTAAAGATGAGTTTAATGCATCTTTGTAGAAAATGTCTATTTGATGCACCAAATACAGTTATGAGTAACTTTAAAACGTGAGGTGAGAAGTTTCTTGAAGTAAATAATTTTTGAATGTAAGTGGCACCATAGTGTCCTCTGGTGGTCTTTTAATGCCTAAGCTGTGGTGTATTTTCTAGGAGAACAGCAAAATTTTCAATTGCAGTTAACACACCAACTCTTGTATAAATATAACGTGACCTTTTCTTGCCTTCTCTTCCTCTTGGAAATGGCATGCAGAGGATTGTACGTTGCATCTCACATGAGCTCTTACTCCTGTGTCCCCAGTTCTTCACACATGGATGTACATATTGTGGTCCTCTCCAAAGGGCCTCTTGCAGTGACTGCTCATCTTTGTCGAGGACGAACTAGATGCCAGTCTTTGTTGGGGAGAAACCTTTGCAGCCAGGTTGCCAGTTTCCGTCCTGCTTTGTTCATAAAGCTGGTTTGATCCTCGGATGTGGAGGAGCAGGAATGTGCTGAAAATGGAAGTTCACGGGGGTGAAATCCTGGCCATGAACTTGCAGCACTTCTGCCAAGCCTTTTGTTGGGGGAAGCTGTACCTTGGCAGTGGCATGTTTTTTGTTTTGCTAGTTTTTCTGATGGTCAGCTCTGGGCTACTTGTCACCCAAGTTCCACTTAAGTGGGAAAAAATCCTTTTAAACAGTAAATAATAGTTATGGACCCACTGTGTGTATTCCAGCCCAACAGGAAGGGGAGCATCTGGATTCCCTCAATAACTGTTCAAATTACTTGGAGCAAACACCATCAGAGCACCAGTAGGATACTTCTAGCTTGTAGTGGAGCAGCGTTTGCAAGATTTAAATTTTGTGTTTTTAAAAAGTCATTGGCTTTAAAACCTGCAAGTATTTAATTCTTCCGGGTGTCATGGCTTTGTGCCCTAGCTGTATGGGAGATAATCTGAGTAGGCCTTCAGTTATCCAAATTGTTGTTTGTTTATTTTTATAATTGTTAGATCTGTGCTGTGTACAGATCTGCAAGTGTGTCCTCTAACCAAAACCCTATTTCTGTTCTAGCTGGAATATATTTTTTCTGGGCCACTATCCAGCTACTATCTCAATGATCTAGGATATCTCAGAAATACTTTTCATGACATATGGTTTAGAAATTTCCTGTAGTTCCAAATATAGGTTCAGAGCTTGTCCCACTGACAAAGAAGAGCGATGCACTACACTGGTCTGTATTAACAGGGATACAGTATGGTTGTTATTTAAAACATCCCAATGCAGGTATTCTACTCAAGGAGTTTTAGGTATTTTGGATAACACAGTTATGGATGTTCTCTCTCAGGTTCTAGGCCAGTGCATCCTGCGCATGAAGCTCTAGCAGGCTGTGTGGTCAGCCTGGGGACACAAACAAGACTCAACAGCAATGTCAATAATCAGGCAGGTTACTGTACCAATGGGGCATTCAAAGCTTCATTTAGAGAAAGTTCCTTTAAACTTTCTACACAGCTTTCTGCGATATCACATTGCTACAAAGCAATCTGAACAATGTTAGAAGTAATATAGTTTTACAGATTAATTTAAAATATTTTCATCATTTGAATTGTAATTGCATGCCACGTTTCTTTTTATATGACGATAATTTTCACTTGGCCTTGAGTTTCCTAGCTAGAAACATTTATTTATGTATGTATTTTAATTAAATTCAGGAAAAAGGGAAGATAAGAAAAGTTGTCCTCAAACGTAGTTTCAAATGCTGGGTCTTCTTATCCTTAAATAAATTGCAAATCACTTTCATTGACAAGGAGACAAAACAGTGTTAAGTTTTGTTGTTTAATTGAAGTTAACATCACATATTCAAAGTCTGTAAGCTACCAATACTCTGGAGCTCATTTATAAGGGCCTTCCAATGCATGTACTACATCCCCTTGTGAGGAATAAGTCAGACTATTTGGTACTGTAATATTTTCAGCTGATATTAATTCTGTGTTCATTTTCTCCTAGGATGACTATAGGAGCACCACACCAGAACCTGTGAATTGTCGTCTGGCAGGGACTGGATAAAAAACTTGTAAGTCAACTGCCAG
Organism: Aythya fuligula; assembly: GCF_009819795.1. Taxonomy (NCBI): domain Eukaryota; kingdom Metazoa; phylum Chordata; class Aves; order Anseriformes; family Anatidae; genus Aythya; species Aythya fuligula. The sequence continues at coordinate 7,228,917 of NC_045570.1, read as the reverse complement.
CATGGTGTGCAGCCACTATCTCATGCTGGGCCGTAAAGGCCAAGCTGACTGCCTTTTTTTTTTTTTTTCCTTTTTCTTTAATACTTGAGTGGTATCACCTGTAATAAAAGGTGTTCAAGGTATCTTGCTTGCCAGCCCTGAGGATTTATAGCAGGGTCTTCAGCAGTTTACTAAACTACCCTTCCAGAAGACTCAGAGTTTCTCATACAGCTTTTTTCTGAGTTGAATAACAGTTTTTATTGTGAAAGCATAGTGACCTTTCAGCTGGAAGCTTATACTTTCTTGAAGTAGTTCATGATTACACAGTGACTTAGTAAACAGGAACTATATAGTGTCTCTGCTTATATAATTTGTAGATAATCATTTCAAAAAGCAGTTCTTGATGGTTTGTCACAGAGGAAATGATCATGGAGTTGCTGATCTTAAGGCTGCTGACTTCACTGATGCTGTTAACTAGAGTACCAAAATTCAGGCCTTTTCTTACCTAATGAGACTTGATTCTGCTGTGCCGGTCTCAACATTTTTCCCAGTGAAACCACCAGACTGTTTTTCAGCAGAGCAATTTTTCTGTTTCATTGAGAGAAGGGAAATTAATATTATTCTCTCTGCTCTTTTTTTGGTTTGTTTTCACTGACCAGTGTGTACCCAAAACTGTAATCCCAAATTCTATTTAGCTTTGTTGCAAGCAGGTAATTTTAATCCGTTATTTAATGGAAGATAACAACATTGTCTCATGTAAACGCTGTAGAATTCTAGATTACCTTGTTTCATTCCAGTTCATGTTTGCATCAGAGGGCTCTTAAGCTTTTGATGGCTACTCATACTATTTAGAAGTAACAATCAGTATTCATACTCAGAAAAAAAAAAAAGTCGATTATCCAACTTGAAATTTTTATCTTGCAACCCAAATACTAAAAACCAAAGTTGATATGGACAGATAACTTCTCATCTTTAAATATGGACCATCTACAAGCCAGAAGAGTCATTGTCTTTAGACAAAAGAAATATTTTGCTTCAATAAAGTTGAATAGTTTCCTAGGGCCAAATTCTCTCCTAAGACATTTGGATACATTTTCCATTCCAGAGAGGGGAGTTGCCAGTATATGTGGAGAAGCTTGATTTTTTTTTTCCTCATGGGGTACAATTCTATTGATTTCATGATACTAAACTAATCTGTAGTGGCCAGAATGCATTTTGGTACCCAAAGACAGACAGCTCCTTGCCAAACCTGCTTTCACATGCAAGATGAGAAGTGCCCAGTTTAATTCTTCCTCCTGAATAAACATGACTGCAAAAACCTTAACTCTTCAGGCAAGCTTCTTATAATCCCTGTCTCCTTTTTCTAGAGCAGTTTACTAAGACCAGAGCCTTTCACTCAAAAGCTTTAGAAAGTCGAAAACAGGAAAGAAGACAGAAGACTCAGCATGAACTAAGTTGCTTAATGGTAAGTTCTCATCTTGCTTATCTATATAAATTTCTCTGTTCCCTATCAAGTAATAATTTTTCCACCTGTTTTCTTGGTGGACTCTAGATTATTATATTGTACTTACAAACACTAATGAGACATAAATCAGCCTCAGGGTGTTAAACAGAAAATGTTACTATTTGGTCAATTGTTCTGCATTCCTGTGAGAGAAAAAGTATTGCTGGAAATAAGACAGTGGACTAAGTGGCACACCAGTGTGTTTCCAGCCTGTCAGTGGTAATGCTTCTAACATCAACAGAAATGCTTTCTAAAATCTCAAAATTGGTCTACCTTGCCTACCCACAGAAATTGCTAGTAAACCTCACAGACCTCAGTGTGATCATATTCACAGATGTACTAATTTTAGGGCTACTGGAAAAAAAGAATCTCACCCTTGATCATAGAGATAATCATGAGTTTTGAATAGAAGAAAATGTTTTGTTTCTCCCCCAAAACTATCAGGGCTTTTACTGATATACATAGTTAAATGAAGATACATCGTTGTCTTTCTTAACTGAGCAAAAAGACACCAGTAAAATGTAGGTTATATGAAAAAACACAGAAGTCTTAGAAGTCTTTCCACCTGTCTGATCAATGCTAGGAGGTGTAATTGTTCTGGCTTTCCCCAGAGGTGGTCTAAGTAAACTGAGAGACCTGTAACCTCTTGGCAGCAGCCACTCCACAGCACGGATCCTCCTTGTTTATTTCAAACCCCACCTAATTGAGAGTAGACCTATTAATCGTGAACAAGGCACTTTCTCTCTTGGTTGTTTCTCTCTTGCTCATTACACATTTTTCTTTCCCCAGGTGACCTGGGGGTTGCTTTGTGAAAAAGGCAGGACAAATTCCAAAAGCTAGAGATAAGGTTCTTTTGAGTACAGGAAATTCTGAAATAGTCTTATCCTCTTCCTCTGCTCTAGGGATTATATCCTCCCAGAGACTCCCATACATTTTGAGAACAAAACTTCCATCAGCACTGGACTGACTTGTCACTGTACACAGATTTCTTGAATAAGGCTTATTGCTAATCAAAAATCTACAGAATTAGTTTGAGTTGATAGCCCAGAGAAAAATGCATGAACTGTTCTCTAGAGCTTTTTTCCTCCGGTGATTACATAACGCATTAAGAAAGGATCCTTTTACTTTCAAGGCTAGCTCTCAAATGCAGACAATAAATAGCATTATCAACTATTAATTCATCTTTAAACGCCACGTGAAGGCTGCCCTATGCGAAACGAAGGCCAAGATACCTAGCCCTGGCGCCAGTGCTCTTTCAAATGTGAAGGCCAAATTGAATTTTGCTCCCTGAGGGACGAGGGGTTGAGGGGCAGGCGTGCCCAGGGCTTTACAGCCCCTGCCGCCACCCAGGCGTCCGGCAGGGCTGCCGGGGGGCTGGCAGACCCCACTGCCCCCAAGAGTGGGACATAACAATGGGGCAGCCCTGGCTCCCAGGCCCTGTTTCAGCAGCGGGGCCACACTTCATCTGCCCCGGCAGTCTGCTGCCTTAGCAACTGTCTGCTTTGCATGTGGCTGGAAATACGCTGGGTCTAGCTGGCGTTCAGCTCTCCCAAGGGGAGTATTTGGCTGCTCAGCCCCTCCAGCCCCTTTTGTGCAGTCATGCTTCCCGTCTCCCTCGGGCTTGCCTCGTTATTTCCGAGCGCTTCACAGCCAGAGCAGGGAGCGAGGCGGAGAGGGGCAAGCCCAGGAACCACCCCGCGGCCACCCCCAGCACAGGAAGCGGGGACAGGGACAGCTGCCGCATCCGTGCCTGGCGACAGCTCCTGTAGAGGCTCTCGATGTGCTTCTAATTAAGTCGATGCCTTTAATTAAGCCGCTGCCGATGGGTTGAGGACCGGGGCTTCCACCCCAGCCGCCCCCCGGGCCGGCCGCCGCCGCCCTCCCCTCATGGCTCCCGCCCAGCAAATGGCGGCCAGGCGGGGGGGGGGGGGGGGGCGGTGAAACCCCCCCGGTGCCGAGCCCACACCGCGCCCCGCCGCCCTCAGGGCCCGGCTCCTATCAGGACACCCCCTTCTTCTTCTTCTTCCTCCTCCTCCTCCTCCTCTTCCTCCTCCGCGCCGCCCCCGGCCCCTCCTCCGCGCCCAGCCCTCGCTGCGGGGCGGCCCCGGCCCTCCCGCCGGCCCCGGGGGCGGCGGCCGCCGCTCCGCCTCGCTTCGCTTCGCCTCTCCTCGCCTCGCTTCTCCTCGCCGCCCCGGCGCTTCGGAGGGGAATGGGTGGAGTTGAGGAGCGCGGTTTCCTGAGAGGAAGTGACCGCACGGGGCAGGAATGCGCCGCCGGCTCCGCGCCGCGTCCCGCCTGCCTGGCCGCCGTGCCGCGGGGAGCCCCGGCAGCCATGCCGCACTTCACCGTGGTGCCGGTGGAGGACAAGCACCGCGCCGACTACGACAGCGTGGAGGGGCTCAGCTGGGTGGACTACCGAGAGCCGGCCGCCGCCCCAGCCGCCGCGGACTCCTACGACACCGTCAGCTCCGACGGTGAGCGGCCAGGGCCGGGCTGCGGCTGCCGGGGCCGCTGCCGGTCCCCGGAGGGGCGAGCGCGGTTCCCCCGCCCGGCTCCGCCTCGCCGCGGCACACAAAGGCGGCCCCCGGCTGCTCCGGCACCGCCGGCCGCGGGGATCCTCCCCGGAGATCCTCCCCGGGGAGATCCACCCTCGGGATCCACCCCGGGGGCTCCCCCTCGCTAGCCCGGGGCGCCGCCGTTATCGGGCCTCCCGCAGGCGATGAGGGTGCGGGGAGATAGGCGCCGATAGCTGCGGTCCCGGGGAGAGCAGGGATGGGGAACGCGGCGAGGGCACCGCTTCTCCTGCTGCTTGCACCCCGAGGGAGGCTCCTGGCCAGCGAGGGCTGACACCGGGCCCTGGATGCTACAGCAAGTGTGTGGTGGCGGGGCAGAGCTTTTTGTTAGCGGTTCGTGCATTCCGCTTGCAGAAGGGAGCCGTGTCTAGGAAAGGGATCTGGGGCGGTGCGCAGCCTGTTTGGTTATCTGGGTAACTGGTGGCAGCGCTCAGCCTGCCGTGGTGTTTTTTACTGTCAGTGCAGCGAGTGTTTCCAGCCAGCAAAGGAAGAACACTTAGATGTGGAGAGCGGGGCGGTTCTTCTAAAAGGTTATTTCAGCTCTTTGTGGTGTCTGTAATGTTTTCTCTGCTTTAGTTATGTTTAGTCTTGTAGCCTTTGCGAGGAGGATCTTCCCATGGGCTCAGCACGTGAATCTGACTTGCCCTCTGTGAATCACGCAGGATTCTAGGCAACAAAAGAAAAATCAGTAAACACCTGGCCTGCTCCTCCTTGCCTGTGCAGTCAAACCTTTCATAATGCAAATGTTATGGGATGCACGATAATCCCTAAAGGGAGCCTGCGCTATTCAGGCCTGCGCTCAAGGAGGAGAAAAGGGTTGTTTTGCTGAGTGATACTCAGATGTCATGAGATCAATATCCAGTTTCTGGCTTGGCATTCTCTTTGGTTCTCTGTGAATTTGTTATCCAATCTCCAATATATACCTTGTCTCTTTTTTTTTTTTTTTCCCCATAGTTCTCAAATGAATTTTAGATTTCATATAGATCTAATGTCTGTTATGTTTGCTTTTTTTCTAGCATGCACGTTTTGGGCTCGTGGAAGGCAAGTGTCCTTCCTGACTTGTCAGTTTTCACAGACAAGTTGAGATGCTAGCCCTAAAGGCTGTGTAGGGCCTTGACTTCACTTTATAAACAGGTGTACTTGAAGTCCGGGTTACTTGACATATAGTTAATGTGTATGACAATAATAGATGATTTTTACCCATCTGAACAGGTTGTTTCTCTGCTCATTAGTTTTGGCTGGTAAGAGGGACCTGTGGAAGCTGCTGCCGTGGGGGATAAAGGAAGGTCAGCTCAAGCTGCCTGTTGTCTGGCTATCAGAGTGCCTGTAGGGTGTGGGCAAGCAGCGCACTGAAAGATGTTCAGCTCCCTGTCCCAGTCTGCTGGTACTTGGCAAGCTCTGGTCTCTGCAGCACACAGAGCCACGCTGCTGGAAGTTAGCTCAGTCTCTTTATTTTAAAACCGATAAATATCTGGTAACATCTCCATTAATGTACGGTAGTTAAATCCTGTTTCTGTTTGAACTATAACTGTCTTCTATTTTTTAATTTACTTTCACAGTAATTAAGTGTTGTTTCATATCCTCAGGGTATGCGTATACAGATACGTTTCGTACCTACCTGTACTGACAAGAGTGTTCTTCCCCACTGCCTTGTCGATCTCCTCCTAGGCTTCCTGGGTTTATGGCTCTGCAGAGGGGAATCTAAACTCCCCCCCACCCCGTGTTATTCTTGGTGCTTCCTTCCGTATCCTATGTAGAGAGCAGGAGCCTCGCCTACCGGGGGAAGAGTCGAAAATAGGACCTGGTAGGGATGGGAAGCTCCTGTTGGAGGCCAAATATCTTACAGCTGCTTAGCACCTGCATTGTGGAGCAAAGAGGGGGACCTTCCAGAGCTTTCTGTGGCAGCAGATTGAGGGACTCACGGTGGGACCGGTTGATGTTGGTGATCTCTCTGATTTTAGATAAGGTAAAGTTTGTTTGACTTAAATGCAGGTTGTCAGTTCTGGGTTGTGGCCCCATCAAAGTGCACATGATTCACGTTGGCACTGCAAGAATGCACGCAGAGCTGCCCGAACAACGCCAATTGTCCAGGCTTTATCTGCAGTCAAGTAGTGCCACAGCCAGTATAAGGGACTGCTGAATTTTCTTCAGGGAAATCTTTAAGTGGCTTGCTACTCAGAACATTATTTCAAGACATTTAAAGACTTGTTTGGGTTGCTCAGTTGATTGGGGATGGGTTAAAGTGACTGAGTAATGATATGGCCCTTCAAGCCTGTGATTTATCACGGTAATATAACTGCTTATAGCTGGTCTCTAGACGCAAAGTAGCTGATCTGTTGTTCAGATACTCCTTGCACAATGTTGTAAGCTTACAATTCTGATGGATTCTCATTTCCCTCTGACCTTCTTACTCTAACGTTTTTCATGGTCTTGTTTGTGAATGCTTTTTCTCTGAGTTCTGCATTATTTGGGATATTAAGTGATGTGGTGTCACCTAAGCAACACAGAGGTGAAGCCATTCTGCAATAAGAATTTCTCATCAACCCCTTGCATAAGACAATATTGGTCAGTGCATAACAATTCACCCTTCCCAGATAGCTTCACTGCTGGCTTGTGAGTAAAACCAGCATTTTTCTTCTAAGCAGGTCCTTCCTACAGTTAGTGCTTGTAATAGAATTTGACATCTTCCATTTAGAAAAAGAAGCACAAAGAATTATCCTGTGATCCTATGACAAACATGTGAATCCTGCTTTATGGTTTGACAGGGATGAGAAATGTGAATTTGGCATCTCTTCAGTCTTTGAAACAACGCAAGCGTGTTAGCTTGGGTACACAGAGTAAGAAAAGGGAAGGGGGGACTGAATAGTGGTTAAAAACCCTACAAAAAACAACTAAGCTTTGCTTTAACAGGAATCTCAGCTTTACAGTGGTTGCGCACCATGTTAACCAAAGTACAACAGCGTCATGTGGCCCAAGGGAAGTTATTTATCCTCCTGTGACTTTTGTTTGTGGAAATGAGACACTAATCAGCTTGGTGTCACTAACCAACCTTGGTCAGCTGCCACCCTTGGGTTTTGCCAATGAATTGCTCTGCTTATGTTCCAATTATCACATGGCTTTCTTTCAGCCCACGGTTTTCTAACTAGACTTGAGACCTTTTCCTCATGCTTACAGTCTGCATCGTTACGTACAGCATCCTTGTGCAGCAGCAGGTTATGCTGGCCAGTTTTAACAGGCTGGTTTGGAACCGGAGTAGATGGATGAAGGAGGTTCTGCTGTGAAAGCAGTGAATTTTTACTTCTTCCCACGTCACTGCTTTTTAATATGTGGTAACTGAATAGTGAAGGTTTTAAGTTGTTTGCAAGAGTTGAATTGAAGCTTGCATAAAGTATATCTAAAGATACCTTTAATGGAGATGCATAAATCATTCAAAAATCCCTCTGCAAAGCTCTTAATTCTTATACATAAATGTTTTGGCAAAGTCCAGAGACAAGATAAAATTAGTCAATAACAAATTAGATATTGCTGCTAAACAGCAGTGATAAAAATATGTGTCCAAATATATTTTAGGTTCTCTTAAGTTCAAACCAGGACTTGTGCTAGTAGCACTGTGGGTAAACGATGCTGTTACAGTAGACATAACAGTGTATTTTTGCATAACCTCTGTAACACGTGCATCTTCAGCGTTATTTCTGTTGCCTCTAAACTGTAGAAAGAAGTCATGCAAGAGGGGACCTGGGGAGGAGTCAAGGCAGAAACTCGTAACAGTTTGGGAGAAAAGTCACTTGAGAAGAGAAATACACCAATGTCAGTCATCTGTCTTCTCTGGTGATTTGTTCACTATTGTCTGATGAAAATGATACAGATTTCTCTGTATCTTATTCAATCTAATTGTATTTTGATGAGGAAAGGTGGTTTTGTTTCTTTTCTCCTGTTCTGCCAAGCTTTGCATCACATTTTTCTTTCTCTGTGTGAATTTGGAGATTTTAAAGGTCTCCCATGAGTGCTGAATATGTTGGTATTTGTTCTTTTTATTTAAAAGTGGTTTTGAGATACTTTGACCTGAGTTATTACCCTCTACTATAAACATAATTAGGATACACAGCAATTGTTATCATTGGAAACATGGATCCTGAAAGGGGTCTTAGCAGCAGTTATCCTTGTGAAGCCCAGTATTTTTTTCAGCTTGTGCAATTGGCAATTAGCACAACACAGATAGCAGTGCCAAACTCCAGCGTGCTTTTTCAGTATACAGGTGCATAGATAAGTGGACTGTTGCTTCAGATAAGAAAAGATAAGCATGTGGAATGTGAAAAATGAAAGTGGAGAAATGCTTTGTGAGATGATTAGCTGTGTATAACACTTGGGTGGGGGAAAGGGATTGCAACCTGAAAGCAAAACCATTTCTCTGAGATTTGCTGTGAAATCTGGTGTGACTTGTTTTCATGGAGTTCCAGGTGGATACCACAAGTTTCTTGATCTTTTTTAGTAGCGTGTGGTCTTGTCAGGTTTAACTCATCCATAAAAAATGCTTGCCAGGGAAAGAAAAGATTCACATTACTCCATGAACTTTTAATTTTGCTAAGCGTGTCTCTCATACCTCCAACTAGTGCCGTGATTAAGACAGAGCTGGTGAGGCAGCAGCTGTCCGGCACTAAAGGGACCTTGGTGCTAGCTGCCGGCTGCCAGGAGACTTTAACTAAATATAGAAAAACATAGCCCTTTTTGTGGGTTCTCTGGTATTTGAGTTATTTGGAAAAGCTCAGTGAAGGCTGTGTCTAAGTAAGCTGAAGGCAACTCCTGTAGCTGTGTGTGGGTCTGTAGGTCGCAAAAAGTAAGAGAAGATAGGAAAAAAAAAAAAATAGCCACCAACCATCTTTTGTAGCTGCTGACATTTTTGTGCTTAGGAGAACACCTGTATCAGAAGGCTAAGCAGCTGTACATGAAAAGACGGGGATTTTCTATCTTTACCTGCAAATGCTTGCTCCTTTTGACTTGCTGAGCTTCAAACTAAGTCTCAATGAAGCTCTTTTTCTAACCTTTTTTTTCAGTGTGCTGGAGCTCTGTCTTTTATTCAATTTCTGCACTCTCCTAATGGAATTCAGATCAGGTTTTGGGTTTCCTCCATTGTATTTGTGGTACCTGTCTCTCTCACAAGTAAAACTGATTTGTGTTGTTTATTCCATTTGCCCTTGCAAATTTCTGCAGCATTTCACTTCCTTAAAGAAAATAGTGACTCTTCCTTTCTCCCCCAGTCCTCAGCTACAGCAAAATGAAAGAATACGTTTCTGCATGCTCTTAACTGTAAAGTTTAAATTTGACTTTTGCTCTAAAGTTACATGTGGAATGGTGACTAAGTAACTTTGCAGCTTCATTGAGGAGGAAATGTAGCCAAACACACTAAGTGCCATTCACTGTAGTAGAAGAACAAAAACTTGGAAGAAAATCACTCTTGGTGATCAGTGCTTTCTTTTTAAGTGCATGTAAGAGAATGGGGACACACAGTGCCACAGAGAGAGCAAAGCTGCATTTGGTGAGTTTTTCCGTTCCAAGACCAGGTTAAAAATTTACATCTGCTCTTGACTACAATGTAAGAAATAACTTAATATGCAGACTGATTTTGTATTTCAGCAAAATTGCTATTACCAATCCACTGGTGCAAGACTTACTTGATCAAGGGTTTTGTATCTTTAACCCATTGGTTAAAGTTTTTTTTCATTTGTTTTTGGAAATACTTTGTTATATGAGCTACAGATAACTTAAAAAAAAAAAAAAAAAAAGGCACCATTTTAAGACATGATCTGAAGCCTACTGGAATTACATTTTAGGAATGTTTGTGTTGTCTTCAGTAACCTTTGAATCAGAAATTTTGGATGTCGTGCTGTACTGAGCTGATTTGCATTTTCACAGTTAAGAAAGTTTCAGTATTTTTGCTGTTTGATTTTGTAAATCCCTTTTCCTGCTTATTTGCTTTCAATAGGCACCTGTTTAAGTGATGCCAAGTGGTCCCTTAGTGGTGAGTAGTACTATCTTTTGTTCATTCAGCTGAGCTGCTTTGGATGACTTCTTTCAGTATACTTGGATTTTTGTCACACATGGAGAACTGCATCTTTCCCGCTGGCTGCTGTAGTCAGTGCAAAGACGACAAAACCTTCTTTTGATGCATGTAAAATAACAACACCGTACACCAAAAACACCAGCAATATCAAATATTTGAGATACATTAAATATGTTGTCTTTAAATATAAAATAGCTACATGAACAGGAAAAATACAGATCTTATAATCCATGTGTGGTTAGCTTCTCTTCAGGGTTTTGGATGTGATAACATCTTACATGCTGTTATGTGGCACGGGTCCCCTCTCTTCTGTCATCCAGTGCACACCTATCCAGAGGTTGTTCTGTTGGCTGCAAACTGCCTCTTTGTCCTGAGTGGCCCTTTCAAACTGTCTCTTTTGGGCCATAAAAAGAAGTTCGTGAGTTAAAGGGGTAGGTTTTTTTTTGTGGTAGGTATTAGGTTTGGCCTGGAAAAAATAAACCTTTTTTTTTTTTTTTTTTTCCTTAGCAGTCTTAATTCATGTCTGAGCAACAGAGGTGTGGGTTAGGACAGCGCTAGGAATTCTCCCCCCCCCCTCCAATATTTGCTGAAATATTTGCTGCTATTAAAGGTACTTGGTGGAATATTTTGAATCATCTTTTGATCTTCGTTCTGCTCTGTAGAACAGAGAGGTGGGGTTAGATGTGCAGGATAAAGCACTAATTGACCAAAAAGAGCTTTGGCTCCGTTCATTAGCTTATGGATGAACAGGGAAGGTTGATCGGTTGGCAAAACTGCCAAGTTAGCTGTCTTTGCTCATGGGAGGCAGCCTAAGACTTGTTGGAGATGTAAGTGAAATGGCATTTTGCTAAGCAGATGGTGCAAGGCCAGTGCCAGGCTGTGCAGGGCAGCTGGGGGGAGAGGTGAGGGAGAAGATGCCGGTGCTAGCGAGAGGACAGACATCATCCCAGCTTTGTCCTGGTGGTCAGAGTACAATGGCAAGAAGCTGGTCTGCTTAGGGCATGCCATAACAGCATTTCCAGAGCTACTCAGGTTCTGGCTTTGCCTGATGTCACCTGGAAATGTGCCCCGTGGGTCTATCCACTTGAATCCAGAACCCTTAATTTGCCTCCCGAGTGACCTGTGTTCTCCTAGTAGCCGAACTCTCATTGACTGCCATGTGGTCTGTCATATAACTAGGATGCAATCCATTGATCGCTTAGAAAATTAGAATCAAAGCTGCAAGCTGATGTTGGAAGCTGGCTTACAGGGAACTGCAGCAGAGATTGTATAACAAGATCCTGGGAGAGGAGGGATGACGCAGGCTGTTTCGGACAGAGGCATGCAGTACTACGTACAGGTTCAAGCTAATTACGCCTGAATTAAACTGTGTTTGTTTTCTACAGCTTATTTGCTATCCTTCATTTTTCCTTTTCCAGTATCTAGCAATTTTTTGTTTGAAGAGTTTAGAACAGCATCTAGTCTTCACAGTTATCTCCTTACGGTAAGGCAACAGGGTGAATGTTTGCCTTTCACTTCCGTGTCAAAGGGAAAAAAGCACTCTTCTGGTGTGCCATTAGAAGCTGCCCATCTGCTGAGTTAGGGTAACTCCTAAGGAAACTTGTTAAGGCTTGCTCTTGCATACTTTAAATTGCTGATTGTGGCAGTAAAACACAAATCTTATGCCCTGGAGTACAATTGCTTTTCATAGAATTATCTATAGCAGTGCTACCTTGTGTCATGACTCTGTCTGTGCTTGCAGGCTGATCAGCCCTGAGCTTAATCACTGTGTGCAAAGTCCACCTCTGGATTTTCATGGAGGAAGTCAGGTCTGGGTTGGGACTTGGAGTAATTCAAGGTGACAGTGTAGCTGCTGCACCCTCTCTGATGGAGAATAGCACATTACTGTTTCTCTTCTGCTTTCTACCTTTTTATTCAGGAGTTTTGCAGTCCTGATCCACCTTTAAGTAATATATCTGACTTCCCTTTCACTGCTGTTGCCATAGTATATATTTGTTTTCAAACTTGATGCATAGGACATAAAGTAGGGGTTCCCTAACCGATTTGCAAGTCTCATTTCAGAACTTACTGTTCACAAACATTTTCTGCTTTTTTTTTCCTGTTCCAGTTATCACTGTTCAGTCTGTTGTCTTATGATATGAAGTGTTCAGCACCAAAACTGGTTTAGGGTATTCTATCACCTCCCTCCAGGATCCCTTCCTTTCCCTACATTCATAATTTGTATTCTTTACTCTGTACTGGGACATGATCTCCAGAGCAGAGCTGTTTCTAGAGCATCATCAGCAAAACCTTGCCAACCTTAGCCAAATTCAATTCCTGCATGAATGTAACTTAAATCCAAGTTATATTGCCCCAGCAGAAACAAACCATTTACTTTTGATGTGGCTATATGTCCCAGAGAATGTAGGGGCGATGTCATGGATTAGTTTCAGGGGCATTGCAGCTGGACGTGTCAGGAAGTCTAGCTGAGCTTTATTTGCTACATCCCAATGCTGTCTAACCAGACGGCGGGATGATTATCTGCCTTTTTGTACAGTGCCCTTCAGTGTACATGCAGGGAGCTTTAACGCTGTAACTGAAGGCAACACGCAGATAATAATTTTAATGGTGGTGCTTTGCCCTTGCCCTTTTGAAGACACAGTATCTTTTGTGGTGGAAGCACATGTTTGGCAGGTAGGGTTAGCTCACTGTTAGATGTCCGTGAGTTTCTTCTGACTTACCTTCTGTTGCTTGTGCTTTATTTAATTCCTGACCAGTGGAGCAGAAGCGAAGTGATCCCATGTTACCTGTTGCCACACGAAGAATTTCGGTGAGCTACATGCTGTTCTTATTTTGCTCTGATGCTTTTGCAAACTGATAGACTTCCTGTAAAATGATAATAAAAGCCACTGTGGCTTTTCCAGGTATTTGGCTTTGTGTTGCTCTGTGCTGCGTTACACAGTGTGCAGTATGTTGTGCTATTTTGGAAGACCTGTGAGCTGTTCATAATTGTGTGTTTGAACAACTGCAGTTTGTTATTTATCCTATGTGTTATCGTATGTGCAATGCCAGAGTGCTCTCCACCCCCAAAAATTTTGTTTGGGATGGAGTGACTTCCTTTGTTTAGAAAGTCTCAGGCTGAATTTGATGTTTTCAGAGTTCTTTAAGTAATGTGACCATGGTTGCAAGTGAGTTTTGGACATTTGCAGCCCTTCACGCTGAAAGATCGACTCTTCATCCTTGGAGCATATACATGCGTACATCTTTTTTGTCTTTCTCCTTTTTTTCTTTCCCTTAGTTTAAAAAAAAAAAAAAGTCTCTTGCATGCTCTGTTTTCACATGGAACAAAGTCCTACTCAAATGCAAGAAAAATCTAATAGTTTCCACTTTCTGTATGAGTTATCTGACAACAAATAAAGCATTCAGGGGTTCACAGTAAACTGACAGATAAAATAGATATCTTCTCATTGTCTTCCAGGAATGGATAGTAAATGTCTGTTACATTGTGTAGTATGTAATGTGTAATGTATACACACATTGAAATTCTCAAAGTAATTTAAACCTTTAATTGAAACCTTTTTTCAGTTACTTTCTGTATGTCTGGAGATATTTAGCACTCTTGCTTCCATCTCCTCCAGTTCTACTTGCTCTCTGTAGGACATTTTGTGAGCTGGTGACAATACTGACTTAATGGTCACTGTTCCCAGCTGCTTGTTCTCACTTAGTGGCTTGTGCAGTTGGCTTTTATTCTTGGTGTGCTTTCTTTCTAATGTATGTTCATCTTTCTTACTGCACAGACACGCTTAGCGGAATGGGTACAGGGCTGGAAACCATTTCCATTTTTTGATATCAGAGAGAAAAGTGAATTGAATATCCCATAGAAGCTGTATGCCAGACTCGTAGACGTAGCTTGGTGCCTTTCAGAGAAATTCAGAATGTATTTTAGCATTTTCCCTGCAGAAAAACATTCTTCCTATGTTTTGACACAGGGCGTGTCTTATCTGAGATGCCTTCATGCATGCGAGGGGACTGAGTTTCAGGGAGGATAGTCGTGAGAAACGATTTGGAGTTGTTCCACATGAAAGAACCTCTGAAGTGGATTACAGTGAAGTACAAAGGTTGTTTTTATAGTGTTTTTTCAGCTGGCGATGAAGAGTTTTATATGATGAAAGCTCTTAAGCAACGTGAGTTCCTAAATCCATTTCTCAAAAGTGACTTGGCATTTTTAATCGCCGAGGCGTTCTTGGTGGTTACAGCTACTGGGTAATGTAGATAGTTTCAGTGTGGTATGTGTGGTTTAAGGACCTCCTTCTAAACAAGCAGAATGTATAGCGTTCTGGTAATTATGAACTACTTAGAATCATTAAGTTAGTATCTGCCTCTGTATCTTATATAAACCTCCATTTCATCATACAGATGCTGTGTGTATGTGTATGTGATCTTCCATATGATTCATCCACTAATGGGTAATCATAGTAAAAAATTATTGAAGATGGAAAGAAATACATCACTGTTTTCACTTGAAGTGCCTGGAGGGCAAACGTCACAGAGCAATACTCTTCACGGCATTAGCAGCTTTAAAATGCTGTCTGATTCCGCACTCAGCAAGCAGCAGATCTGTGGCAAACGCTTTTCTGAGTAAGTGTGCAAACAGCTGGCAAAGTGCCTCTTAGATGTGGCTGGATTCGGATTTCATGAACAGCATTTTCAGTGAGAACTTGACATTTGTATATTTTCTCAGTGTTGAAAGGATTATAATGCCAGGAGTATATCAATGTTGGCTTAGCTTTCTCTAAGAAGCCCTCTTGCTTCCTGAAAGAGATCAGTCCCACAGAGCACTGCAGCCAGCAGTCAGTTTGTCAGAGGTAGGAAAAGTTCTTTTGGGAATACGATATTAAACTTGTCTGATCCTTAGGACTTCACAGAGAAGGCGTTTACTAGAGCGTGTGCTAAGAGCAGAAGGAAGAATAATGGTAAACCAAATAACTGCAAATGGCAAAGAGTTACTGCTGAAGGGTAAGTACTTCATGTTGGTGTTAATATCCACAAAGGATTACACTGTTATGAAGCTATCAGCGTATCTTTACTGAGGAGTAAAATCATTGCATTTTCTGAAACAGGGTTATTATTATTAAATTGCTAAATCCTCTGAGTTGTGTAGTATAAGTCAACTTGTTTGGTAAAGCTGTTCCCTAATGTAGTACTGCAAAGTACAGTGAAAGTCTGATAGTAACTTCATGGATGTTTATTTAGGGAGAAATCAAAGATCTCTGCTTAGCTCTACATCTAATTCTTTACTCTGCTACAGACAAACTGTAGTCTGGGTTGTCTGGGTAAGCTTTGGCTGTTTCTTTCATGCAGAGCACAACCAAAACTCTGAAGTGTTTTAGAGGAACTAATATATTATCAACAATATGGAATTTTATTTATTTTGGTAAAACTATGCTTTGTGTAGCTTTTGCAGATGCCAAAGCTGTTGCTGACTGTAAGCATGTGCATGGTATCTGCAGAGTAACGCCAAAGAAACACGCTTTACTTGTTGGGTAAAATCCAGTAAACGCAAAATTTTAATGACAGTGGTAATCCACAGTGAAGTAAATGCTATGTGTTAGTCTTAAAATGGTGAGTGAGCATCTTATGTTTTTAAAATCCCCATCCACGTCAGTAGTTTGGCCCTAAGCTGCGTTTTTTGATGGAAGCGTGTGTCTGGCTGTGGTATGTGGGAGCTCAGTGCTGTCAGTGTAGCAGTGATAGTTTGAGCCTGTGTTTAAAGTACAGAGGGTCTTTTTGCTGCCTAAAAGCTGTCCAGGTTAAAATAATCGGTCTGCACTTTCATTCTGCTCTTCTCTCCTCTCACAGAACTTATTGTTGTATGGTTTGGTACCTAGTGTGCCTTTTGCCTTTATTTTCATAAAATACTGGGGCAGCCTGGGATTTATGGCTCATGCTTTCTGCCACCTGCAGTGAAAATCGACTCAGTGGTCCAAGGTATTAAGTGAACTGGCATTAACAGTTATCAGTTATTTCACTGCCAATGCATGCTTTGTAGTGTGAATGATTTTTTTCTCA
Organism: Aythya fuligula; assembly: GCF_009819795.1. Classification (NCBI taxonomy): domain Eukaryota; kingdom Metazoa; phylum Chordata; class Aves; order Anseriformes; family Anatidae; genus Aythya; species Aythya fuligula. The sequence goes on along the minus strand of NC_045570.1, from coordinate 7,212,755 downwards.
CTTGATACAATGCCGTTTTTTTTCCAGTTTCTCCTATTTCTGATGTAAACGTACTCCTACTCAAAAAGGAAAAAATGAACAGAAAAGAAATCCAGACAAAACAACAACGCACTTAGAAGCAAACAATAAAAGAATAACTGAAAATTTAGCAAGGTTTTCAAAATACTTTGAGTTTTTTTTTTTTTTTTTTTTTTAATCTGGGAAGGTCGCTATAAACCTTTTGCTATTGCAAAGCAATGAAATTCTCATTTTCAGTTTTTGAAAAAAACTTAAGCTAAATATTAAATACATACTAAAAAGCTATATATTAAAAGCTGAATACTGAATATTACAAAGCGTCCTTTGATTAATTTTTTTTACATTTAAAAAAAATCTTTTAGATAATATTGGTTACTTTGTAGATAAAGCGCAAATAAATTAATATTCCGTATCAGATTTGTGATGTGAGCTGCCAGTGCTACTTCAGTGAATGAGTTTATAATCAGAATTTGTATTTAAAAAATGTTTCTTACTTCTGGCTAGCTGTGTGCTGTCCATGGAGAAACAAACATTTTTAATAGGTTGTCTCTATTACTATTATTTTGAATAAAATCTCTTTGGACTATATCTAACATTGGATTAGGATTTTTGCGAAGTAGTTGATCATGAGTGATTCAAGAAAAGAACCCATATCTGAATTTTATTTATGAAATTTACGGGTTATAATCTGTGCAAAAACAAAATATATAATTGTAAGTTGAATTATTTGTTATTGTTCCCAAATTCTCTAAGAAGGAGGTTTCATGACAGTCCTAAGAGCAGAAGTTTTGTTGAGCCCATGTGAGGGGCCACATAAGTAAAGAACATAAACAGATTTAGAATGTATTTGAAGTGCTGTCATCTGCGTTTTTCTTAGGCTATCTAAACATGGTGGTCTCTTGATACACATCAACAATACTCTAGAATGCTTTGCTGCCAAATGTGGAGATATCAGGGTTCTTGAACTACTAGGAAAGGCCAAGAAATTTATTTAGGGCTTTCTATTCTTCAGCAATACTCAGTTCTGCAAAACTTTACTGTCTCTGCTAAGAATGCTATCTGAACACTGCACAGCCTTTTCAAGGGAACCACGTTTTATCTTAAGATGCAAGTGTTTGGAAAAGTAATATCACTATTACCATCTGGACAGTGCTTTGTCAAAAAACTGTGTTACAACAGTTCCTTTTTGTAAAAACAAGCAAACAAAGAAACAAACAAACCCCAAAGTATAATGAAAATGGGCCTTGGCAGCTTTTTGTGTTAAAATTTGATCCTTAAGGCTGTGAACAGATGTCTTCATTAAAATGTGTTGACTAATGAAACTATTTGGTTCTGCAAGAAAGAAATACTTGACCTGAAAATAATGTTTGCATCAATCCCATTGTTCCTGCAACTTTTTCTGCTGTAGAATCTGCTGTAGAATATCTGTCTTGTGTGTATTCATTTGCTTCCAGATCTTGTGAGAACAGTAAGTCTAGCAAACTTATTTTGCTTTATGGGCAAAAATTCAAACTGAGTTCAGGCCTCATGATCTCTTGTATAGAAGTTTGTGAAGATCCTGACACACAAAAATCTACAAAAGCCAAAATGGATCATCCAAACAGAACAAACGTGTTTTCTGCTGGGGGATCAGCTTTGCATGTCTTCAATCTTTAAATTAGGTTTTTAGTGAAGTTAAGGTTCTCTGCACCAGTGTAATTTTCAGCATGCCAAGATGTATGTACAGGAGACATAGTTCAGGGATCTGCTAATTCAGCCATTTGTTTCTGACTGAAGAGCAAGCCGACACGATTAGTTGAACATAACTGCCTACTGCTCAGAGAGCTGAAATTAGGTTAAAGGAATCCCTCAGCAGCTGCAGGGTTATTAGCCACTCTACCTTTTAATGTTCAAATCCAGTGTCATTTGTAGATGGAATACTAAAATATGATGGAATATTAAAAAATATTTGTAAAATTTTATTAAATCTTAGATTAAGTTACATTTATTTATTTTTAATGTTCTCTGTGCATGAAAACCTCTCAGCCTGTCCCTCACTGTCACAGGCTTTGTGACCAGCGATGCTTGTAAAACGTGGTGCTAGCTGCTTTGCAGCCGATTTCATTACAAAAATATTTTTACTGTGGTGTGCACGAGGGAGGCTGTGCATGCACAGTGCAATTACAAAGAAGATATTAGCTCCTACGCTGCTCCAGAAATTCAATTATCTTGTGGGGAGGGTCACAGGGTTTTCTTTGAATGTCTGGTTTTCTAATGAATCTCTGCTCAGAGCTCTGTCCCTGAGCTGAAGGGATGTAGTTAAGGTTTAGGTCTGAATATCTCAGGCAGGGAGCTGCAGGAACGCTACATATCATCGTCACAGGCTGTATCAAAGTACAGCCCTCTTGGGAATCCTTTTTTAACATTTTAAGCCTAACTGCAGCTTAATTTGCATTACTATATTTTTCCTGTTATTGGTGCTGGCTAGACGAAAGCCTGTCCATCCGTGCCTTCAGCACGCCTTAACTTGTCACATAGGTAAAGCCTCCATAAGAACTAGTGAGTATCTGGCTTAGTCATGTCCAAATGGAAAGATCTGAGGGTGTTTTAAGATGTACTAATTTCCACTTATTTAACCAAGCGTGATGAAGAACGGGAGTGGTAGTTTTCTTTAAGGGAGTTCAGAAACTGACGATAGGGAACAAAACCTCGACAGGTCGAGTCACGCAGCCGCTCCTGCCGGCTTCTCCCAGGGATGATTATCGTCCTAGTCTGGCTGAGTACACCTTACCACTGCAAAGCTTCCTGGTCTGCCTTTACAGTAGTTGTGCCGTGCCTAATTGTTCAGCTTTCATTTATCCTCACTAATCTGGCTTGCTTATAGTTGTTTTAAAGTAGGTGTTTTGTCTGTAAATTGCCTTGATTCCTGGTGTTCATCCCTCAGCAAAGAAAACAGGATGGCTTGCAGGCTTGCACAGAAGGCTTGCACACACGGTGCTCTAGCAGGGGAGCTGGCTCTCTAGCCTAACCATCTTCCAAAAAGAAAGCAGTTTTGTGAACACCGTCCTCTGTTCTTTGTCTTTTTGCTTTTTTTAAAGACAACCTAAAGTTTTTGGAGAACACGGTACAACCAGCCCACAGACTGTCTGGTACAGTTTTGCTACTGTGTTTTTTCCTGGCAATAAGATAAAAGCAAGGCAAAGGTTTGGACATGCATTTATCATTTTATCCTATCTCCTGGGCTGGTGTGTTTGCACACTTCCGTATATGCACAGTCGGGGTGTTTAGGTGGTGTTCCATGGAGCATCTTCGCTGTTTTATGGAACCCAGTTGAAAAACACAGTGAATTTTGTTCTCTAGACCTGTGCCTGTACCTGTGTCAGGAAGCCTTAAAAAGTGCAGGGATCTACATGTATGCTGGAGATTTAGCCATGCTGCATAGTTGTAGTGGTGGCTGTAAATAGAATTATTTGGTTTGGAAGAGAATTGGCAGCATTCAGAAGTTATTAATAATAACTTAATAATTAAGAACCCTTAATTATTGAAACATAACGAAGACTGAGAAGCAGTGAAACAAGTGAGGAGGAAACATTAGCCTACTTGGCGTACAGCTTTCCTATCTCACAAATTGAGATTAATTAGGGACTAAGGCAAATAAATTATTCTCTGTTGCAGAGTATATAGCTCCCTCTTTATGAAATGTTCCTTGCAAAACAATCTTGCATCATGAAAACTAACATCACATAGCTGCTGTCCAAGACCAAAGGCCTGATAACTAAGAATGTGGAAAACTCTGCCCATGTCACGGGATGGTGCTCGCCCAGGAGACTTCATGCTTCAGAGTGTAAACTGTCCTCGTGAGAAGCTGGGGCGAGAATTCCCCAGAGTATCTTTCCGAGGTCACCTCTGCACTCTTCCAAAACTGATGGAGATAACAAGCTCTTCCTGTTCAAGTAAGTCTGTGTGAAGATGCTGCTGTTGCTCATTGGCAGACAGAATATACCGTACAAATATTTTATTGCAATATGTGTCACGCTGTGCTGTACTCTGTTCTATTGGAGTGTGGTCACCTGTTGATTCTTGTGCGATTCTTGTTGAGCAAATGGAGTCATCCACCATGGGTTTTATTCCTGAAATCAGGAACAGAATATAGAAATAGAGAAGCTGAGATTAATACCTTGGTGTTGTTTTACAACATGTATGAAAAGTAGAGATTACACCAAACATACAACTGTAGTGAAGGTGATTTTGGCTATCATTTAATTAGCTGTTTTTAACTATTCAGTGTACTACTCTACTCCTCTTGATGCAGGGCGCATCTCTGTAGCACCCAGATCCATGTAATGGTGAAATTAAAATATGTTCTTTGAAAGAACTTGAATGTAAACATACAGTGCCAAGCAGTGGAGTATAAGTGACCAGTGTTTGAGAGGGGGTTTAATGTGGTATTTTGTTGGATTGGTAGAATCATGGAGTTTGAAAATTCATTATTATTTTGAGTAGCTGGCAGCAATCCATAATCTGTACGTACTTCCAGGATAATGGAGCTAGTGCTGTGAATGTGGTAAAAAGCCAGCTGTATCTCTCTATCATCTGAACTGTTCTATAGAGAGAAAAGCGTGCCCTAGCAATCGCAAAAACAATGCTCTAATTCCAGTCACTAGTGTTGCTGATTTTCTTTCGCAGTTAGCTTTGTTTGAGCTTCCTGTGTGCAGGAAGATGTATAGAGCAAGCACACCAAGGACTTAAATTCAGAAGGGAAGCCAATGGGAAGGAATTTGGTGATACTGGAAAATGCAAATGGTGACTGAGAGAGGAGCCAGGTGCTCTTTCTGAGAAGGACACAGAGCTTTTGAAGAGACCAGTGATGAAAAATGTACTGCAGTAAAATGAAGATCCATTTAAAAAATAATGCCACTTATCTTGATTGATCTTAAGTCACTGTCTTTGTGTCAGGCTTAGGGAGAAGGTATGAAGTAATGTTTCTTAACCAAGGGCAAGTTACACTGATGACAGTAATGAGAGGCTTGGCATTTTGAAAGAGCAAAGCAATTGTCATCTTCTATAAAAATCTGGGATTGGATGTATGAGCTATCTTGACAACAGTATGATTTTTATACATAAAAAGAGAGAGATTGTGTAAGCATTACAAATGATGGAACACCCACTATACTTTTTTTGAAGTGGTAAACTGCTTCTATAAGCTAAGAACAAAGAAAATTACAACAGCAAAGAATTAATTTAAAAATCATTGTTTGACTTTTTTTTAAGCTTCGAATTACCAAAGCAAGTAAAAGCAAGTATATAGGAGATAAGAAGAAGGAGAGGGGGAAAAAACAAACAGAACATGTTAATTGTGACCCTGCTACATTTGGTAAGTGTAATGAGGAGCTACTGCATAGACCAAAGTTTTCAATTTTTGTGGTCAAACACACCCCGCCTATTTTCAATTTCATAAGTAAAATCTATGGCAGATGACTCAATTTCCTCAGCAAGACTTGCAAATGTACTTTGACCAAAATAGAATAGAATGGACTGCAGAATAGCAAGCAATATGAACTGCAATAAAATTGGTCTAGTACACTCCCTCTGCCAATGAAAGACCTAATGTTTACAGAAAGCAAGTAGTTCTTACCGTTTGTTTAGTAAGTATTTGTCTTTATTTAAATAAACATGTTATTTTGATTGTGTTGTTAAACCTACAGATACTTTTTTTCCTAGTCATGCAAAAGTTTGACAATATACAGCAATGTGAACATCCCTTACGTGTAGGTAGGGTCAGCAAATAGGCTGAGACAAGTGCAAGGCAGCTGCTAATCCATGCTTCGGTGTTAATCCTCAGAGCAGTGAGAAAAGCAGTAGGCATGTAAAAACAGCCGACTGCTATCTACCAATATTTTCAGTCTGCTAAGTGATTACTTCCAGAAACTTACAAAGACATCTGTTGTTTGTGAGTTTTTCCCCACCAGTTTTGCTCGAAGCACCTGTGAGCAATTTCCAGCAAACAGTGCTTCCTCATGTGCATTGCTTCCCTTCAGCAAGAATAGCACTGAAATTTCTCATATTATTTTGCTAGAAACAATAATGTTGGTAACGGTGGGGTATGTGCTGATCAGTGTGTGTAGGGGAGGAGTCTTCTACTTGCCTGCCATGTTAATTTTGTAAGTTGATTCAGATCTCACAATGCAGAAATAATTACACTTCCATGGTATTAAAATAATTTAGCATAGCCTTGTTGAATTGATTACTTTAATCAGTGAAAATATGCACCCCAAAATCCAGCTATTTAATCTCGTTTTTTTTTTTTTTTCCTAGTCAGCGTACAAGGCTTCTTGAACTTGCCATCTTTTCATTTGAGATAATCTGTTTTTCCTTTCATTTTCAGTTTCTTTAGTGGTTACTTTTTTTTTTCTTGGTAAATAGAGAGAGTATTCCTTTGATTGACCTTCTCTTAAGGAGATACTTTTGGAAATCTCTTTAGTTTCTGTTGGCTGAAAGAGCAGGGAGTGAAGAGTTATAAGCAAAAGAAAGGAACTGAAAGGAATTGTTTGTCAAGCAGATGATAATGGGAGCCACATGTCAGAGAACTTCTGATTGCTGGAATAGACTTCATTTTAAATTTTGTTATATTTATTTATTTTTTCATTTGGCAGAAATTATTTTGTACTATAGTGCCCTTTTATAATTTTTAAATTTATACTTTCTAAAGAAAGTTTCTGCTCTCCCAGATTGTCTTTTTATTTTCATGGTTTGTTGCATATGTGAATGCTTTGTTTTTACTGTACCTGCTGTTAGGTTTTAATTTAAAAGCGTAAGAGGACTCTGAAGAATGCACGGTCTGTTTAAAACAAAAGTGGTAAGGGTTCGTGAAGTCTGTGTGGTTTTATGTCTAGGACTTCGTGGGCGGCGGGTTGGAGGAGCTTTTTGGTTGATATTTTCCGGTATTGTAGCAACAGAGTCTAGTTTTTGAATTGTTCAGTCTTACTATATTGACCCGATCTGTTTGGACATGCTGCTCACAAGTTACTCTCAGTGTTAGGAGAGATTTCCGGGTGCAGAAGAACTGTATCTCGACTTGTCGCAGTTTGGTGTAAGGAGTAGTCATCTAAGGAAACGTTAGAGAACAAAGGCCCAGCTGGGGGTTAGCTGGGACCCTACTTGTACGTTTTGCTTTGCAGTGACTTTTTAGTCTGCTTTGATGGAAACTGAGGAATAGAAAGAGCAAAACCTCCCCTGACAGAGTCACGTCTCTGATATCGATATTGTGGCATAACATTAGATACTGAAAGAAACGGATTTGGTTGAACAAACAAGTTTATTCCCTGTGGATTTTTTTTTTGTCAAGGTTACGAAGTTTCCTTGGGATTTCTCTTTATCTGTTTTTACCAAAATCTGCTTCGTTTTTCCTTGCAGGTCATGGCAACCATAAAGAAAACAGTCCTTTCCTCAACAGTTCAGAAGCTGGCAAGGGAGGTGATTACTATGACAGAAATCTGGCCTTGTTTGAGGTAATTTCTAAGTGTTTTTCAGACTTTTGATGTGATTTGTGATCTTTTGAGCTGGGAGGGGTTGAATATATATTATTTATCATTCAGTGGAAGGTAGAGCATTGCAAAGATCCAGGTGGATTGGTACCTAACTCTCACTCAGTGGGAGTCTGGTATCTAAAAACCTGTCGGTGTGTTTAAGGGTAAGTCTATAACGCAGCAAAGTATAATGGTACCAGAGGTGACTTGAGGAATTTAAATAGTGAAGCTGTGGCTCTGTGGGCTGAGCAGTGTGGAAAATGAGACTCAGCTGATTTGCTGTGTTGAGAATCACTGCATTGTCCTGCAGGAGTGTGCCTAAATTCAGGTATGCGAATTAGCCCGGGTGTCCTGTATTACACCTGCAGTATATCAGTAATAGGGATTTCTTCACCACTTGTGGTTGTGGGTATGTGTTTGCTGTCTGAGGTAATGGTGGGACGTTCTCTGGGATGGAATAGCTCAGATACTGCGGGGCAGAGAGAGGTGACTGGTTCCATGCAGAAGTGAGGAGGACCAGACTCCTATACAGGAGGCCATCTGGACCCACACCAAGCCCAGCAGAATCCTCCTTCTCATTTCATTGGCACTGCATTAAGTGAAAATATCTCATGGTGTGCTAAGACCAAGCTTCTAAAAAATGTTTTCAGAAGCTCAGGTTCTGGGGAGTGGTGCAGAGAGTTTATGCATGGCTCTGCAGCTGCTTTCCAGCTGGGCTCCTGAGTTACTGCTTCCCAGTGATCCTGGTTAACTACACGAAGCCAGGCTGGTCCCTGCAAAGTCCAGCTGTGTGGCGTAGAGCCTGACATGTATAATTAGCCTGCTAGATAGCAACTCACCCTGGAATTCCTACAAAAGTGTTTGCATGGCAGAGTGCTTGAGCTAAAGACTTGGAAGCACGCTCCCAGCTCCAGTGTCTCATTCCTCCAAGGCACAGTGATTCCATGACCAGGATAAACTGGTTTGCAGGTCATGGTTAGTCTGCCATTTGTGGCATTAGTGCTGCTACTTACATGCCCGCCTCCTTCCTAAGCAATAGCACAGTACCACACCAATGCTGCAGGCTGTTTCTGTAGTGCTAAAGAGGAGGAGGAGCAGGTAACACAAAGGCTATGCTGCTCAGCTGAATGGGGAGCACATTACTCCAACCAGGCTTTTAAAGATGGGAAATGTCGCATCTCTAGGAAATCTCATACATAAGATTTGTGGAAAGAATAAGAAAAGGGATGCTTAGCTTATGGCATTACCTTTTTACTGTTTGGGGTCAGTTTCTGCATCAGCTGCAAAGCATTGATCCTCCCAGAAACTGTTCATGACAATACATGAAGATATGATAGAACTTCAGACAGTGAAATCTTTCACAATCAGCTTTGATTTTCTGTGTAGAAAGCTGTTTCTCTTTGCCATGCATTGCTTATTGTGTAATTAGACATGTAAGGCATTTCAGCGTCAGAGAGAAAAGGGAAGAGAATGACTTTGTCCTACTTTTGTTTCTTTGCAGGCTAGCTGTTTCATTGAGCTGCAGATTTTTTTTTTTTCTTTTTCCATCTTTGTCTGAATAAAGTATTTGTTTGCATGGGGAAGCCACTGGTTTGTTCTTGAAATTACTTTCAGAAACAGAGGTTGGATGGGAAACTGTGAGGCTCTATACATATGGCTTCTGGGATTTTATCTAGTTCCACATGAATTAGATTACACAGTTGAAAAGTGTAATAAAGTGATTCAGAATTCAAATGTGTGTGCAACGACTGGACTTCAAGTATTAGACTGGCTTATTCGGAAACTTGAATCTTTTAAAACTATATCTGTTGTTGTACGTTAATGTTAGAGATTCATGAAAGGCACATGTTCATTTTTGTACAGTCCTGAAGCTCAAAGTTCTGCTTTATTGCTGTAAATTGTGTTTTCCAGTACATAAGGAGAAGGGTGCATACAGTGCATACCTGTTGCTATGGCCTTTTCCTGTCAGTTGCTCTCATTTCAGAAATAAGCCCTCTCCTCAGTGGTTCATGCACAATGAAATATTCCATTCTCCCCTTGTTGATTTTACTGGTGTGTTCCTTGGCAGCCTCATGCCAAGGAAGGCATGACCCCACCTCCTCTCCACAAATGCTGTGGCTTGCAGAAGCTGACTTATTGCTTTCTTCCACAGGAAGAACTCGATATACGACCAAAAGTGTCATCTCTGCTTGGCAAGTTGGTCAACTACACAAACCTTACCCAGGGTGTTAAGGAACACGAAGAAGCAGAAAGCACCGATGGCTCCAAGAAGAAAGTATCAAAAGTAAGTAAAAATTCTCTCTGTGGCCAGCTAACAAACTGAATAGTTCCCTATGTGAATTTGGAGAGCTGGATTCCTTTACACTTTATCTTAACTTCTGTAGCTGTGAGGTGCTGTGGCAGTGTTGCCAAGAAGACTGTAGAACTCAGTGGTAGGTAATCAGATGGCATCAAAAAATGGGAACTGATCCAGTGGTTGAGGAGGGTGCGCTACTCTGCAGTTATATACACTTGGAATGGGGTTAGGTAGGGTAAGCTTTTAGCTGTGAATCGAAGTACAAAACAAACAAAAACCAACGGCTTTCCCTACTGCTGTTTGAGGTGCTGGGTAATATCAGAGATCTCTGCAAGCCTGTTAGGTATGACACAGGGCTTGAAGGAGACAACGCCCTTAAAGAGTGGTGGGTGGAGGTCAGATTGGACACCCCAGGGCAGCTCAAGTGTCATTGTGGTTGATAGGCTCTTAAGCAACTGAATTCCACCCCAAAGGATCTGCAGTTAGATGGTTAGCCCATTTGGGCTGGCCTTGTAATAAGTAAGTAGAAGGTGAGGTTGGATTGTTGGTAGTTTGATTTCTATCGCAAGGGCTATGTTCTAACTGCTGTTGTCAGTGCTCTGGCAGTCAGGCAAGTGTTTTAGTTGGTGCTAAAACTAAGTGGTAGGGCTGCATTTTATGACACTTGCAGGCCTGTCAGTTTTTTCAAAGGAAAGTTTTCCAGAAAATGAAGATAGTGTTTGAATTCTACAGATTTCATAATATTGTCCTGTCAAAATTTTTTGATCCATTTCAAAAGGAGATGGAAGTGATAATGCTGAAAAACAGCACATTGTTCTCAAAGAGAATGCACATTACGCCATGCTGAATGCTGGATTCCAGCTCTCTTGCTCACACTGTTTCCTTACTCTGCTTGTTTAGTCAACATGAAGCTTAAAGTTCAGTTTTATCTGGGACTAAAGTGCTGCAGTGTTGGGGTTAATATGACATTGTTACAAGACTGAGTGAAGGTTGGGTAGGTGCTGTACTGCATTTTGGTACTTCAACCTTAAATCAAAAAAGTAATTTAAACTTTTTAACTGTAAGTTTCTTTTGCATGATATTTGTAGTATGCTAATTATTGAGTCTGTGTAAAGTTTTTACCTTGACATTGCTAATATGAAATCTCATCTGTATCTCTGTTTTAGCATGCTGTTGAGGGGAATAAGGTGAGGTATCTGCTGTTAACTTGGTGATATTGCATAAGCTAAAAAAAATATTTCCACCTCTTGTTACCAGAAGCAGATTGATTGTTATCCTAGCAAAGACAGAGTGGAAGGAGATGCAATAGGCAAGTCCTTACTGTTCAGATAAAGTTCTAATCATTTTTGCTATTAGTTTCCTTACTGATTGCCCAGGGAGGATACCAGCGTATGATGCAGTCTGATCTGAAAGCCAGTTGCTTATTTCCCTGTTGAGAAAGAATTAAGAGAATTTGGTGATGCAGTGTAATACTGGTTAAGACAGTATAGCTTCCTATGGAAGAAACTCAGCAAAATAACAGTAAAGTGAGAAGTTGTTCTGACTCCTCAGTAGAGTAACATGTAAAGTTTGTTAGTGTTTCTGTGTCTACACATGATACATGTAAACACTTAAATATTTTGAAACTGTTGACGGCTATAAAAAAAAAAAAAAGAAATACTGTCCTCATGAAAGCTATGCTTCTATGGTAAAATGCACTTTGGGCTTCTAATTGTCTAGAATTCTGTCTTACTATGCCCCTAAAATGTGTGTTTACAGACTTCTCAGATTTTTTTTTTTTGTTGAAGGAGTTGGGTAACTATTCCAAAAGTGATAGTATTACCCTGTGTTAATATCTCAGTGTTTTTTGTGTAAACACTGCTGTTTCCTTAAGTGAATCTTTGCCTAGCATGTCTGTCTCTGAGATAAATTACATCAATTGCAATATCATAACAGTACTTTGAATTTCTTCTCCCTGTCTTGCCATAAGCAATACAAAAGTTTAAACATCTCATAGAGTATAATGAAGTCAAATAATAACTCGGCCAATAATTATATCATTAAAAATGGGAAACTGTACAACGCTGTGCATTGAAATTATCTAGACACTGTACAAATGAGATTCTTCCATGGATTTTCAGAACTTCTTAAAACATTTGGTTTTAGTCATTTCTGAAGCATGAACTGATGCACTGCTGATACCCTGTTCTTCCTATCTGAGCGTTAGCACGGGAGCAGGTGGCCCATATAGTTTATGAGTGGCAGCTTTGGTAACTGACTCATTGCTGAATGTTCTCCTGGGTTTGTTCAGCTGATACATGCCCAGCTAACTTGACAAAAGGTGAGCTGCCTGTCCTGTTGTGTTACTTACTGAATTGGCATCTTATTGACAAAAACTTGAGCAAGGAGGGTTAGCAGACTCCAGATCTGGTATTCAAAAATTGAAAGAAGAAAGCAGTCCTTTCAGTAAGTGAATATATTTCTATCTGAGCTGGTAAGGCAGGTCTCTGAATGAGAACTCTTTTGTGAGCTGGCACACCACTCTCCCCCAGATCAGATCCTTTCAAATTAAAGAGGAGAGCATGAGAGAGCACACACAGTTGTGCACACATAAAGTGATGAAATCTCTGAGTGGTGGGTATCAAAAAAATGAGATCTTTCTTCAAATTTTAAGTTTAAATGAGTAGATAATGAGGTGCTTTGCCTTGTTGAAGATCATTGTTATTGACTCCTGCTTTCCAAAGTGACAAGACCAAAACAGATTTGTTATTTCTATGAACTCTGGAAAATGCCTAATCCCCCTTCTAATCTCTTGGAATAATTAATGCAGAGTTTGTGGAAGGTACAAGTAAAGATCAGGACAATTTCAGTGCAAAACAGGTCAATATAAATATATTACCCTGCTTCAGCATTCCCATCAGATATTTTTGATGGTATCATCCTGTGTTAGATATACATCAGAAAAAAATTGATGCTACTGCATTGTAACAGGGTAGAGATTTGGGTTGCTTTTTCTGTTTTATGAATACAGTCTTGTATTAAAGCACTTAGTAGGCACAGTGCTATAAAATATCCCTTTCTCATGGTGGAAATTAGATTAAGTATTTTAGCTCATGTATTTTTAACAAGGCAGAGCATTTCTGTGCTGCTGTTTGTCCTCATGCTACAGAGCAGCCCCAAGAGCTGTCATTACTGATCAATGTCCCTGAGCCCTGCAGGCAAGTGCTTTGATGACCCGTCATACTGGCACAATGGAAATAATGTCCTTCAGCCTCAGATCAATATTTGTATCAATTATGTGTCTGCAGCTGATAAGAGAGAATGCCACACATGCAGAAACAAGATCTGCATCACTGAAACTGAGATTTTTGAGATTGTTCTGTCCTTTCTCAGTTGAACTAAACTAAACCAGTGTTTTTCAGAATGCCTTTGTTTTATTTCCGTTGTGCAGCCTGGGTTGTTTAATTAGTTTTATTTGACAGCTGCAGAGGCTGAATGTAATGCCCTTCTTATTTCAGTTTGCATTCTGTTAAAGCTTCAGTACTGGTTTAGTATCACTTACTCCAATTAATGTTGATTAAAAAAATGGATAAAAAGGGTAAAGTTGCTGAAGATTACTGGCGTTAAATATTTCTCTGAACAAGCTGGTGCAAGCAATATTTGTGCATCATTCATTTCATGGCTGTATTTTTTTTATTCCACAGGGTAAGAAAATACAGAGTAAACTCTTATGCCTCAGGTGCACTTAGTAATGCTGTGGTTTGGGTTTCATCTGCTGGCAGACGCTGGTGCATCTCCTAGGCTAGGCTGCTGTGCTCTGCAGTAGTCTCATAGCTATGCAATTAATGCGCAGTTCCTCTGTGGCTGGAGCTGGCTTGTCACTTGATACACAAAAAGGGCTTCTCCAGAGGGATGGGGAAGGGATGATGAACACTAGAGCAAAACTGCCAAGTAGAACAGATAAGAAAGAGCTGAGTGAAGGCAAATTCTTATGCAAATGAAACAGATGTTGAGAGATGTATAACAGGCAGGCTGAAAACTCACCTGCTTTGCTAGTGCTTGGCACACTGTGTGTAGAATATACAGCTGTGCTGCCCCTGCTGCGTAATGGCAATAAGTTGGGCTTCTGAGGAAACAAGGGTGGTATTAAAAAGAATAGCCTGAGAAAATTCTCTTCTGCTGAGTCATTGGAACAACTCATTTCAAAATCCTTACCCTGATCAAAATACTTCTGTACAAGTGTCATTTCTGGTAGTATCAGAAGACAGCAATTCCTTTCATCCTTGTACATTGTTCTGAGAAAGCTTTCAGTCCTGTAGGGTGGTAATTTTTGTAGAAATGGCAAATTTAGGGACTTCTTTGTACTGCATTGGAGCAGCCAAGTAAGAGCGCTCTGGATCCATTCTGACCCTTCTGGTCCTGCAGGGTAAGCCCATTGCTGACCACCAGCACACAGTCCCATTGCCCACTTTATTTCAGGAGGTTTAGCTTCAGTCACAGAGGGAATTCAAAGCTGACGTAAAAAAATTAAAAAATAAAAAAAATTGGTTAGCAGTTCCTGGTATTTCTAACAATGAAATGTTGGGATCCTGTTCTGAAGTACAGCTTTCTTTCATCTCAGACACACCAAATTACAAATGCAGATGAGGAAATTCCAAATTGTAACATGCAATTGCAAGTTGCACTGAATTCCTTTGGATACTTATTTTAACCTGGTGATACTATAACCACTCTATTTTCTAGGATTTTGCTTTGCGTGCCAAAATATACTTTTGCCTTACCTTAGCTAATTCATTCTTTCCTAAGTGAAGGCAAGGCAAGAATGAAGTTAGCTGCTTTATTGCTTTGATAGAAATATGCATGTCCTAAGTACCATTGCTTTTGATTCATGACTGATTTGTTTACAGGAATGCATGTTATGGCTTCTTACTTTTGCATTTCGTTACTGCTATGTGGAGTCAAATGTCAACAAGTTTTGTTACCTCCCTTTAATATCCTTGTCATTTAGGTGATTATGTACGGGTTTCTTTGGATGCTGCCCGTCGGTAATATGGTTTGGAATTCAAGTTTATTAATGCAAAGAAGTGTGAAAAGGGATGAACCTTTGAGAAGTTAGGTTCCCCCTATGTTTCAGCATTCTGTGTGATTTTAAATGAATAACAAAACCTTAAAATATGGAAGCAATGAAATGTCCTGGCAGGAAACCACAGAGATTTTGGACTCTGAATTGCTGCCAGTGCCAGGTGTGCCAATGCAGGGACCACTTTTATTCCTTGAAACTAAGCCTTTCCCAGTGGCACTTCGATATCGTTGTGTGAGACCTGACTGTCCTTTGACAATAACTATTGAGGCAAAGGAGAATTCTGGAAGATACTGTGTTGAATGCCAGTAGTGTGCAGTCACTGTGAAGTCACGTAAACAATTTTCATTTTCACAGTCACTGTCAAAAGCAATTCAGAGTCTGATGCTACTATTATTTAAGTATAGAAAAGGTAAAATCATTCCTTTTATATGGAATATGAAAAAAAAAAAAAAAACACAAAAAACTAACACATTAAGATTGCCTGTAGATTGCTTCCAAATTGTTTGTGGTTATAACAGCACAAAAGTATATTTTCCAGGAAGCTAATTTATAAACTCTGGGGAGTAGGGTAGGTTATGTCCTACTCTGAATCTGCAGCCCTCCCCTGGTTCCATTCTAGAAACTCTGTGGTTCTACAGTAAAACAGATGAATATGGTTAGCTGTTAGTGACTAGTGTTAAATGCTGAATATAATGACTTCAAACATGAAGATGTGATAGGGTCAGCATCTTGTTTATAAATTGAGGGTTTTGGTGTTAGCAGTTTGCTTCATGTTTTGTGGAAGTGGAGGATAATAGTACTTGTGTGTGCATACTTTATGTTTTGCAGATTTTTTATCATATAAAAAACTGAAGTTGTATGTTTTTTGATTACCTATGCTTTGAATACCTCCAGATAATGAATGCCAACATATTATTATTATTTTTTTTTTTTTCAGTCACCCAGCATGGGCACCCTGATGGGGGTGTATTTACCATGCATGCAGAATATCTTTGGGGTTATTCTCTTCCTTCGGCTGACATGGATGGTAGGAATGGCCGGAGTTCTCCAGTCCTTCCTGATTGTATTACTTTGCTGCTGTTGTGTAAGTATATAGCTAAAATAACACCTGTTACATAACACCTTTGAAACTAGTGAGACACTTGGAGAGGCTGCATTGTAGCTGTATGTGTAATGAACAGCCACGTTTTTGTAGGCATGTGACTTTTTTTTTAAATTCGTGTTTGATCGTATTTCTAAACTGGCAAACCATTTCTAGTGTAGATACAGTCAGAAAAATGGTGTTCGTTCAGCAAAAAGCTGTTTTATGTGTCCATCTTAGGTCACAGCTGCCTGGTTTGCTGGACAAGCCTTTGTTGGAATTTCAGCTCTGCAGAGGGAGTGACACCTGCACTCTTTTATCATGCCTTGTCTGCAGACAGACATTGTTTGACCTGATAAAGCAGCCATCTCTCAGGCAAAAGTCTCAACAGCTTGATTAAATTCCTGCTTCCCTTGTTTTCTTTCAGATAATGACCTGTCAGGGCAGAATAAATAGAAATACTGTATTGTTTGTTCCCTGGCAGGTTTACTCTAACAAGGAATAAGTTACAATTTTAAAAAATGTTGTTGACACCATTGCTTCCATTTTCTTGTTCTCACAGACCATGTTGACAACCATATCAATGAGTGCTATTGCCACAAATGGCGTTGTTCCAGGTAAGTGTAGTTAGCAAACTACTACTAAAATATGGTTTTAATCCAGAGAAACTTGTTTAAGCCAGGTTACAAAGCCTGAATTCATATCTAGTATTTCACTTTAATATCATTTAGGCTAAATACTATATATTTTTTTGGTTTTACTTACCACCTTACTAACAAAAAGATGCTTTAATTTAAGCCCTAGAAAAGCAGATACACACTGTAGTTTTGGTACATTCTTTTTGTGATTGTTTAAAAATACATAACAACCAACAAATGACAATTTTACCCTCTCTTTTCTTGTTTCATAGCTGGTGGCTCCTATTTCATGATATCCAGGTCATTAGGCCCAGAGTTTGGTGGAGCTGTAGGGCTGTGCTTTTATTTGGGAACAACATTTGCAGGAGCAATGTATATCCTTGGTGCCATTGAGATTTTATTGGTGAGTAATACTGGGGCAGCCGTGCTTTTAAGGCAACTGGTAAATAGAAATACTGCAGTATTCCTGTCCCGTATTCATATGCACGTTCACATGTCAGACCAGAAGGTCTCCAGTTCTGTAGTGCTAGGGTTGCACTTTAAGAGTTGCATGCTCTGTGGGTATCTAGAATGCAAATTCTCATGGAAATGTGGACAGAAGCATGACTTAATCAGATATATGTGCTCATCGTTGATAAAGTTGTCTGAGTTGTACTACTGAAACAGAATGAGCTGTTACCCTTTGACTTTTCCTATAAACTGAAGGTTCCTGGTGAAATTGGAGAGTGATTTGCATTTCTTGTATAGGGACAAGATCACTACAGTAGTGTAGACAGAGTTGTGGTTCTGTGCTCCTTCAGCTTGCTTTCTTCTTATTTCAGACATATATTGTGCCACAAGCAGCAATTTTTTATCCATCCGGTGCCCATGATGCATCCAGTGCTATGCTAAACAACATGAGGGTGTATGGAACTGTATTCCTCATCTTAATGGCAGTGGTGGTCTTTGTAGGTGTGAAATATGTTAACAAATTTGCTTCCCTCTTCTTGGCCTGCGTAGTAATATCCATACTGTCCATTTACGCTGGAGCTATCAAGTCCATCTTCGATCCACCTGAATTTCCGTGAGTAGTATTTCTGGACTGGGGTGGGGTGGGGGTATAGCTTTGACTACAGATTTGGAAGATGGGATTCAATAGAAGTTACTTAAAACTTGTGCCTAATATGTTGTCAAAGCTCTTCTTTTTTTGTGTGTCTGAATTATTTCAGATTTTTTAGCTGTATATAGTAGCACTGATAGCCTTCTGCCTGCAGAGCTCATGGAATAGAAACTCCTTGGGTGAAAACAAATGCATTGTCACATTCTTTAACTGCTTCAGTAGAACAAAGTCTCGTGAGTGTACCAGATTGATGGAGGCTGACATTTCTCTGCTTCCCACAAAGACGATCCATTTAGCCTACGGCTGCTGAGTTACTTTTGAGCAAGGATTGGGCTGGGTTATTTATGCAGCCCTTCTCAGCAGAAAGCAGCGTGGCAGCTCTGTTTTCTGCAGGCCAGTCAGACGTGATGTGCTGCCTTCGTGGCTGGAAACTGGTGGTGTGATGCTGCTGCTCCCTGAGAAACAGAGCATCTCTCAGGAATGTGGGAGGTGTGATGGGGCCGTGCTGGAGCCCCAGTGGAACTTCCCCTTGGTTTGAAGGCAGATTAGTCTACTGTATGAGTAGCTCTGCTCTGAACACAGCGCACGCTCCTTGGCATGTTAAACGTGTAATAAGGTTTCTTAAACTCAGAGCTGGAGCAGCGGTTACGTGGATACACGTGTTGTACCAAAAATGCAAACGATATTTCCTGATACTGCTGACAAGAAAAGAATGGAATGGAAATAGAGGAGTTGAGTCTGCGTAATTATTCACATTTCAAAATGTTGTGACCATAAATAAGCAGTCACAACCCACAAGTGCTCCCTTTAGATATTTAGGGCCCAATGATTATAATATTTTACAACAGCAGCAGGTTTACAGCAGTAAAAATAAGAGTGTCGTTACCTCCCCCTCATTATCTCTTCTATTGTTCTTGAATGTTCCCTATCTTTCTTCCTTGTGCTGTGCTCCTTTCTCTTTTGCTTCAGTAATCAGATATTGTACTTATTTTTAATACTGGAGGAGAAGGCTTCTCTGAAGTTACAATTCACAGGCTTACCAATCCTAAAGGAATGGCCCTATCTCTTTCATTTTCCTGGCTTTACAGCTTGTTGAGGCCTGTGAATCAATGTAACTTATTAAAATGTCTGAAAATAATAAACTTTTTTATTTTTAAGTCCCCTTTTGGGCATTTCCTGGCAGTAGGAGGAGAGGCTGAATGAACTTTTCAGTGGCAGCAAGCTGTAATGTTGCATCACCCTCTCTGTGGAACCATCTTTGGAGATGCAGGTTAAAAATCTCCACTGCTGGGATAAAGCTGTGTTTGTGGATAGGTGAATCACATCAGGAACTGGATGATTTCAGCAGTGATGCATAGTATCTTCTGACAAGAAGAAACTTTGTTTATTGGGACTGAATTGCATGTTTCTAATTCTGAAGCTAAAAGCTATCAGGGATTATTTAAGTGCTTCTGTACAGAAACTGGTGTAATGCTTTTCTAAGTATTTTTAGATCTGTGAAATATTTTCCATTCTTATAGTTTTATTTAACTGGAAACTAAAATATTGCTTAATACTTCACTTCCTTTGTTTAAGGTAAATTTACCACTGACATCAAAATCTTTGAATCACTCTTATGTAGCTTGCTATACCTCTCCCAGAATCAGTGAAAAAGTAGCTTTATATTTCTGACTTCCAAGCAAAACAGATGCCTAGTTTCCATCGTGCTACCACCACCTTTCTGAAGTTGAGAGTTAATGTAGCAGACTAAAGCCACTTGAAGCTTCCATGATAGGAAAGGCAGCTGATGGGGAAAGATGTATTTCATTTTCCGGGTGCCATGCAATTATACTGCTTTTTACATTTCCCTTCCAGGATTTGCATGTTGGGCAACAGGACTTTGATAAGAGATCAGTTTGATGTTTGTGCCAAAACCATAGTTAAGGATAATATTACCGTGGCTTCTAAGCTTTGGGAGAACTTCTGCCACAATACAAACTTAACCACTGAGAACTGTGATGAATATTTCCTACTAAACAATGTCTCCGAGATAGCAGGAATTCCTGGAGCTGCTAGTGGTATTTTAAAAGGTATGGATTTTTTTTTTCCCTTAAAGAGGAGGCATCCAGAGCAGTTGAAACAGTTCCCTGGTGGATTGGAAAGAAAAATGGAAAAAATAATATTATGGCAAAGAACATTATCTTCAATAAAGAAACCAAAGGCTTATAATCCTTAAAAGAGCAGATGACACATAGCTCTTGATATACAGTACTTGTGTGCTGTAAAACTAAATTTGCCTTGCACATCTCATAATTTCAGTCAAAACTCAGCTATAATTAGAGCTATACTACTGTGAGTAAATTGTTACAATTTTTCAAAACTCTTTGTAGCTATGACTCTCCAGTTTAGACAGGTTAAAACTATGTCCTGAAGGATTAAGAACACTTGTCTAAAAATTAGTTTAGCTCTTTTGTCCAGTCCTGTAAATAATACAATTGAAAAGTGTTCATTATTGAAATGAACTCTGGAGAACAGATGTTGTGTGTAGGTGCCGAGTGCCTGTTTGCACAGGAACTGGTAATCTAATTACTAAAGTGGAATTAGCATTTATTAGTGCAATTTCAAATCCCAACCATCTAATTTTATAATTCTTCCACTGTCTAAAGGACAATTGTTTTTCTCTCAGTTCCTCAAAAAGAAAAGTTTATGTCCAAAAATCTAGTTAATGTTGCTGCTTTGGATTCTCAGGAGTGTGTGGATATCACAGTTAATTAAAAATACTCAGAGTAATTCTGGGGGTTAAAATAGATATAAAGTTAAAAGAACGTTACATTTTATAATTTTAAAGCAGAGCAAGTGCCTAGACCTCTGTAGATCATTCACATATATTTATTTTTGGTACAGATTCCCTTGAAAGCATGAAACAGAAACTTTGTCATGTAACCCGCATGTCTTAATTTGTGTTGATCACCAAATTTCATGAATTGCATTTTTAATCATCTGTTTAGACTCATTATAATGAGAACAAGTTTGAACCAAAATAATGCTTTTCTTTTCTGGGATGTTTGAAGACAATTTATGGAGCAATTATTTGGAGAAGGGAGAGATACTGGAGAAAGAACATCACCCATCTGTTGATGCAACAGGCCAGAAGAACAACCTTCATCTATATGTGCTTTCGGATATATCTACTTCATTCATGGTGCTGGTTGGCATCTTCTTCCCATCAGTGACTGGTGAGAATACTGGGAAAAGAGGAGAGGGCATCTTGGGTTTCTGAGGTTTCTTCACTCCCTTGATCTTGCATCCAAAATTTATTTTCAGGCATCATGGCTGGTTCAAATAGATCAGGGGACTTAAAAGATGCACAAAAATCCATTCCTGTTGGAACAATTCTCGCTATTGTCACCACATCACTTGTCTGTATCCTTTTAAAATTCATGGAGTCCTACTGTGTTATAGTTGACTCACTTGAATGATTGTGTGTTTGATTTGTGGGACTGCTTTCGGGTGACTAAATTATTGTGAGTATGATTGGTTAACAAAACCAAAAAGGAAAGCACTTCTTGGGCTGAAAGCATCTGAATTGATATCCTGTTGTTTTCTAATAAAATCTGGGTGTGCAGGTTTTCAGGCTGGTTGAATATGGGTATATATGTAGCTTAGGATGTTGTGGACTGTTAAGTTTAGGGAAAGCTTTAAACACAGATCACAAATTTCAAGTCCTTAAAAAAGTATTTTTAGCTTAAATGACAAGAAGAAGCGTATGCTTTCTTGAACATTTTAAGGCAAGACAAACCAGACTTACACTAGATGCTTAGCACACACCCCCAGCTGGCATGTGTAGAAGTGTTACAAACACTCGGTAGCGAGCTCCATGTAGCTATGAATGACTCGCCATTTCCAGCCTGTTTCCACTGAGACTGGAGCACCTAATTTGCAAAATATGAGGATGTTCCAGATCGTACCAGATTTCCAGGTGCTGAGTGTGTACTCGCAGGAAAAACCTTTGTCACAGTTGAAGATGGCAGGTTAAACTCTTGAGGGCTTAGGACCACAGAAGCTCTGCTTAGAAAAGTCTTTTTTTAATCTCCTCCCTCCTGCTAGAGGGATGTCTTTCAGCTTCAGGTAGCCATTGAGATCCTAAACAGCCAATTATGAAGGGGTTTTCTGAAGAAAATGAACAAAAAACCCACCCCTCCAAAACAACCAAACAACAAACAAAAAACATATTATGAGCAAGACCTAAAAATAAATAAATAAATTAATAAATTAATTAATAAAGAGCTTTCTGAATAAATCCCACCCAAAAGTCAGCTGGCTCAGAAGGTGCCTCTTCTGGAACTTTTGCTGTTTGGAACCTGTGTGTTGTTTTTTTTTTTTTTGTTTGTTTGTTTGTTTGTTTGTTTTTGCCAAACCTTGCAAAGCTGCCAGTCAGAATCCCAGCTCACTTGTCTCAGCTTCTTAGGAGCGCAGGCTTTTCCTAGGAGCGCAGGCGTTTCCAGATGTTACTTGGAACTGACTCCGTACCATAAAAACTGTTCCCTCTGCATGTAATACTTATTAAAACAGGTTACAGATGTAACCCCTGACTTTAGTGTTATAATATTTATAGCTCAAAACTTTTTTCATGAGCGATAACGTTATACATAGCTATTAATACGCCACCCAGTGGAAGGCTCACACCATAATTTTAAGGAGCAATCCGTTTTTCCCCTTTTATTATTCCTTTTATTTCATAATTACATTTTGGAATTGGAGGGTAGAGCTTAGAATTTAAACAATCAAACTAAAATCACAAGATCAAAACCTTTACTGGAATGCCAGAACTAAGAAACTTGAATTATTTTATACTCCCTGATGCAGAAATAGTACAGTTTAATAATAAACCAAATATTCAAAGATACATTGGTGATGTGAATGCTGTCAGACTGGAAAATGAGAAAGTGCAAGGTAATAGTTAGCTGTACATTCAAAATAACTTCAAAGGAAGTGGTTTACATGTAAACATCAATTTGATCTGCTACTGTAGAACAGAAATTGGTATTGAAATCTTTCCTACTTCTCTCCTTCTCTTGTATTTGAAGGTATCTCCTCTACTGTAACATTTAAAGCAATCTTAGTTTAAAAAATCAAAGCTTAGAATAATAACTGTTTGTCACTAACAGTAGAAGGTATATATGAGCAGTGAGGTATTAATTTACTCATCAGCTTTGCCATGTGTTTTTGAAGATGCTGCAGTGCAAATGCTGTAGGACAGAGGCAGAGATTGAACTTTTCACAATACTTCTTGTTTTTATCTGCCATGCTTAAATAAATACTACTTCCTTAGCACACTCTGTACTCAAGACTTCAGTTGTGTATTATTATTTGGAGCCTGCATAGAAGGTGTAGTCCTGAGAGATAAGTAAGTAACCATTAAGTTTTCCTGCTTCAATGCTCTACTTTCTTTTTCTTTTCTTTTTTCTTTTATTTTTTCCTTTACTTTTGGATGCCTTTCCATCTGTAGGAGTGTCTGATACTGGTTTGTGTTGGGTGTTTTAAACATTAAAACTTTGATTTTTTTTTTTTTTTTTTAAATAACTGTGTAATTCCAGATGAAAGTATGGAATCATAATTCTGATAATAAAATAAGAATTTTATTAAAAAAAATGGTAGAAAACATTTCAAATGGCTTAAATCAGGTTGCAGACACTTCCTATGTGTGTATTAGAAGTAACTAAGATCGTTTATAAATTCCTGTATTTCCTATTGTAGAGAATATTTAATAGTATTTAAATGACAGCTTAAAATTGACCAAGAAAATCAAATATGAGTATCAAAATACTTTTTAAAACATGAATGTCTTGTTCCTCTCTGCAGGTACGGCGACGCAGTGAACAAGAACTTAGTAGTGGGCACCCTTTCATGGCCCTCACCGTGGGTCATTGTGATAGGATCCTTCTTCTCTACCTGTGGAGCAGGTTTACAGAGCCTTACTGGAGCCCCCCGGCTGCTGCAGGCAATAGCAAAGGACAACATTATTCCTTTCCTCTGGGTTTGTACATTTTCTATTTTTTTAATAAAAGGCATTCTGTACGTAGTTACTAACTAACCAGTTACTTGACTTTATGCTCTTGGAAATTAGATCTATTTATTATTAGATCCATTAGATCTCCTTAGCTTGCCCAGCGTTGAAGTGAAGGTCTGTATTTTTTTTTAAGTGCTTTGTTTTCATTTGTTAAAAACTAGGAATATTTTTGAAGGATTTTGAATAAACATATTTGGTAATTTTATGAAGAAATCTAACATCTAATTCAGTGAAGTAGAGAAAGCCATTAGAATTTTCTCCTTGCTCAAGAAGAAAATACATAGGAAAGTTACTATTATCTAAATGGATTTATTTTTTCTTTTCATTTTAACTTTGAGATACTTAGAAGATATGTTTAATATCTAATGATAAAAGCTGAAAATGTTTATGTTTCTTCAGGTTTTTGGTCATGGCAAAGCAAATGGTGAACCAACATGGGCTCTTCTGTTAACAGCATTAATTGCTGAGCTGGGAATCCTTATTGCCTCCCTTGACATGGTGGCTCCAATTCTCTCAATGTAAGGAACAGGGTGGATGCTATAAAAACAAATGAACAAAACCCCCAAAATATGCTTTTTAGTTTTACTATCTTGATTGATTTGTCTTTTTTTTTTTTTTTTTTTTTTTATTGTCTGAGTTCCACTTTTATTGTTTCTGTGAATTCTCTGACCTGTGGCTCTCTATATAAATCCATTTGTTTCTGCTTTGGAATATTCTCTGAATAAAAAGGTTTTTGGTATGGGTAGACTGCTACTTCATGCAGGAAAATATTATTTTTAACGCAGAATGATGTAAAAGATATGGTTGATATTGCAGATGCACCTAGCTTGATCCAATTAAAAGTTCTAACTACTTTAGACTGATATTTCAGACTAACGAAAATTAATGGGTAGGCACACATAATATTTTGACTAAATAATTATTGTAATTATAATCTGTAAATGTGTATGCTAAAAAGTTTGTTTGTTTGTTCCTGCAGGTTTTTCTTGATGTGCTACCTCTTTGTTAATCTAGCATGTGCAGTACAAACACTTCTCAGAACTCCAAACTGGCGGCCCCGATTTAAATACTATCACTGGTAAGCAAAAGGCCAGCATGTTCAGTGCCTCGTCTGTGATCTGCAGCATGTGTTTGGGGAGAGCCCTCTCCATGAAGGCTGTGAACATGTCTTGCTTCTCTGGATATTGGTTCTAGACAAGGAGACATCAGTGTAATATTCTTAGTGGGCCAGACCCAAATATTTAATGGGATGAGAGTTTTATTCCTACAACAGGATACTAAAACTGTGGAGGATGAGGGAGATTTAATGGAAATATTATTTTGCCAGTTCACAATAGACAATTTTGCCAGTTCACAATAGACAACTTTAAAGAAAAAAGAACAAGAGAATAATTGAAGTTACTTACTTAATTGCTTTTCTGCACTACTACTCACTAATATCTTTGCTTTTTCTTTCAGGGCTCTCTCATTTTTAGGCATGAGTATTTGCCTGGCACTGATGTTCATTTCATCTTGGTATTATGCTTTGGTAGCTATGCTTATTGCAGGCATGATTTACAAGTACATTGAATATCAAGGGTAAGTATTAAATGAACAGAAGAGCGTAGGAAGGAGATCGGATCTATTATTTATGAATTATCTCCAGCCTTTACGACAATTAGTGAAGGAATGGACACTCTCCAGAGATCTGAATTAGAAGGTTTCCCTTAGCAATACTTTTTTTATTTTCTTCTCTCATTGTTTTATTGCGTCACTGCTAAACAAAAGCCCCTGAAATCTCAGGGACATGCTTTTTTAAGCCCCTGAACGTGTTTGGTGAAATTTGTGAATTACAGGAAGCAGAAACCCTGGTTATGGTCTTTTATTTCTGTTATCACATACAATTACCTCAGGCCCAGAACACCTGAAGGCCGCCATCTTATTTCAGTTTATTTGACACAAAGGTCTGTCTAGAACAGGCATTGAAAAGCTGATTCTGCAGGTTAGGTTGCCTGAGATGGTTAATATGTGATGGAGTTTGGCTGTGGTATGGCTGTATAACCTGATTTTAACAAATGATGTATTAAAATTCCTTATTCCAAGTTTGATTATGCTTGGGAAACCTCTGGAGCAGAGTGTTGATTACAAATTAAATCCAGGAAGGTGGTGGTGTCTTATAGATCTGACTGAAATATTTGCATTTTGCTTCTGTGATATGTATCACATACATATATGTACCTGATACATGTGCATGTGACACATGCTGTATCAATCCATGGAGAATGGATTGAGAGCAGCCCTGAGGAGAAGGACCTGGGGGTGTTGGTTGATGAGAAGCTCGACATGAGCCAGCAAAGTGCACCTGCAGCCCAGAAAGCCACCCTTGTCCTGGGCTGCACCAAAAGCAGCATGGCAGCAGGATGAGGGAAGGGGTGGTCCCCCTCTGCTCTGCTCTTGTGAGACCCCACCTGGAGCCCTGCTATCAGCTCTGGGGTCTGAGCACCAGAAGGACAGGGACCTATTAGAATGAGCCCAGAACAGGGCCACAAAGATGATCAAGGGGCTGGGGCCCCTCTCCTATGAGGACAGGCTGAGGGAGTTGGGGTTGTTCAGCCTGGAGAATAAAAGGCCCTGGGGAAACCTTACAGCAGCCTTCTAGTACCTAAAGGGGATCTACAGGAAAGCTGGGGAGGGACTCTGTCACAGAGCACAGTGATAGGACAAGGGGAAATGGCTTGAAACTAGAAGAGGGTAGATTTAGATCAGATATTAGAAAGAAATTCTTTACTCCGAGGGTGTTAAGGCACTGAACAGGCTGCCCAGAGAAGCTGTGGATTCCCCATCCCTGGAGGTGTTCAGGGCCAGGCTGGATGGGGCTTTGGGCAGCCTGGGCTGGTGGGACGTGTTCCTGCCCATGGCAGGGGGCTGGAACTTGGATGATCCTTTAAATGCTCGTAAATAATTTAAATGTTCATAAAACTGAATGATGGCTAAATTATGTCCTTCACAGTGCAGAGAAGGAATGGGGTGATGGTATCCGGGGTCTTTCGCTCAGCGCGGCAAGATACGCCTTACTCAGACTGGAGGAGGGCCCTCCGCACACAAAGAACTGGAGGTACTCATTTTAGACTAGTAATGTGCCCTGTTGTGTTTATCTTCTTACATGTAAAGTTTTAATGGGATTCCAAACAGATTTTGGGAATCTGTACTTGAATCTAAATGCCAAGAAAATAAATAAATGCAATACATTGATATCATAATATAATATCAAATATATATATAAATGTAAAATCATAAGTGGAAATTGGGGAAACTGTAAAGATGGCTGAGAGCAGAGGGCCATTGTAATTTGCACTGGGGGCATGAAGAAGTCGCTGCTATCATTCTAGACTTAAAAACTGGAAGAATAACCTACATTTCTCCCTCTGGCTTTGTGTCAAGCCAGATTACAGAATCCTCCTCACAGTTATGCATTGCAAAATTCTTGTTAGGCTCTGAACAAGAGGACAAGCATCTACCTTAAGAATTCTATAAATCTTTTGGAACTTGCTTAACCATAGCTTGAGAGAGAAAGAGAAAATAGTGTAGCAGATGTGTAATGATATCTTAAGGGACGGAGAGCAAGTGGGATCTATGTTTAGGTAAAAGTATTCATGTTTCCCAATGTTTTGGCTCAAGACAGATCTGCAGGGACAGGCTTACTCTTTTGAACACAGCATGTGCTCTACTTGTGCCTAACAGAGCCTTGAAAAATCAACCACGTAATAAAACACTAATGCAAGTCTCTTAAGCTGAGTACATGAATGGGTTTTATGACTGTCAAAACAATACAGCAGAACAATTCCCTCAGTGCTTCAAATCAAGAGAAAGAAAATATTAATTAAAACCCTCCAAATGTAGGAGATATAGAGTGTACTGTATCAGGGCTAATATTCAAGCACAATTAAAGTATTGAAAGAAACAGTTTTTTAGAAGTGCTTTTGCAAAGCATTAATACAAAAATGCATTCCCTTTTTATTTTATCCAGGCCTCAGTTGCTGGTGCTTCTGAAACTTGATGAAGATTTGCATGTGAAATACCCTAGATTGTTAACATTTGCATCCCAGCTGAAAGCTGGCAAAGGTTTAACTATCATAGGATCAGTGATCCAAGGGAATTTCTTGGAAACTTATGGAGAAGCCCAGGCTGCTGAACAGGTCAGTGCTTTAAACAAATTCCTAAAGGAAAGAGAGGAGTCAGTGGGCAGGTAATGTAAAAGTTTAATAAACTTTTGGAGAAAGGCGTATCAGTAAGACTTCCATGAAATACAGTACTAGTTGAGTAGTACTACTTTTGTTTGGTAAAGAGCTTGCAAAAGTTTCAGCTGCCAGTTGTAGCTTTGAGAACATAAGATAAATGCTTGCAACCTATAGAAAAAGCCTCTTCGTTTATAAGAAATAATAAAAAAGCATAAAGCTCTTCATTTATAAGAAATAATTGCTGTGGGAGTTTATATATGCTGACTAATGGAGGGAAGGCGACTATTTAGTTTCTGAACACACCAAGGAACATTTCAGTGACTTTAAATTGTTAAAAATTTAGCAAATGTGCTGTGTTCTTTTCATCGCTGTATGGTGGTAATTTTATCACAAAAAGCGTTAAAGGGTAGTCTTGAAAATTTGCTAATAAATCATTTCATCTTCCTTAATGTGTAAAACATGACATCATAGCCCTGCTTACATCTGTGCAGCATCTGCCCATCGTTGTTGTTTTCCCTGAAGGGTTTTTGTACAGGAACACAGTTACAAAGGAAAAACTAATTCATAGGCCTGTGGTTGAGCGAGTTTATTTTTTAAACAAATAAAGGGCCTGGTATTCTTGTGTGGGATGTTAGTGGTTTTTGAGTGGGGGTTTAGTGCTCATATTTGTAAGTTGAATATAATAACACAGCAAGTTACACAGATACCTGAATCTGGAAATCCAAGGGAAGCTAATTAAGTGTATTTAGTAAGTCGGTTGTTTTAAAATTAGAGAACGGAAAGTGAGATAGGAACACAGATATCACTAACTGCTACAATTTTTGTGTGTAAGAGATTATTACACAAACAAAAAAGCTATCTTTCTATCTTAGAAATAATTATATTTGGAAGGGAACCTTATGTGTTTTCAGCAGATATTACATACAATGAGTGTATGCTCTCTCTGCTGTTTTATTAAGGAAAGTAGATGAGCAGAATCTGCTCATCCACTTTGCCTTGCAATGTATTGTACATGTGGACATACGCACCAAGATTTTACACTATAATCAAATGACAGACCAAGACATAGAGTTTCTCTTTGTTGTGAGGTTTTTCCTTGTCTGTCTTCCAGACTATTAAAAATATGATGGACATTGAGAAGGTGAAAGGATTCTGTCAGGTAGTTGTAGCCAATAAAGTTCGAGAAGGAATTGCCCACTTGATCCAGTCCTGTGGGCTAGGTGGCATGAAACATAACACGGTGGTTTTGGGATGGCCGTATGGCTGGAGGCAAAGTGAAGATCCAAGGTCATGGAAGACATTTATAGGTGAGTTTCGAAGGTTCTGTGTGATCAAACATTGTGCACCAAGATGTTTATTACATACACAGTACGCACTGGGGGTTTCAGCAGAATTCTTGTGAAACTGGTTTTATTTTTATAATTTTTTGTTTCTACTATTGATCATGGATTTATTCTTGAGCTGATGGAGCAAAGTCTTAGAAAATAAGTGCAATCTTATAGATTTAAATTCCAGTGCTGGGGTTGTGGATTTTTTTTTTTTTTTTTTTTTTGATTTGTTTTAAATAAATGTGATAATCTGAAGTCTTTAGAATTGCATTACAAACGGAGCGAGTACAGCAGTTGAGGCAAAGTTTGTGAGGGAAATAAAATCTCGTGTGAGACCAGCTGATACAGTTGAGGAGAAAGGGGAAAAAATATAGCTATGCTTTCAGGCAAAGCAATAAGCAAATTTCCTGTAGATGATTTCTCACAATACATTTGAAATACGTTTGAAATATCACTTGTAGCTAGGAGGCCCATGAAAGATCTCCAAAGATTAATTTAGCAGCTAAAGTTCATCTTTCTAATGAATGCTTAAAAATTACAGAGTTCAAGGGTACTGTTCTTGTGGCAAACTATAATTTCTTTCCTAGATAATCTCTGTCCTTTCATAGCTGCTAATCTATCCATTTTAACTGCTGGAGCTAACACTGTCCTGCTATATCCCTGTTGTTCCCCTGTCATCTCGGATGGTTCAACTACTTAACACAGTAAAATTAGAACAAAGCAGATGCTTCCTCCTTGCACTTAGCTTTGAGGATTGCAGCTCTTATTTCAGACATGAAACAGGGCTTGTGTTCCTGTAAGTTTGTTTGATCCTAGCTGCATCGTTTGGCCTGACCTGTCCGTACAAGTCTTTCTGTACTTCTTTTCTGTTTAAGTGGTGACTTTTACAGTTTGCTGACGTTTGCCTAGTGAGTAACTTTTAAACCGTAGATCACTCTTGCAGAATCAGAGTTAACTGTTTGTTCTTCCCCCATCTGGCAGGTACTGTTCGTTGCACAACTGCAGCCCATCTGGCTCTACTGGTTCCCAAAAATGTGTCTTTCTACCCCAGCAACCATGAGCGTTACAATGAAGGCAACATTGATGTGTGGTGGATTGTACATGACGGGGGCATGTTGATGCTTCTTCCTTTTCTACTCAAACAGCACAAAGTAAGGAGCTAGAGAGACTTTGTTACCAACCACTTTGGTGTGCATTAGTGTAAAGAAAAAAGGCTCAGGAGCAGAGCTTGTGCTGATTTAAAAAAAAAAAAAAAAAAAAAA
The DNA here is from genome assembly GCF_009819795.1 of Aythya fuligula. Taxonomy (NCBI): domain Eukaryota; kingdom Metazoa; phylum Chordata; class Aves; order Anseriformes; family Anatidae; genus Aythya; species Aythya fuligula. The sequence goes on along the minus strand of NC_045570.1, from coordinate 7,182,200 downwards.
AAAAGCAGTTATATCGGTAGTTTTCTGTTTCATATAGCAAAGTGTTACTGGTTCAAAGGTTCTGAGAATTTATGTTCCCTCCCTCCAGGTTTGGAGAAAATGCAAAATGAGAATTTTTACTGTGGCTCAGATGGATGATAACAGCATCCAGATGAAGAAGGACTTGGCTACTTTCCTTTATCAACTCCGAATAGAGGCAGAGGTAGAAGTGGTAGAAATGGTAAGAAATTTGAGCCCATTTTTCACTTTGAGGGAAAAACGGTGGTGTTTGATTATGACTTGATTAAAAGAGCAAAACGTATTTCTTATCTCCACAGCACAATAGTGATATCTCAGCATATACTTACGAGAGAACTCTTATGATGGAGCAGAGATCTCAGATGCTGAGGCAAATGAGGCTGACAAAAACAGAGAGGGAACGGGAGGTATGTCATTTGTGGCTGATTATTATGGGCTGCTGAGCTGGATGACACAAAGTTCCTTCCTGGTGGTGTTTTATATAGCTGCTTCTAAATTTAAGTCCTGTGCTCTAAAGCTATAAGGAAATTCTTCTAGTGTAGCTTTTTGTTTCCCAAAATTGCATATAGTCATTGAATAGCCTGGCTGCACTTGCAAACCCATGCTAGAAATCATTTGGTTTTGGGGAAAACAATGGCAGTGCATATAAGCTGCAGAAACAACTTGTATGTTCTACTTTGCAGTGTAAATGATACTCAGTGACATGAGGATGTAAGTCTCAACCCTGTTTTAACTTTGGTTTTGCTTTCTATGGGATGTCCGGGGTTTGTCTCAATTTATAGAGTATCCTGTTTTCCTACTGAAGATTTCGTTCTAGTTTGGACTATTAGTCTGCACCTTTCATAGCCAAGCGTATTGTCTTATTTTTGTGCATGCATTTGTTCGACTTTTTTATCATCAATTTTGAGTCAGACATCCATTGTTTCAGACCACATCACAATGTGACATGGAGTCTTTTTCTCGTTTTTTCTTGTATATATGCAGACCTAGGCCTCTGTTAGTCCAAATTCTGCATGGCTCACACTCACCTAAACAGTTTAAAGTCAGGTTGGTACGTAAGGTTATTAGCTAGGGCAGATGCTTGACATCTGAGCTGTCCTAGACACTAAATTGACTGTACAGAATAAAGGATACAACAGAACAAAAAGTTTTTTATTGCTTAAAAGAACCCCAGATGGCAAAATAAACTAAGTTCACCTTGTTGTTCGCATGCCCTCTAGGCTCAGCTGGTAAAAGACAGACATTCAATAGCACGACTGGAAAGCTTGTACTCAGATGAAGAAGATGAGGGGGACCCAGTTCCTGAGAACATTCAGATGACCTGGACAAAAGAGAAATGTGATGCTGAGAAGCGGAACCGAGGCAGTGCTGTGGGAAGCTTTAGAGATCTCATCAGCATTAAGCCGTGAGTCTTGTCAGAGTCAACAGTTTGCACCTCCTGACAATCAAGTTGTGCTTTGCATTTCTTGTCTTGTCCATCCTAAAGGTTGGTTAGACTTGTGCAATAAGCACTCAGATCAGACTACTGAAAAGACAGCAGTTAGCCTCCTGAGAAATCTCTAACCGATTAAATGTGGCACACATGCCTCACTATTTTACTTGGTATAGTTGAGTTCTAAACTGGAGATGTTAAAGCCTATTATAACTTTCTTCCTGCCTCACAAATACATCAAGATACACAATTTAAAAAATGGATTAATAATTCCACTGATCTAATCACAGTTAATAGAAGACCAGTAATTTTACTGATCAAATCACAATTAATAAAAGACCGATAATTTTGCTGATCTAATATGGAGTGTGGATGTTAAATGCAGCAAGGAAGAGGCTGTGGAGATGGTGATGAATGACTGTGAATAGAAGATATGTTTGATTAAACCTAAGATGGATTTGCTTCTGAAGGAGCACTGACATATAACAACAGCCTAAATATTGCCAAGTGTGCACCCTTTAGAGCTGGACATAAAGCTCTATTTGTGGCTTTGAATAAAAATGTGTGAATGTCCTGTGACCTCTCTGATGTATTGCATCTTACATAAGAGTTCACTTGGCCAGCTTTGCACACTTGGCAAAGTTACAGATTTTTCTTCCCAAAAAAACAGTGACAATTTGAATCGGCTTTAGGATGAATCATATATAGTTCATATACTGTAGAAATTCTGCTGAAATTGGTGTTAACTACCTGTACTTTTTCCTCTTCCATGCTTTCAGAGAATGGGAAAACTTGTAAGTTTGTTATTTAACATAGAAGTGCCTTAAGATGGTTGAGAGGGAAGACTTCATTTTCTCAACTAAAAAGCAGGAAAACCATATGTAATTATGGAAGAAAAGAAAAGGAGTTAGAGTTGAGCAGTCTTAGTGGTTTTAAAGGGAATAGGATTAGCCACTTAAGATGAGTATCATTATAAATAGCGTGTAACAAACCACAAGTTATCCTGACAAATCATGAAAGAAAACAGTTACAGGTCTGAGCCTATTTTTTTAAGTAGAGAATGACATAAGATATGGGAAACATTACTCATTTAGAGAAGCTCTCATTCCACAACACTGCTATGATGTTATTTCTGGCAGTTTCTGGACACTAACAAACAGTTTCTCATAGCCTACGACTTCAAATGACTGGGGAGATGCCAAGTTTAAATGTCACTTTAGAGAACACCAAACCTTTAGTTTTCAGTTACTTTTCCAAAATTGTACATAGTTAATAACAGTACATTGTCTCTGGTGCTGGTTTCTTCCTTACTTCCTGTAAACATAATTTGGCACGTCTCCTTGTTGTCCCTGGCTTTCTGAAACTGATGTGGTAAAGACAGAGGGTGTCCTTGCTCTAAATTAAATAACATGGAATAACAGAGAGGTAATTCAAAGTGGATAAATTGTGTTGTTAGTATAACAAACATTAATTGTACCATTGCATCTTCTGTTCTCTGTGTATATAAAATATGTAAAATATATATTTGCAAACCTAAGTATTTGGAAGAGCAGCAAGGTTACTAAAAACTTTAACTCATAACATGTAAAACTGCATCAGAAAAACTGCATATTCATCTTCCATTTGTTTCTACTAATACCTTGTTTTAATGTATTAAATTGAAGAAAAAAAGTGGAGAATACTCAAAGCTGCAAATCTATTCTCCCTTTAAGTCTATTTCTGTTCTGCTTTCCTTTTACAGAACCAAAATAGTGGTTGATTTCCTTTAGGAAGGAAACATTCCCAGGCTCAGAATCCCCAAAAAGATACTTTTCATTCTGTTGCTACATGAATTGATGTTATTATGTGATGATATATTCTGAAAAATTAATCCTGTACCTACATTAACCTGGATTCTTAAAGAACAGAGGCTTGTGAGATCATGCTGCATCTGTAATGTTCTCTCTCATAACTTTTGAATCACGTGGCTGCTCTAATTAGAAAGCACAACTGAAATTTTAAAGATCATAAGTTTATCTTGCAAACAGCCAGGCACAAAGGTTGATTAGTGTCCCAGTGAAGAAGAGGTTAAAATTGATGGTAAGCATCAGTAAAGCACCACAAGCAGGCAGGCATCCAGCCACTTGTAGCCTATAAATCTGTAGGAAGCCAGGCTTTCTCTGGAGATGTCAACTGCTGTGCAACACAAAGACAAATCCACTCACGGAGTGTGTGGATAGAATGAGGGGCTGCCAGCCTCCTGCTGGGCTTTGATGGGTCTCTGAGTTTTGTGGTACTGAGCCATGAGAGCTCTGTCTGTGCCCCCCATGGGAGTGAGGGCATCTGGAGAGGGCTGCCAGAAGTGAAGACGGCAGTCTCAAATGTCCTTGGGCAAAGGTGTTTTTAACTTCTGATGAGAGACTGTAAATCATCTTTATAGAATGTGCTTGTAAAGAGCAACACCAACAGCTGGAGACCTGACTCCAGGGATCTTAAAACCAATGGGCTGGCAGAACCTGAAGATCTCTGTGAAATCTTTCTAATACCTTCAAAATTGTTTGAAAAAAATACTGTGTGCTAATGCTTAACAGGGTTTTTAGGAGACTTGGGGTATGCTTTTAAGGACTTCTTAATCTCAGTTTTCAGGGTTGTGTTTCTAACAGTACGTCTGAATGTGCTTTCTCCGCAGGAACCAATCTAACGTTCGAAGAATGCACACAGCGGTGAAGCTCAATGAAGTTATTGTTAATAGATCTCATGATGCCAGACTCGTTCTCCTCAATATGCCTGGTCCTCCAAAGAATACCGATGGTGATGAAAACTGTATCCTTTCAGGCTTGAAGTTGCTTTGCCACAAGTGGTGTCAGGCCATCACATGTGACAAGGTTTCTACTGAGTGGAGAATCCTCGCCTGTGGCTGCTATATAATGATTGCTTAAAATTTGCCACTGGTTGCTCTGGAAGCCTTGAAATCAGTCCTGTCTAAATTCTTTCTTAACTTAATTTACCAACTCCTTGCAAAGTTTCACTTTGGCAAAAATGGCATAATTCGTTTGTGATTATTTTGCCATTACAATGGTTTGACAACATGTAACGTGGTTGAGGGCAGAAGCAAAAAGGCCAACTCTGAAAGGCGTATGGACAATGTTATCCTGCGTGCAGGGTTAGTTAAAGGCTGGGCATCTGCTTGTGGGGATGAAGTCCATGACACTGACTTGGAAGTTAATTCTCAGTAGTGGAAGTAGGCAGTGTTTAAGGAGGCATCACTGCAGTCAGTGCTCTGGGTAGGGCAGTGTCTGAACTTGAGTGAGCTTGAAGAAAATTTACGAAGCTTGTTTTTATCCATTGGATTCCTCTCTTACTCTGCCTCGCCCTCCCCAAACCCCAGAATTTATTCAGAACTAAGTAGTAGGTACAAGATTTTGGGGTAGTATGTTCTTTGTATTGTCTCCCCGATGCCTTTGCGATGAAAGCAGTTCATATTGAAAAAGAGCAATATTTCTGAAAATACATTAGACTAGAGTTCATCTATGGCTCATGCTGAACCATGCACTAACACAACTTGCTGTACTGCTGACATGCACAAAAAAGTAGGTTTTGTAACCGCATCTGAGTCAGTCTAAAAGCACTGATTCCTCTTTTACATAGTCAGAGGCAAAAGAGGGGGGAAAACTGAGTCCTCTAGGGATTTTCTTAAGTGTATCTTTCTGTTAGTAACATTAAATTCTGTATATAAAATAATTGGTTTGATGCATTTATAAACAACTGTCATTAGTCCTATGCAACGGCCACCATCTGTATCTGTTTAGAAAGATAAATACAGATATGTCAAATTTTCAAGGAATACAGTTTAAACTCAGCTCTCATTTGGCATTTCCCAGTGAGACATTTCACAACACAAGCATGTAGAAATGCATTCAGCCACAAGTAGCATATGCTAACAGTTGGAAAAATTCCATTTCCCTAAGTCTTTCAAAATTTGCATGTAGGAAAGTTCCTCTTGTCTTGGGTTGTAATAGGTACAAACTAGGGGGATTGTTCAGAGATCGCTTTTTTCATTGTCTACAGCATTACAAATCCAAGGTTTTACTACAATTCTGTAAGGGGGAGCTAATCACTGTATTCTGGTTTTGACATTTCTTTGTCCTTGACTTTACTGAAACAGACATGGAGTTTCTTGAAGTCCTGACTGAGGGTCTGGAGAGAGTATTACTTGTCAGAGGAGGTGGCCGAGAAGTCATCACAATTTACTCCTGATTTAGTATAAGTTTCTAATGCTGGCCTACATTTACCTTCTTGGTGATAACGGACATTCCAGTTTTAAATGGAGAAGAAAAAAAAGGTTTTTTGCCTAACTTTCTCCTCATCCAGTCCTGATCATTGTCTTTCCATTTGCAACATACATATCTTTTGGGATTGCAGTATTGTTACACCATCCAATTAGCAACATAAATTAATTGTGAAGCTGCCACATTATTCAGTTTCTGCTTTGGTACTCCAGCATTTGTGCATGTAGTTTTACCATTAAACCTTTTTTTAGACAACACTGCTATATGCAGTATTTTTAGTAACTGTATGTAAAGTTAGGACATGAAAGCCAGTTACTGTAAAAAGATTTAAAAAGCTTTTTATATTAGGTTTGGGGGGATAGAATTACATTATATAGCAGCTAGTTTCTGCTGAAGTTCAGCTATAAAGCATTTTCTAAGAGCACACTAAATTGTAAGAGAGTACTGAAAAAGCTTTTGTTTTTCTGGGTTTATTTCCAGAACTAAACTCTCAGTATTGGATAAGAATTTATACTTTTAATACATTTATTGATAGAGATTTAAATAAATTATGTTGATACAGTTGAAATTATGTATGTAGCTTGCTACAAATTGTGTTGCTTCTGAGACTTGAGGTTCTGTGAGGCCAGATCCCTATTTATTTTTGTATTTATTTGTCAGAAATATTGGGTATGCAGATGCAGGCTGCTTAGGAGTACAGAGATCTCACAATAAATTTGGAATGATCAATGGATTGAAGGACCAGTCCTGTGCAGTTCTTCCATGCTTTAAATTTCTTGCAGACCATCCATCAAAGTACATTGAGCATGTTGGAGTCCCGTGTGTAGAGCCAGGCGCTATGCTGCACGCACAGCGATGGGATTGCACTTACGCAAGTACAGGGGACCTGCTGCTTCATTCTATGCTTTGTGTCCTTAGAGGAAAAAGAAGAAAAGATGACCCTTATTAACCAATAAGTCTCTGGATTTTGTCAAGCCCATCGAGTTGTACTTTATGTACAGAACATTCGTATTTTTTCAATAAAACGTTGCATACACTTTGAACCTATTCTCTGTTCTGTGTGCTGTAGTGAGTTCCTTAGGAATCCTGTATTTTTCCTCATCTTGCAGAATTACTGTGGTCTGATTTCAGTGCATCTGCACAGGTGCATCCAGTATGTGCGGGGAACGTGGTGCAGAGGTGTGATGTGCTGAGCACAAGTAGGGCACTGTGGAGTTGCCAGCTTCGTCTCAAAAGCCCAGTGCTGTGCTAACGTGAGTAAAGGCTCCTGGGGCTGGAGTTACTGCCATGTACTAGTTGAATACAACTCCATGCCTGTGGACTACAAAACAAACAAGCTGGTACCCCCTCAAGATTTCTAGCTGTCTGGAAAAGCAGTAATAATAAAGGACAGTTGTGAGCTATCCTCTATTGGAAGGATTTAGTAGTATGGTAAGAAAAGGTGGGGATTGACACATTTCCCTGACCCACGTGATCCTGCTAGTTGGTATGCTAGTTCTGTCAGCTCTGTCATGATAATCTGCCTGGTTGGTTCCTTTGACTACAGCAGGGCCAACTGTAAGACAGAAATCTGAAAAACTAGACAGATTTCTGTCTTGAATAAGAACATTACAAAAAAAATGTTTTTATAAGAGTGTTATAGTTGAGGCCTAAGTTTGGTCTCTTTGAAGAACAGGACACACCTGAAGGCAGGATGGTATTAGTACATACAAGACCCCTTCAAGAGTACTGCCAGGAAACAACACTAGGGTGTGCTCTGCTGGATGATGATTATTATTACAGAATCATCTAGGTTAGAAGAGACCTCCAAGATCACCCACTCCAACCTCTGACCTAACACTAGCAAGTCCTCCACTAAACCATATCACAAAGCTCTACATCTAAATGTCTTTTAAAGAGCTCCAGGGATCGTGACTCAACCAATTCCCTGGGCAGCCCAAAGAAGAACAGTCTTTGCATTGACCAAGTTTTGAAAATGAAAATTCATTTCACTCACATTTTAAAGACAATGGAAAGCATTAATAAATGAAAAAGAAAAAAGCTCTTGTTTGTAAATAGTAGGCTACTTGTAAAGAGATCATTTTTACATTTTCAGATGACTGATTAACAGTAAGTGTACAGCAACCATGACAGCACTTATTTGCAATTATTCTATAGAAATAATAGGTTACAAAATCATTTTTTCTAAATCATTTTTTCTCTTTCATGGATCAAATTGTGAGATATTAACTATTTTCTTTCACTAAATGTGATCTTATAAACATGCTGAGAAACATATACCCTTACTCCTTATGAAATGTGCATTTGGATGATGACTCCATCTCATAAAGGGATTTCAGTGCCACCTGCTGCCTGACCTAAGTAACCTGTTTGTGGCTTTAGTATGTTTTTAACATGATTGAACGTCCTTACAGATACATTAGGTGGGGTTTTCTGATTTTGTTCTATGCAATACAGATACAAAATAATTCAGCAGTGTATGGGTACTAAGGATTTAGGAGGCTCCAATTATATAAGGTATCTTTATATTCAGTGGGTTCAAAATAAGTTCCTCTGACATGCAGTTTACATCAAAGTGCAGAGTCAGAGATTGCATGTTGGTGAAAACTGGAAGTAGCATGGAAGAAGCTGAGAGAAACAGAGCGCTGAGCTTCTGTAAGGTCATCTTCCCTTCCCGTCCCTGCTCTTGAATGCTTTTTTTGTTAGGAGATGAGAACATTGCTATTAAAATACAGCCAGGTTAAGCTGATACAAACTGCCTGTATACAGAAGCATATATACCTAAAAACTCCATGGCATAATTTTTTAATAATTAGGAACGCTGAAAAAAAAAAAAACGTACTGTAGAACAAATAAGGTACTTTTTGCTTGCTTTAGCCTTCACCTTCAGAAAACTAGCAAGCAAAAAAAACTTGCAATCAAAAGACTGTTTTACTTTCTGTGTGGACCTGTAATGTTACTCTCCTTGTGCAGCACCTTAGCCTTCATAGCACTAAAATGTTCTAATTTTTTTTCTCTCTAGACACTAAAATCCACAAGAGGGCACCAGGGCGCCTCATTTGGTGGTTCCCTGGGCTTGAAGAAATGCCACAGCAGTTACCCAGATTATTTGTAAATTGATGTTGAGTGGTAATTTCTCATGTTATTCATTTAAACGGAACATCTCTGAATTCTTGATGCACTGATAGGAAATGAAATGTGATAAATTAAAATATTTCAATTTAAACAATACATCCTCCTCCCCTGCCCCGTTTCTCATTTTCTCATCTGCGTCATCCATAATAATGTTTGCTTCTTCAGTAGTTCCCTTGGGACAGAAAAAACTGCCTCATGCTGTGCTCTAGAGTTCAAAAGTTCTCATTCTGTTCTGGAGTAATTATCCCCTTACATTGCTGCTGGCCCAGGTTTGCAGGCAGATCCTGCCAATACCAAGCCTGTTTTCCCCCTGGGAGAGGCACCACATCATCCTGGCTTTGCCATGTCAGACAGCAGCACTCAGAACTACGGTGCAGTCTAGCAGATGATGGATTTTTGAAGAAAATTTCCCTTAATGGTCACATGCTACGTTGCAAACTCTGGCAGCTCTTTGAAGAGAATGCCCCCCGCCTATGGGAAACCAGCAATAGTTGGCAACTTCTGTCCAAAGTTATCTCATTGCCCTGAAAACTATGAAGGCAGACCTCTCGCTGTTGGGAAAAGCGTCAGAGCATGTCTCCTTCTCCAGCAGGGGAAGAAGTTTGTCCCCCAGGCAGTTGCTGCCTGGCAGGCTTGGCACTCATTTCTTCTATCAGTTCCTGCAGCAAGCCTGTCCTGGTGCTTCAGGAAGGGCTGGAGAGCCAGCGTGCTTCCTGTGCATGACAGGGTGAAGTTGGGCTGAGAAACGTGTGCTAGGGTGAGCAACCAGGACAATTTCAGAAATAAGGGGAAGCTGGCTAATGCTGAGTGGTGATGAGAAGTGCCCCTAACTTACCTCTGCGTGGTGTGTCGGAGGCTCTCTCATTTCCCTATCCCATCCTGTAGAACACCCAAGGCAGTCAGTACCTGATGAGGTCTGAGGCACTACAGCTTGTAATGATTTCTACTATTCCCTGGCAATGCCAATAATATTGACAGCATTACTGAAAATAGGTGGCGGGATGTTTCCATTGCCCACAGAAATGGCATCGCTAACAGGTTAATAGCAAAGTCAGGCAGAGGTCTTGAACTTGTAGAGGTCTGACAGTGAGGCTATGATGCTGAAAGCGATGCAATAGGGAGAGGGAAAGATTATGCTGTAGAAATCTCCTGGGTTCATGGGATCCATTATTAAAGAATTGTACTATGTTACCAAAGAAAGTGTTTTTTACAGAACTGCTAGAAGAAGAAAATACCAGCTGGACCACCAATCTTCTAGGTGAAGGTAGTCAGAACCTATCACAGGGTATTCTGTGTTAGCTGCAAAAGAGAGATGAAAGCAACAAACTACCATTTTGATGCATAAATATTCAGTGCTTGGATAGTATTAATCTGTTTCCTTTCATCAAACCCAGGAGGTGCCTGTTGTTTCTGCTGTCAGATACACATGCAACCCTGTAAGTATTGCTCAGTGTTGCTCTTAGCTCAAATCTAGGGAATTTCATGAAAGGTTTTTAATTGCCATAACTTGCCACTGCTGCTGGAGGGAGCCTTGCCTGTTCTCTTCTTCTTGTTCTTCTGTCTTCTCCCTCTGCCTCTTTTTATGCATCCATCCAGCCACGTAGCAATGGGATGGGACCATGTCTGTGGGACCAGCAGTGATGTTCTGCACATTTAAACTTCTCGTTAAATTGCAGTGTTGGATGTGAGATGAAAGTTAATTGTCTGGCAAAGTCAGTCTTCATAAAATGATTCTTTTTAAGAAGTCCCACAGTAGACAATTCACCATATTTGTTCCCTGCCAGCTCCAAGCTGGGAGGTGTCCTCTTGCTGTAGTTTCTTCCACTGCCAATAAAATACTGCTGCTAGCAGAACACAGTATCGTCCATCCCCTCCAGATGTACAGTCAGCTCCGAGGTTCAAATAAAGTAAGGTACTGGAGGGATCTGAAGGATGGCTGTCGGTGTAGGGAACGTACTGCTACACAGCTGGCAGGCTTCTTTGTATTTTTGTAAGGGCTGGGCTGTCCTTGGCACTTCTGCAGGAGGTCAAGGTAGTGAATCTGAGTGAAGGCGAGTTCTTCCTTCCAACCAGACCACTGACGTTTCAAAAAGTGTTACCTTAGAAAAGCTCTTCCCTCTGGCAAACTGAAATGTAAGAGCTGAGGTGAGGCTCTCCCAACAAATACTTGTTGCCGTGTGACTTAATACAAGAGGATCCGTGTCTATTATACGGACTGCAGCTTACATCCAGCTGTTGTACATATCGTTTTCAACGCTAAGATGTGCAGACCCTCTCTGACAGCATAGTCCTCTCCCTTGTTTATCAATGAGCAAAACCATCAGCCAGCAGACCATGGGGTGCTTTGCAAAAGCTGCCTGCTTTGCATAGTGACATATATAGGATTTTCTTGTTATACATCTGAAACAATTCCCTAAGTGTAACAGTAAATTTCATTCTGCTTTTAAATGTATGGGTATGATTAAATACCTTGATCCGCTTTCCATTAGACTTAAAAAAAAATAATGAATACATTGCTGAGGTTTAAAAAAAATTGCCACAAAAACATTAACTATCTAAATGAGATATGTAAATTATCCCCATCAAAATAAGCTGGCTACAATCAGGAACAAATGTATTTTTAGTTGGTTCCTTTCATGTCCTTCACCAGCGTCCATACAAGCTGTTCCCACAATATAACTCTTTGTGGCTTATCTGCTCTTTTCTCTTTCAAGAACAAGTACAATTAGCTTCCTCAGAGGCCAGCTGTGCTGGAGTGAAGCATTGCGCTGTTTGTTGTTTATAGACTTTAAACTAGCACAACTCCTGCCTCGTCAGAATGGCTTCAGCTCTGGTTTTCATAAAAGTGTGCTTGGCTGGGCTCTCTTCTTTACCATTTGCTACAACTTGCTTGCATTTATGGAGATATTTCTCACCTCAGAAGAGTTTATTGAAGTGGTCAGCCATGCCAGCCAACTAAAATGAACAGACTGAAAATGAAAAGCAGATGAGCTTTACATTTTCTCCTGCCTCCACCCTGTCCCTTAGGTGGATTCAGTTCAGCTCTCATGCCCTGTTTTTAAACACACTTAAGCTAAAGCTGTGCAGCGTCCTGCAGTGACCACAGCTTAGCAGTAAAGTTGTCTCCAGAGTGCTGCATGGTTAATACAATGTATTTTTTTTCTTAGATTTTTAAAAACATCTCTTTTAAACAGGCATGTTTTACTCCTCGCGCCTGGGGACAGAACACACCCTTCATCTACTTTTTTCTGCCTGCTAGCTGTTATGTCAGTAATGAATGGAAACTGGCATAAAACGCACATAACTGAGGGAGCTCAGGCTCCGTAAAATCAGGCCGTACATCTTAAGAATGCATATTGTGCGCACAAAACATGGTCTTGAAAGTCAGTATGGCTACATCCTAATATGGCTAAATCTGGTTCTGATGTTAAACCACAACAGCATCTTCTGCTGCCTCGTGCAGTATTATTTCTGCCTTCCTGGATAGTCTGTACACTGGGAAGAGCCATTGGGAACTGCCGCTGGGAAAAACAGCAGCCCAGAATGACATCTTTGGAGAAAATGGGTTATTTCAGTGAGAGTTAGAGGTTGTCTTTATTTCTGAAGGCTCCTTGATCCCATGGATGTAAACTTATACGCAAAATCAGGGAGATGAATTCCAAGTTCAACCTCTGCTCTAAAGCACATGTCAATTTTTAATTTATATTAAAAAATGCTGCTGAAAACTGTGGAAGACAGAACTAATTACTTGAAATGTGTCTCAAGCTGTAAGGACTAGTACTTGCTGGGAAGGAGGTGGAAGGACAGGTGTGTGAAAGGAGAACATCAAATCATCAGTTCTAGGCTACATAACCTCCATGGTTTAATATCCCTGTGCATTATTCCTCAACCCCTGGCTTTAGCTTTTCCTTGATAACAGGAGTGGTCATTCTCCTGAAACCCTCATTGTGTATGAGTTCAGAACAAAAATGACAGTAGAAGCGACACAGATGCTCTTAACTATTATTTCTGACCTACGCAGCGACGGTAAGTCAAAGAAAACTCACTGGGAGGCTGAACATAGAAGCAGTCTTACTCCTGTGTTTGTTCACCTCTGTCAGCGAAGTCTGCAGAGAGGAAAAATCCTGTTAGAATTCACAGCATTTGTCTAATTGGACATCTGTGATTATGCCAAGAGTCTAGTAGAAGTATGTGTGGGGTGCCCTTTTTCACACTGCAATTCAGTGCTGCAGGCATTGCAAAATGAATAAATTTGTGTATGTGATTTTATAGCTAATAGAGCACAATATACCAGCATTTTATCAAGTTACATGTAGTGGTTCAATCCAGTTAAAGAGAGGTGGCTCTTAGTGCAAAGTCTGCGAGGAGGGAAAAGTTACTCCTGTAATCTCTTCAAAGTCTAACACGATTAAGAGCCTGACCCTTCTCACACCAGGCTTAAGTATCAAAATCTAATTAGAATCCAGTTACTAACCATATTTCCACAATGAAGCCTGGGTACTACAACTTGCCTGTCAGTATTTTTAGGGAAACTCGATGTCTTTCAATTGGGCAAAAAGTGGCAGACTTTCTAAGAAGCGGAGAAGGCAAATTAGAAAAACATTTTCTTTTTAGAGTCAATAGTCCCACAGATAAGAGGTTTAGAGGAAAACGTGTACATACTTGGCAAAGTTGATCTTCTCTTGATGCTGACATTTCTCTTCCTTTATGGGGTATCTCACAGATACCGAAAGAGGCCAAGAAATCGATCTCACCTTTGTAACTGAAGAATTAAACTTGCTTCAAACTCAAATGCCCAAGTTGTTTTAGACATTGCTATAATCAAACAAGCTTGTGTCTAACACTCATAAAGACACCCCCAGCCTGCTGCAGTAGGGTATCTGGCCTGTGACATCTGCAAATTCCTGGGAGACAGCAGAGCTCTCAGAAGTTGTGGAAGTCCTCAGGAAGAAAGCCTCAGATGTCATCGTGCTGGGGTTTAATTTGGGAGTTTTAAAGGAACTCTTGGTGTTCAGTTTGAAATCAGAAATTCCACCAAGTGCAATACTGTGGGTCTGAGGCGCCGGATTAAAATGGAATTTGGATGAACATGCTTCTGGCTCGGGAATCTCTACAGGTTACTCAAGTACCACAGAAAAAGCTAAAAAGAAACCTTAACTAGGCTCAGGCAGCTCTGCTAAGCCAAGAGAAGAGGCTAGAGCTTTTCTCATATGGAACTCCTCTTGCCAGCAGAATTACATTTGAGTTGCATTACTCGATTACTAGCACAAATGCACAATTCTACATACTGTTTGATTTAACACTGCAAAACAAACAGGAGAGCAATATAAAAATCCAAATTCTATTTCAGTCAGCAGGAATATGAGACATAAGCCAGGCTTAGCAGTGGGGAAAATCCCCATGCTTTTCAGTTGTTGCTGTTTTTTCTAATAAACGTTACAAATGGTGTGAATAGACACCACTTCTGTTACTGTCACTGGGAAAGTGACATCCTGCATGTCCTATCTCTGCAGGTATGACTTATCTTCAGCAGCTTTTAGATACTTCTGAGAGCCTACTGAATTCTGAGAGAATGTGGATGTGCTCAATATGCTGACTTCATGCTTCTCAGGACATGCAGTAGGAATAGGAGCTCTGGAAGTTTATGCAATTTCTTGTTCACAACTGGAATTATGTAATTTTATGTCGCTTATTCTTCCTCATTTTAAAATGTGGTATTTGTGTGCTCGCTGAAACCTCCATGCAGTTTCAAACTGAACATGTGCTTTCAGGAAGAAGCTTTTTTTCCCCAGAATTGGTACATTTCTAATGAAAGATCTTTTAAACAGAACTTGCCTCATGCTCAACATACTGCTGTGATCAAATGTGAACAGATGGATTCAGGATTGCCACTCCGTAACGTTGTTATGGGCCTGGATGCCCCAGTTTGACTTAATTACATTTAGCTCTCTGCCCAGCCAGCATGATGTTAAGAAAAGGATTCTATTCTGTAAGAGACAGATCCTCCTCTACTTCACATTTTCCCTTTTTGGGCCTTCAGTGTTTCCCCTCCAGTACCTCCTCCACATTGTGTGTACACACACTTTGAGACAAAGGCTTTTACAGTCTGGCCTTCAGGTTGCCCTTAGCATACTGCTTGGCTGTAGCTCCCAGCTACTCCGGATGTTTTGGACCATGAGGGTAACAAAACTCATCGCTAGGTTATTATCAGTGATCCAGAAACGAGTCCTGAGTACCCAGAGAGGGTACAGGGGGGCACCACAGGTAACGCAGAATTCCTTCTGCCAGAGGACAGCATCTATAACTGCAAACCAGCAGGAGCAAACACGCTGGTGCATCAAGCTATGGGAACCTGATGCTTTTACCTGTTTCTCAGACTAGAACACATATTATTGTAATCTGCCTGGTCTTCCTTTCACCTGTGTTAACAAAGAAACAAGAGAATGACCTGAAAAACACCTAAAATCACTACCTGCCTCCCTGGCCACAGATTGGTATTACTGAGCCTCACTCCCACGTGCAGGTGTGCTCACACCTTTTACATTAGCAATGTGGCCAGCAGTGACAGCCACTCGCATCTGCAGAGCTTCTAATGAGTATTAATAGCACCTGAGGGAGGAAGAGCCTCCTTTTCTCAAGGTTTTAGCTGTGTTTTTGGAGTTTCTGCCTTGTGTTAACTACAGTGTACCAGGTAGGGGCTTTTGTCTTGGTTAAAATGGAGTCTCATGTAGCTGTTTCTGCCCTGGTACTGAGATTCTTGGGAGCAGTATGCTAGCAGCATAGTAGCTCCATCTGCTTTCAGGTGGTGAGCATATTCTGCTGCTTTGTCTTTGGAAGTACTGGTTATGGTCTGGGGCTTGCAAAGAACTGTCTCCATTGCTGTTCCTTGAGAAAACAAACCCTACTTCTCACTGCGTTAACTTCTCTGGTGCTTGGAAGGCTTGTGGGTAGCGTGATTTGGGATTTGGATTAGCCTTTCTCTGGTAGGTAGCAGTCCTAATAATCTGCTGCAGTTACTTGTTATTTTGATTTGTTATTATTATCTTTGAGCCTTTTAACTTGTAAAACTGGTCACTTAATCTCAGTGCCAATGCACGTCTCCTGGGTAGTCTTGATTGTGAAGATACTAAGTCTTGAAAGCTTTGGTGAGATTTGCTGACTACTGTAAACAAAGTACCTGTTCTCTTTACCCTTCCCTTGCTCAGTGTTTGCAGCCTACTAATAAGACTGCTTTTGGGCAAGGAGATAGCATGTTGCTGACCAGCCCTCCTCAGCACCATCTCCCTAGGAGTTCAAGAGACTATGCACTCTTATGAGTCTTTCAGGGTAAATGAGATTTTTATCTTTATGTGAAGGGACTATCTTAGAGACAACTGATTAAATGTTGGAAGGACTTCTCTGATGCAGTGACGCTCTCTAGAGGATCAGTTCCTAAATCTTCTGAGGTTATGAGAACAGATATCTGCACTGTTTACTAGCAACAGTGTGCTAACAGAAAGCCTTTATTGTGGGCAGATTTTCCTTTCTGGAGTACATACTGGAGACAATGAATCTGACTAGTCAAGAATGCAGATATTATACGTAAACAAGGTGTAACTACTGAGCAGAAACACTGGCCTGCCACAGTGGTCTTGAAATGGTGCTATAGATAACCTGTATGAAATCCAAGGTTTGACTGTGCTGTTGTAGACAGCTCAGAAGAGAGAAGAAAGAAGCTCCTGTCTTCTCTCTCCCTGAGAGTATTGTACGTGGTCTTGTATAAAGTTACTTTGAAATAATCTGTTTCTAGAATTGGACCCCCTTTGACAACTTGCAGGCTATTACCTCTGATAACTGCCAAATGATCTGTCTGCTTTGCTTTCCCTTTTTCTCTGTACCAATAACAATACTACTTGTGTTGCATGGGGAGGCAGGATTCCTTTTGCTGTCACCTACTCTTCTCACGCAGCCAGAGCTTGTCTTCCTTTTGTTTATATGAGAGGACTTCAGCAAGACTCACACAGTAATTGCAGCTCATGAAAAAGCAGTCCCCAGCTAGAATCACCCTGCATTCCTGTGCCCTTCAATCAGGAGCTGTTGCAGTAGCCCTTTGCAGCTAGAAGTAAGCAGGAAGGGTTGCTAGTATATGGGGAAAGGCTCCTACCCAGCTTCGTTTTCCATTTTAAAAAAAAAAAAAAAAAAAAAAAAAGAAGCATGGGGAATGTCCTTTCTCTCAGCACGTCACAATGATCTTAGAGCTGTACACCTGTTCTGCAGTGCAGGCAGGGATATGCAGAGACAAATGGTGCATATGCAGAGCTTGTACTGAAGTATTCTTTGGTTGCCCTGCATAAAAGATTTGGCAAGCAAATAGCTAGCTGGTGGTTACAGCCTGGAGGAGCAGCTCCTCTTTGGCAACACGAGGCATGCAAGCTAGTTCAGAGCGGCATGAAGGCTGTCACAGATCCGTGAGCTACCAGCAGTGGTGCCCCCTCCTGGCTGCTTCTGCTCTCCTTAAAGAAAAAGCCTTACCTGCAGCATGGACTTCTGTCCGTGGCAGTTAATTCTTCAGAGAACTTTAAGCGTGTCTGTGTTTTTTTCTTTCTTCCCTAGAAGGACACCTGCAGGACAAAGTGTTGTGTATGAGTGAAGTAAATCTAGACATCTCTCTGCAGTCCGATTAATAGGAAAAAATAATTTTATAGCTGAACAGTAAGAGCAGTGAATTGAAAGTGGAGCTGGGATATTCCAAGCCAGCAGGATTATGTCTTCTTTACACTTGGTGGGGTAAAACTCCCACTCTTCCAAAATACATGTTTGTGATGCGTTTAGGAGCGTGAGTACCATAACAAGAGCTGGATGAGAGGCAAAACTCACAGTCCTGGAGCTGGTAGTACTTTGGTCTTGGGAAGAGTGAATGTCTGACACCTGTATGGTTAACAAGGTGGGGATATAATTACTAATGTCATTGAATTAAAGGTATTAAATCAAAGAGCTAAAGGAAGGTGGAAGACAAATTCTGCTCTCCCTTTTACAAAAGCAGCCTATCTTTTCAGTATCTTAGCCCAGCTGAGAGCTACAGAGCCTATTGTCAGTGGGCTACAGTCAGAATGTGACCAGCAGGGAACGTGCTTCTGCTGAGTGTGGATAACTCCCAATTCTGCTGCTGCCTACAACCTGGAACTAAATGATGGTTATGTAGGGTGTGGAGGGGAAAGCAGGGCTGCATTTCTGTGTAGTTGTGTAGTGTTTATTTTCATCTCATTACCTCTGTGTTGAGGGGTGAGGAGTGTTTTTTCCCAACAAAGGGAGGGATGGGATGAAGATTGTATTAACTGCAAGCTTGCAGTGAACGTGGATTTATAACCTCCTGTCTCTCACTTACGGAGCTTGCTTCTTTCCTAAGAAATCATGATGTAAGTCAGAAATGTGAAACTAGCCTGGCTTCTGGTAGAGCAGGAGGCAGCACTAAGCACCCTCATGTTTTGCTTGAGCACCAAGTTGCCTCCAGGAGGCTTGTAGGTTTGTTCTGAGTGCCTGTACTACACTTCCCTGTACAAAAGGATTCTTTACTGCATGACAGATTTCACCAATTCTCAGACTATGCTTGCTCCACCCTTTTCCTGAAGTATCCAAATATTCCCAGGAGTACTTTTTGTCAACCACAGTGACTTCTGTTCAGGCTTAGCCCATCTGTGATGTTCAGGTAACAGTACTATTACCTGTCCAGGATACACTGCTATACTAACCTCAGTGCTAATGAGATGATGGGAGAAGTAGGTAAGATAAAGCACTGTCCTTCCCTGCCTTTAGGAACTTTGTGCCCTACAGAACAGTGGAGAGTCCTGGGGGAGCACTAAAGGACAAAATCCAGAGCAGTGTCTGAAGAACTTCATGGAATGAGGCTTTCCATCAGCACATATGTATGTTTGCACATATGTATGTTTGTCCTTTTCTATATTAGTGTTACTAGCAAAATAAGCTATTTCTTGTCCTCGCAGGAGTCTTCATATTCCACTGGGATTACCTCGCAGCTCATGCCCTGAAATGGCAGAGATGCAGTCTCTGGGATTCTAGACTTGCAATGACCGACTCTCTTTAGCTGGGGAATAGCCTCAGTTCTCAGAGCACCAGAAATATGAAGTAAGTGGCTCATAAATTGAGTTTAGAGCAGCAAGCATATTGGTCTGCCCTGAAGTTAGTACGCTACAGCTGATGGTAGAACCAAATTAAATTTAATCATTCTGTGAGTGTGGAGAAAATAAGATGTGTTCCTTTAAAACTTGAGGTTTAACTTGCAAAAACCTTGTGTCTTTTCTTTTTTTCCTATCTCAGTCATTAACTGAGATATGAGGTCTTGCTCAGGAACACTTTCCCAGCCTTCTAATCTCTAACCTAGATTTATTCTTGGTTTATAGCCACTTGATCTCATAACAAAATTGCCCTTTAGCTTAAACAACTCTTCGCCCTCACTAGTGTTTTTGTTCCTGTTAATATTTGCAGATGACAAGAGAACCATTGTTTAGCTTTAATTCGACTGTTTTTCCTAGGCTGGCAAAGGAAGAGAGAAGAGAGTACAAGAACTCTGTAGAAGAGAGTTCATGGTGTGCATCAGCTTAAGAAGAGATAAAAATACTGGTAAAAATGCAAAGACTGACTTTACCCACATCTTAGCAACAATTTGCGAAGTTGACCTGGTGTTTGGCACTAACACTTGACCTAGCACTTCAGTATGGAAAAGCAGTAAGGAATATCCATCTGATCATGGTGCTGGTGAGCCTTCTCAGCAGCGTGCGTTGTCCATTTTTCTCTGCGATTCTGTCTTGGTCTTGCAGTTGCTGCTGTTCTGCTGAGATTTATGAAAGAGGTTTGATGAGCCATAAGGGAATTACAAAGGATTTAAGATGAAGCTTCTGGAATTGAATGTTCCTTCTGCCATTCAGTGGTTATAGGAACAACAGGGGTATGCATTCCTCCATTCCTGGTGAGATAGCAATGACCACCTAAAAGTAGGGAGCCTGCAGGTTATCTTTCTGCCTATCTGATGGGACTAGAGCAATCTGCCCAGCCTGCTGACAGGCTTCAGCTGGCAACTTTTACTTAAGGATGTGCTATCTCATTTATCTAGCTGAGTTTTTCATGCCTTATTGTGTTGCCAGGATCACAAGAAATAGCTGCTGTGTCACTGAAGATTTACTGTACATAGCTGTTCTGCAGGGACACTAAAATGGAGAACTGGAAATAACTTTTCTTTCCTACAATAGACTCTATCATTCGACAGTGTAGTAACCAGCAGTCCTTTGCTTGACTAACCTCCAAACACTTATTTCATAATCTATTCCCATGTTAGACTCTGTGCAACACAAAGGAAGTAAAAGGTGGTGAGCTCTGGCTAAATACTCAAGTTCTAGCCTGTCTTAAACAACTCTACAACAACAAGCATGCCTCGATTGCTTTTCCAACACTGGGCAAACTGTACAGACTTGCTTGTTTCTTGTGAATGTGATTGAGAGTGTAACTGCACTAACTTAAATCATTCAGCTGAAAGTCTAGACACAAACAGAAGGCATCTATTTCAGAAGACTCAAGCTTTTCAACATGCTGCACAGCCTATAAGAAAAGGATGAACTATATTATATATCTGCTATAACTTGGCATTACTTTCTCTCACAATCTATTTCCTCATGTTGCAGTGAGCTAAGGAGAGTTATTTTTTTTCTAACCCCTGATACATAATAGGTCTTATCAACTGAACATAAATTTTAAGCAACCTCAGAACAGCTTAATAATTACACTTACTGTATGAAACTTTCTAGCACTCAGAAAACTTCACAATATAGATTAATAAAAATGGTAAGCCATGCGCTCTTGAATGAGGGTGCATAACTACAGACCACAACCAAAGCTTCTGCTCCTTACTCTTTAGACAAGGCATTTCATATTGAGGCAGGCGAGAGCAAACTTTTCTCTAGTTTATGAACAGACAACAAGCTGTCAGGGTAGATGCCACTCAGAAAGTGAGCTCAGCGAGTGAGGTTTTATTTTCTTTAACTGAATTGGAAGTATTGCCTGCTCAAGCTATACTCAATGTTTACATCCCTGTGAAAAGGATTATTCATGTGCACCATGGAAATGGTGCTCTCGGAGCATGGAACTAGGCCTATGTTCTCATAGCTTGTGTGTAGGCACAGTTCTGGTGGCTGCAGGCTTTCCTAAAGGTTTGTGTAAAGAGAAATCATATTAGAAGGTACTGGTGTAAGAGTGAATATAAAGTTAATTTCTCTTGCAACACTTATTCTTTGAGGCCAAGACTTGTAATATTGTAGCACAAAATATACTTTGAGACAAGACAATGCAAGCAGCAAGTGTGAAGGCCACCTTAATTTGAATTGTTTGCATAGAAAGGCATAAGTAATTTTCCAGTTTTCTAAATAATGGATTATGCTTTACTGATTGCTTGATTATGACTCAATTAGTAAAAACATTTTTCTGAAAAATTGTACTACTGGTGTTTTCCAGCATAAAATCATTTCAGAAATCTGATTAGTAAGGGGAAAACAGTCATTCTAGTTCTGCTGATGTTTGACCAGAAGCTTACCAAATTAGACAATTGGACTACTGTTACTGATGGATTTCCAGTACTAAGTGGCTATTTATCATCTTGCCCTCAGCACTAAATGCTACTGAGTGGACACTCTTACAGCTGAAACCCAAGGCACGCCTGCAAGCACTGAAGAGAAAGAAGTCACCCCTACAGTTCTTCAGTTTTTCTGTATGCTGACAAAAAGGCATCTGATTTAGGCGTGTTATTTTCCAGGTATTTAAATGGATGATGGTCATTGACTTTTAGTTATGTATGGCACCTAGTTAGACAGGAATGGTTAAGAAAACAACACTAGGACCTGGATTTGAACTTGTCATCCTCTTCTTTCATCCTGTCTCTTGCTCTTTACAGCTGGTGGGAGGGAGGACCCAGATGCTGTTTACACAAAGATCCGTTAAAACACTCAAAATTGAAGAACTGCAGTCTTTTAGTTGTCATGTGTGGGACCTTCCTCATCTAAGGCAGCTTCAGAGGATGGGGAAAAGCCTGTCACATGCCTCTGAACTGGCTAAAATTCACTTGTATACAAGTAAATTTCTGTCACTGTAAGTGAGGTCCTTGGAGGCTGTCCTTCCTTGGGTGTCTGCTGGGTGACTATCTTTCCATCAACTCTGACATTTAAATGAGCATTTAGCTTTCTGCTGATCTTACCTTAGCTCAGAGCTGATGCACAGGCCTTGTTATCCCAGCAGGGCAGTCCTGCAGGACACAAACACTTGGAGTCAACCTGCTGGGGTTAGTGGGGACTATAACAGGCATGCATCCATGGTGTGCTGCTGTGCCAGAGCAGTGGGGAGAAGCAAAATAGTACCGAATTCAACATTATTATTTTCACTTAACTATAGCATACCGCTTACAGGTACCTCAGTTCGGTCACGGCCCACTCCTGGGGTGGGGGAGCTGGTTGAAGGGAGCCCGACCGCCTTCAGGGGCAGCCGCCTGAGGAGAAGCGAAATGGCGGCGGCCGCTGGGGCCGGGCGCTCCCCTCAGGAAAGGGCGCGAAGGCGGCAGCGCCGCGGGGCTCTCCTCAGAGGAGGCTGCCGAGATGGCGGAGCCCCAAACTTTCTCGCCGAGCCCTGCTCCTGCCCCGAAAATAAGCGGCCGGCTTTGGGTACTGGATGGCAGAGAGGGGCGGTGCGGGCTGGGGGCGCCTCAGGGCAGAGCGGGAGCCTGCCTGCGGCCCTGGGGGTCGGGAAACCGCGGGTGTGCTCCGGGAGGCTGCCAGGTCTGCCCCGCAGAGACAGAAAAAGGCACAGCCAAGTTCAAACTACGGTAAAATCACTTCAGCTTCAGGCGGCAGCACGCTTTTGCCTTCGTCCCTTCAGGACAAAAGAAATAGAGTTGATGCGTGACTGCACTACCTCATGAAGTTGCCACTCTTTCCTCTTTTAGTAGGTATAATTTCAGGTACAGCTGCTCACTGCAACTCCAGCTGTCTTGTGAGGTGCCATGCAGCTTGCCGTGGGCCCACCTGTGTGTTTGTTTCATCAAGTGTATGTTTTTCCTCAAAACTGCACCATGCTGCTGTGGTGGCCAAACCCTTCAGAAAGATTAAGGTGATGGCTTGAGCTCTGAACAAATATCTCGCCCAAAACTAGGGCCTCAGGTATATTTGTGTGCACAAAAGTGGTGAGCGCTTAGTACTGGAATCCAGGCTCCAAACTATAGCCCGGAGTGAGGGCCTACTGTTGGATTTGGTCACAAATTAGCCCTGGCTCAACTGCCCATCAAATTTAGCTGGATAACTCTGTGACTGTATAAAACTTTATTTGTATTTTTTAGGACTACTTCAATTATTTTCTGTTGCAATGAGCCAAGAGACGTTTTTTGAGACAGACTGAGTAGCTTTTTTTTTTTTTTTCTTATCCAACTCCTACCCACAGAAAAAGCCCCTTGTTTCTTTCTAATTAGCAAGTTATATATAGATGAGGTTACCTTTAATAGATGAGGAATTGGGATTAGGACCTGGGCTAAGAAACTGATCTGTTGCACTTGGAATTCATCTCCTGTTGTTTACAAGTGGCTACAGCCCAAATATCGCAGGGCAGTCTGTGCGGTCCTTGTCCCTTTGAAGCTTCTCCAAAGGGCAGGAACCAAGAGGCTTCTGTTCTGGATTGTGAAATCTGCAGTGGGAATTCATCCTTTTGCTGCTTTTTGAAGAATGAGAAAAAGAGCTTTGTTCTGATCTACTTAATAGGCAAAGATTAGTAAAACAGCTATCTTGGCCTAGTAATCCTCATGCATCAGCAAATCTCCCTGACGGCCTTGTCCCCAGTCTGATCTCTGAGGAAGCGCACAGCATTAATGGCAGCGGTCTGTATCTTTGCTCTAGATGTATAATTATAAAAGTTCAGTGAAAAGGTAAATGTTTTCTGGTGAACTCACCTAATTTCATGCTGGAGAACGATTGTAACAAAATCTATGTAATAAGACTTTTATGACAGCGTGCTGCTATATGAATCAGTCTACTGACTGACAAATGTCATGTTGATTTTATATTCCTTTTAAGTAATCTTTTCTCAAAACATAGCTGAAGCTTAGTTATGGGAGTCCTTTGTAGCAGATTAGCCTCTTTGCTTGGAGATGCCTATGCTCAAGAAGTGACCTAATCTGCTGTTCTTGTATGTTCGGATATCAAAAGGAAGTAGTATATAGGTTCTTTCACTGCTTGGCTTTATATAATCCTCAACACTTCTTTGTAGTAATAAAGGCCTTTCTATTTCTGTGTGGCAAATAGTACACCTTTCGGCAATGCTGTATCTACTGCAGAACATTCAAAACCTGTTGTGTATGTAATATATTAATCTTCTGTATTAAATGATGCAGTGGAGGGATCAGTGCATCTGAGCTGCTGCTCTTGCAGGTGGTATTGTACAAGAAAGCTTGCTGACAGCTCTTCAGACTTGCTCATGAGTTCCTGAAGTTTTTTTTAACCTGTTTTACTTAAGTTCTCGTCATTTAGAAAATATCATATTCTTTGGGGAGTTAGTGTTAATTGATGGTGTACTATCTGTGGAAGTTTTCTAAGTCCATCTGATTGAAGGTGGAACAAGGAAACTTAAAAAGGTGGGACACTGTGGTTATATAGCATTCCTAGTGGGCTGGTACTGCTCCTCCCCATTCATTTGAATTCATATAATGAGAACATTAACATGCTACGTAATTATGGTCAAAAGTTAAAAGTTACAATTGCAGAGTTGTATTGTTTCAATTTTTGTGATTACATGGGAAGTGTTGAACTTGCCTTTTTATGTAAGATGCTGTTTGCTAAAAATGACTTCTAAAGAGTTTTTAACTTTTTTTTTAGCTTTACTGCTGAGACCATGATAGAATTACCCCTGTTCCACGTTGTTCAAGCCTATGACCTGATGGAATCAGAACGTCTTAAAATGATCACGTCATCAAGGTAAGCTGAAAACATATACTTGGGGGGGTGTCATGCATGGAGGGATGGCAACACATGACACACCTGCAGCTGAGACTGCAGAAACAGTTTTAAGGGTGGCATAGTTCTCATGTATTTTTTTCTGAAAAGCTACATGCACCATATTGTTGGGAGAATGCCATTTGTTTTTGGATATACTTTTGGTCATGTTAAGTCGATGTTCATCATAGAATGGTTTATATGCTTTTAATGTAAGAAAGTACTGTTTTTGTTGCTCTGAGAATTGGTTGTATGGTAAGTAATTACTAAGTATGGAGACAGATTGCAACTGCCAAGCTGGTAACATGGTTTGAAACTAACCTGCTATGTCTTCCTAAATGGTCAGAAGGTACTTTGTCCTTGACTTTCTTTTCAAGAATGGCAATGTGTTGGTCAAGCATAGTGTTGACTCCTGCCTCACATCACATAAGGATTTTATTAGAAAAGTAGTAACTGTTACTAAGACTTTAACTTTCAAAATTTGGCATTTCATTATTTACTTTTCTGCTTGTTTCTCCAAAAGCTGTTTTTCTCCACTAACAGTATTAACCTTGGCTGCCAGTACTTTCCAAACTATAAGCTTACCTCAGGAGCTCTGTGTATAACAACTCTTCTGTCCGGTTTGTTTTATAAGCTAAGTTGTTTGCTGCTCCCTTCAATTTTGAAATATTTAGCAACACCTTTTCATGGATATGCCTTCAGTACAAAAACCAGTGGAGAGCAATATGTGAAAGAAATGGATGAAAGTGATTAGGAGATGAAACAGACTTTATGGTTGGACGTATGTGCTGTTTTACTAGAACTTGCTTAGAAAATGTGGCTATAGAACACAGTATTGATCTGTGAGTCATGCAGCAGGGCTAAGCAGTCTAGTAGAGAAAGCCCTGTGCTGGGTATTAGGCTAGAGGATTGGATTTCTGATCCTTCTACCAGAGTTGTGCTGTGGGTCCTGGAGGTCTGCGCTTAAACTTCTGTTCTTTCCATATGGCTGGAGGTGTTTTCATTACTGTTGTGAACCAATATCTTCTGTGCAAGCTTTCATTCAAATTAATCTGCCTCTTGGCTCTCCTGCTCCACACAAGGTAACTGGAGAAGCCATCAAGTATGCTAAGCTGACGATGACAAGTGCTGGGAAGTCAAAGCAAAATATTTTCTTTGAAATAAGCTTTTCTCTAGCTGGAAGTGGGAAGTTTCCTAGAATGTTCATTTGCAACCTTCAGTTGTTGACATACAAAAGCTGAACTACCTGGCTACAAGAAGAGTCTTGTGTCATGTTAGTTCTTCTGCAGCCTTCTAAAAAGGAAGTTACTGACATCACATGTAGAAGAAGGAAAAATGTAATGTACCTGGTTAAGTAATGCTTGTTTGGTGGCATGTTTTGGAAGTGGAACGACCTAGAAACGTATTGGCAGGTGGGTACTTCAATTGCAGTATTTTCCTGAAGAGATACCTAAAGAATAGGTGTGGCTTGAATGGACCCTCACTAGACGCAAGAAAGGAGAATACCATAACCTATTCTAACTTGAGAAGAAACTCTAGCAAGGCAGCCGGTAGCAGTTCCAACCAAAGTAAAATCAGAAAAACAGCAGCAGAAGACTGACCAATTTAAAGAAGTCAACATTTCTGATGCATTAAAAAGTTTTGAGGAAGACCTTTACCCCCAAATAGTCCCAAACTTAATTAAAACGCAGTTTTCTACCAAAAGCTCTGTCAGGGAACTAATTAGGGTTCCAAAAGATGCATACCCTCAAAGATGCATATGTAGTGCTTCTCAAATAGACATAAATGTAAGCAGACCGGAGTTGTAATGTTGTTGTAGTTGGGAATGTTTTGAATCCCTATAAGAGCTTGAGTTACTCATGTGCTATATAGACTGGAAGAAATAAAATGGAAATAAATTGAGGCTCCATTTCCGAAGACTGCAGAGACAATTTTAAAGTATGTTTCCACATTATCTAGCACTATTTTTTTATTTTTATTTTTTACCGTGGACATGGATTCAAATTTCTGCATTTCTAGATTTGCAACAAGGAAATGAGTCTGTAAGATGAGTGCCCTACTGCTGGGTAGTAGCTGCTGAGTTAGGTTTGGCTTCTTTAATTGTGCTGTTTTATAAAATTTACTTTGAAAGTTTTCATTTTGTGTTTGAATGCAGGAAAAAAATTGCAGAAACCACAATGCTTTTTGGTTTGTGGAATTCTTGTTTTCTGGCCAGACCTCACTAAACAGACATTAAAAGTTTTTAAAATACTCTTTTTCCTTTTTAACTATGTTCATTCCAGTGTTCAGTTTCTCTTCTAGACCGCATCCAGGCTTGGAGATCCATAGCTGTGACAATAAAAGAGGTTATTTTTCTTTTTTGTTCTCTTCCCACAACCACTGCCCCAGATGTTAGCTCGTGAAAATGCCTGCTCTCCTGAGGTTTTAAGTTGTTCAGAAAGCAGCCAAAAGTTCTAGCTTGTGTTAAGTCAGGTTTGGAACTTTGATGCTCACCTCTACAAATTAGAAAGTGAAGTGAATTTGCCATGGCAAGTTGTTTTTCCTCCATTTTTTTTTTAATTTTAATATTATTGGAGAATGTTGGAAGCAATCAAATCTTATTCCCTGTTACATAATGTGCTATTTACCAGTTTTGCTGTATACTGGACATTAGATTCATACTCTTTCAGCTTCAGTGAAAAAGTAGATAATACAGAAAACATGATTTTCCTCTCTTCAAATGACACGGAGATATTTCATTTGCTAAGATAAGTGTTGCATTGCCTCAAAATGTACTTATGAAGGTATCTTGGTATAGGATCTTTTGAAACTTCATAATGTCATGTAGGTATCTTACTGTCAGAAGCTGCAGATGTCTTCTTTTTTAAAGAACAGCTACTTCAAAATAAATTTGAAATGGTTGGAGTTGGGCTCCATGATTCTTGTGGGTCCCTTCCACTTCTGGATTTTCTACGATTCTCTAACGGTGCTTTCTTTGTCTAGAGAAAATGGATGTTTATTTCAGGTCATTGTGTTGGGACAAAGGAAATGAGCCACTTTAGTACAGTCTCATGGTGGTGTTTCATTTTATCTTGGTGTTCCATTGCTCAAAACCAAACCGATCTCTTTAATGCACTCGCTTATTGTTAAATGTAACTTTGTTTACATACAAGAAAAAGAATGAAATTAGGGAACATATTAGATGCTGCAGTTGAAAATAATGAGATTCCTCTTAAATCCTCTAGGCAGGAAACATCAATACAGGGATTAGGAGGTTGGACACTGCTGAAAAGCAAAGTTAGAATTCTTTATGGACACTCTGGTTTGGAGAGATATGCAGGACCAGAGCTGGCATATTTAAAAACAAACCCACTTCTTTCTCATCTGTTGGTGGCAATCTAGAGACTTTCTCTTCCCCTCAACTGTTTGCAGCTGAGTGTAAGTAAGGCAGTGGTGGGTTAGTTTTGATGAAATAAAATGCCTTAAAGAACAAGGTGCAACCGTGATGCAGAACCATTAATTGTGCTCCAGGATCTTAAGAAACGAGACTTCATCAGGCTTAGTTCCTTTGCTGAAGATATTTCTTGCTGGTTTATGATTGAGTTGATTAGTATTCTGTTCAGGAAAAATGAACCAGCCCAAAGTGAAAGCGTTAAGGCTGTGATAGCAGCTATCATCATTCGCGGATGAATGCTTTTGGCTTGCACTTGAGAAGTGAGTGGTGTCTGGGGCTGAAGCTGGCTCCCTCATTTGGCTGGCGTGTTGGTACCTCTCCTTGTCACTCCTCAGCAAGAGTCGGGTAAGCTGTCCTCTGTGCGGTGTTGTTGGACTGAAGGTTGAGCAAAGAGGTGAGGCAGAAAGGACAGTTAGACAAAAATGTAGAGCAAAATCAGGTGGGTGGGAGAAAAGGACAGAGTGGGACTGTTAACTAGCTGTATAGCCCAGTGTTAATTTTTGTAATTGCAGGGGTGATGGTGAGGCTCCAGGCTTAGTTCTAGAAGAACCTCTTTGGAGGGAATTTCTGCAAGTGATAGATTGGAAACTTTCATTTGGTACCCCCACGTTCTGTTTCACAGTGCACAGGTTGTAGTCCTTGAGTTGTCAGTGGGCCCTTCTGCTTAGCCAATGCTGATGTTAGTGTCTTTTAATATTTACTGTTGATATCTTTTTAATGGTATTGCAATAAAAACCTTTCACGCTTTGAATAATCAAGCTCAGAGTCAACCTCTACATGCCATTTGTTATGGCAGAACAATCCCTGATAAGCTCACCTCGAACATGAAGTTATATGGCTTCACAAATGAGCTGTGAGCTATCAAAAGCTTACATGAAGTAGTTTGTGTTATGCTGTGTTATCCTTGGTGCTTTAAAGTTATTTCCAGAGCGACCAGATTAATCAGAAGTATCACAGAAGTATCTTATGTTGGCTTGGACTGATTTTTTTCCACAAATTCCTGTTCTGTTGATGTGGTAACTCAAATAGTTTAGGAAACTAGCTTATGAAATGTTGCTGTGCCCCCACCCCCAGCATGCTGCGAGTTCCCACCACTGCCTTTTACCACTGCCTTCATTTTCCATTGAGGATATTTTTCTGGGAACACTCTTGAAGCCAGATCACTAACGTGATCAGGGTTAAACAAAAATGAAATCTTTGGAGGGCTGCAATTTGTGGAGGATGAGTGAGACAATGACCTGCAAGCCTGCTTTACAGAAATAACAAATCCTGGAATGTGGCCTAGATTCCCCACTGTGCTCTGAAGGAGATGCTTACAATATTGTGTTTTTTTCGTTTCTTCTAAGGCACTGAGTAAGATTGTCCTTATTCTGGCTGCAACTACAGTAAGAAGGCATGGCTACAAGCCTCAAAGGGTTTAACCCCTCAAATGGTTTAAATGAGAGGCTTAATTCTCAATTAATTTGTGGAACTCAGTGAAATAAGGTGTAGAAGTTGGTTTTGTTTAGAGCTAAAGGTTTATTTGAATTGTAATATGCTCAGGGATGCTAAATTAGGTGGATACAAGAAGACAGAAGTCTTGCAGCAGAAAGAATTGAGTTGATGATACAGGTTGGTGGGAAGGAACAAATCCCACAACTGCCCATATTTTCCTGTGACTCGCCATTGGTTAGGTTGCTGGGGTATCTTGAATTACATGTGCTGGCTGTTCTGCTACACTGAGATTTTTCACAGTAATAGCTTTCCTCTTCAGTATCTGCTGTTTGATGTTACTACGCAGCAGTTTGTTACACCGCTCACTGTGCTGGTCACCATTTCAATTGGAAGATATTTTCATTGATCAATGTGGGCACCTCTCACTTTCTCCACTCTTTCTCTCTGTATGTGGTATCAATAATTCCAGTGTTCCAATATAATTCCAGTAATTCCAATATAATTCTAATATTGTTTGTGATCTGCTACAGGGTTGGTAGCTCTTTGAAACATCTCCCAAACTTTAAATGCCCTTCTAACGTATTAAATATTCATCTGAAATTCACATTTAGACTTACAGAGGTGACAGTAACTTAGAAATGACATTACTGAAAGCAATAATTTGGGCAATTATTTACTCTCAACAGGGATATATTTTACTACTAAAAAATTTCAAATATTTGCTTCAAATGGTTGATGAATACTGGCTGCAGACTGAAGCATAGCTGCTATGGAAAATTCCAGGAAAAGGTGTAAAATGATGAGTGAAAAATGTCAAGGGTAATATTTGTTTAATGTGATTTCATTCATACGTTTATATCCAAAAATGTCTCTCTAGGTCATCTGAGAGTTGTGCTGTTGAGTCATGTTAGTCCTTTTCTTTTTCACATTTACTCCATTTTGTTTGTACTTCCCAAATCTATTTTATTTTTCTCATTTTCTTTTACCCTGCTGGTTTGTTCTTTCTTGGCTTTATTTTTAATTAGTTAAACATAAGTGGCCTTTGACATAGCAAAGATTATGAAAACAGTGGGACATTGGTTACTGCTTTGAAAAAGTAAGGCAAATATTTTTGTGTGTTTGTTCTCCTTTGTCTATTACCTCTCTCCTGGGGTTGTATTGTCAGTGAGTGAAGTAAAGCAGCCACTTGAAGGGGAGAAAGGGAATTTTCTTTAGAGGCTTTCTTAGTTTTCTGCGTATAATGGCTAGAGGTTCTAATAAATCTTAGCTCATTGCACTGTGCAAAGCTACAAATGCACAACAAGAGTCTCTGAAGTTTACAGCATGAAGCGTTATGACAGACCAGACCTGGCAGTGAGATGAAACACTTGAATTTTAAGCATGCATATCAACAACCAGAGATTTGGAGCCAGTATCTGATCATGTTTAAGGCTGCTTGAAAACTTGCTCTCTTATAATGCTGTCTAAATGGTAGCTAACCTTCTGGAAACCTCATCTTTTATCACCTTTCTACGGTCATGGAGTAGATGGTTGACAGGAGGCCAGAGCCTGTTTCCTAGCTTTGGTGCCAGCCCAGCCCTGCAAACTAGCTAATATACTCTTCCACTCACTTAAAACCTTGTCATGTGCATTACCAAAGGTGGTCAGACTGTGCTTGCTTGGTCTCGCTCGAGGTTTGTGTTGGATTTCATTTGAGACCAGAGGTAGAGGTGGTTTAATGACTGATTCTGTAGCCAATAGGTAATACAGATTCCTGAGAAACAAAGGCATGAGTACTGTTCACTTGCTTGACTTAATCCAAAAGTTTTTACTGAGATTCTGATAGTTAAGCAAAACTTAAGTTTTGTTGGAAGAACCATGCAAAAATAATCAAGAATCCTGTGTGTCTGCATGCTATGTGTAATGGAACTGGTTAACATCAGAGCGGTTTGAGGGCATTTCCAAACAGATCTGTCAAAGGATGGAAGATCTATACTTGTGTTGCCTTCCCACAGAGTGCTGCTTGGGAATTGCTCATTGTCACTTGTTGCAGGTGACAAGTATTAAGTGCCTTGTGACATGCCTAAAGGGATCTTTTGAATTCTGTTTCCTGAAACCTACAGGTCTGTTTCAGGGCGCCTTAAAGGACTAGTTCTCCTTTTCCCCAGCTGCAGGTCCCCTCAGGTGCTTAACTAAATGTATGACAAGCTCTTCTAACCCTTAAGAAAAAAACTTTAGAGCTTTAATGCAGCTGGCTGTCACTGGGTGCTCTGTGGGGCTGCACATCCATGGCAAAGGCACTTCTGAACTCCCAACCATTTGTTACTGAGCCTTCACTTGAGACCCAAGAGCTGTTGAGATGAACCCCTCTGAGAATGCTTTGAGGGCAAGTTTTTATTGTATTTTCCTCTATCTACCTCCCTTCACATATGAAAGTGGTTTGGGGATTGTTTTTATTTTTAGGATAAGCAAATATCCTTATTTTTGGCTAATATTATAGATAGCTTAAGCAGTCTTCTCCTTGGAGGCCTGTGCGTGTCCATTCCATGGAACACATGCAAGGCAAGCAGCTTGTGCAGAGCACTTCCCAGGTTTGGAGCCTTTATGACTACAAGGATTAATTTATGTAGTGTTTCTAAGCAGGGGGCTTTAGTGGTTGTTGATATTTCCCAAATCACTGAGGTGCACTTCACAAACATGATCAGTATTGTCCTGTTCATCCCGCTGCAATGAACTGAAGGAAAACAGGTGAAGTTTGGAATGAATCACTTTAGAAATATCACTGCCCTCTCACATTGCTGTTGGAGAGATTACTACCAGCTTGGCAGTAGCTGTGCCCACTTGTCGTTCTGCACTATAGAAACGATGCTGTCTAGACAGACAAAAGGTAAGTGATGCTGTAATAAATAGTACCTGATGGACTTTGCCTGAATTATGTCTGACTACCACAAAAGGGAAAAATAAATAAAATAATCGAGGTTTAGACATGCTTGAATTAAACTGTACATAATGCTTTCTTGAATGAACTAATGAAAATTTAAGCTTCATGCCTGTGGAATTTGATTTTAGAAAATGAACAGTGCCTTTATATTTAAAAGGGTTACTGCTGTAGTGTTGCAAATATAAAATAGTTGACATTTAAAATGTCAATAGTTTCAGCATTTACTGTAGAGTTCTGACATTTTAATAGTGACCACTGGAGCTTTTGTTTGTTTTAAATGCTTCGCTTAAATTCTTTTGGCAAATTATTGTCAGGCTGGGCATCTTTGAAAGGTGGCAGCATCTTCTGGGACTACAGCTACTGGGGAACCAGAGCCCCTGGTTTTGATGGTGACAGCCCTTCAAAGAAGGTCAGTCATAAAAATGAGCACTTGTTTCCTACTTCTGGCACTTGCATTTTGCTCATGGCAGGAAGAGAAATTCAAGAGGTGGAATGCTAATTTCTTAAAAATTGATGTGTATTGGAATTTTTAAGGATCAAAACTAGACTGGGCCTTGGCAAACCTTGTTCCTCCTAGAATTTGGAAGGTTGGGTGGCTTTTGCAAATCCCATCCCTCTGTGCCTTGGTTTCTAAGGTGTAAGAGGTTGGATGATGATGATGGTTTTTTAAAACAATCATACCGAGGTTAGTGTTAGGAAGTGGTTTCTGTGACATTTGTAGAGAATATAGCATCTTCAGCTCTTTTAGGACATGACAGTTGTGGTTTCCCTATAGAGGGCTAGGAATCTATGCTCAGTTATTCAGTGTTTTATGGCCACTAACGAAGGGCTTACAGAGAGCTTTTTTCTGCTTGAATGTTGACCATAAATGACATTGAACTAACACTTTTGCCAGGAAGATGCTGGAAAAAGCAGCATAGCAAAACAATTCATTCCATGGTATTCTCACTCCCTGCACACATACTTGCCTTACATACACTTCTAGTCCAGTTTCTGCAGTATAGATCTTACGAGCACCTGCGTGCCTATTTTAGCCCAAAGTAAAAAGCCCAGTAAAGGGATTTGTTCCACAAAGTTTCATACAATCTGCACCACGTGCACAGTAAAAGGAATCAAAATTCTCCCTTTTATATGGAGAATTGAAGCTAAGTTCAATTGAATGCCTTTTGGCTGAAGCAAAGTGCACTTGAAGCTTGCCAAAGTATACTTATTCTAGTGAAATTTGCTGTGTTTCAGCTCTGTCTGTAGGATGAGAAATTGCAGTCAATGCATAGTGTATGTGTATGTTAGTCATCTTATTCTTGGCTTTAATCATAAGCCACACCATAAGCTATTACTGCTAATTATAAAAACGTTGTGACCCTATACCATAGTGATGAACTGAAAACAGATTGCCTACTGCTGTTTTAATCCCAAAATTCAGCACTGCAGCTAAACAAAAGCTGAGATGTTGTCAGCTGTGAATCTTTTAAAAATATATTTACTTGGTTAAAATTCTTGATTATAAAAATAGTTGAAGAACCCAAATAGATTCTGTTTATAGTTTATATAAATGTAGTGGCTTATTTTTTTCTTAAAAGTATGTTTTTTTTTGGATGTGGTATGGAGATTTTCTGTTTTGTTACAATTCTAGAGTTTTTTTTTTTTCCAATGCTTTCTAAGGCTTTTGGAGTCTTTGTGGAAGTGATGCTGCCAAATACACTGATTTTCTTTCAGTAGAATGTATGGTGAGGAATTGCCAGCATCCATGCCTACAGAGAGGAGTCTGAAGTTCTTGAACTGTGCTCAGCTTGGATCTTAAAACATTTCAGCCTTCAGAATATTTCCCATGAAGTTAAAAGTTGAGATTTATTTTCTGTCTGAGATGAATGCTATTTAATAAAGGGCCCAGGTGAGCTATCTCCAATTCCATGAACTAAAGGATTAGAAATCCTTTATGTTCTCTGCCATACTATATATTGCACCAGACAATTGAATTGAAAGGTGTGTGAGGAAAAATGAGGTGAGGCAAGTGTTCTGGGTGCTCCAGAGGAGGCAGTTGAGAGAACCTGCATTGAGCAGTAGAGGAGTGTGGCAGGTGACTGACTTGGCCATCTGTGAGCCACTTCTCTGCATGAGATCGGTGGAAAGGATCAGAAGCAAATCCTGACAACAATCCTTTAATTCCTTTGCAAGAGAAGGGAGCTGAGTTGGTGTCCTCCCTCTTTTATACAGTGTGGTGCTGTGGTTTCTGTCTCTACAGCTTTTTAAGGGGCTATTTTAGATTTAGAGATCACAACGTTCTGGTGCCATGTCACAGTTCTTGCAGTTCTGTTTGAAATATTAAATAACTGACCATAGGATTATTGAAATGGGAGCTATGTATCTTTGCAGCAAATTCAACTAGTCTGTGCTTCTTGAAGGGAAAAGAGGAGGAAATAAAAGCTTGTGGCATGCCCTCTGTGCAGTCTGCAGAGAGGCTGGTGTGTGAGCAAGGGGCAGTGTGCATGTGCAGTGTCCTGGGAGGAAGGGCATTCAGGGCCATTTCTCAAAGGAAAAACTGTAGCTGTGCATCTGCTTCATGCTGTGTCTCCCTTCATACAGCTATTCCTCACCTTTCCAAACAGTCTGGAAGCCAGTACAGCAGTGCTGCATCGTAGATGTGGGTGTCTTGTGGTTATAAAGGGAACAAATAAGGTAAAAGATGGAGAAGAATAGCTCCTATGGCACACACTTATGCACACACTGATTAATTGTGCCATGTCAGTGGCCTTGAAACGCTGCTGGAGACGCTGTGGTGCCTGCAGGTTTTCCCAGCAGCTTTAGTCTCCGTGTGTCATGGAAAGATTAATGCTGCGAGACACATGACATAAGGCTATAAACTGACCTCACATGCCCCACGATGACTTTTGGAACTGGTAGATAAGGTTGTTCTCCAGCTTCTTTTTGTATTTAATGAGCTATTATCTTCCTGCGGGATCCTGTAAATAGTGCCATGATTTCTCAGTGATGCCTAGGGGCTAAAAAGATGGCCTTTTATGGTCATCTCTCGGATGTGGTGTGGTTTTCAGTAAGGAGTTAACGTTGGAAGGTTATTGTTGTAGCTCTAGTGCGTCACACATGCCTATTTACTTGTTTTGTCTTTGGTTGTAAGATCTAGAAATGGAGCAAAGACACTTGAAGCCAAGCTCCTGATGATGTTTACACCTCCATGATCTACTAGGACAGGAAGAACTAGTCACAAACCTTACTGTGTTTTTAAACTGCCCTAGAATGGCTTTCCCTAGCAAAACTATTTACAGTCTGTGGTTTAACAGATGACCATATAAATGACTTTTTTCAGAAGGGGGAACTACCAGTTACAGCTCTGGCTGCTATGTAGTACTCAGCAAGCTCTGTTTACGCAGACTCCTAAAACTGAAGCAAGTTTGAACACACTAGGACTGAATGTTGGAAAAACTTCCCATTTCAGGGTGCACTTCTGATGTTTAAACCCATATCTTCCTGCATTATTCATTCTTCTGACTTCAGTTTGGATAGAGTCAGCCTGAAGTAGCAACGTTTTTGCTTAGCTTTCTGTGCATTATAGCAATATTGCTTTGGTAATGGTAATTTCCATACTAAAATCAGAATATAAGAGCAAATAAAGCTTTCTTTATTCAAAAAGTATTACAAAAGATCTGAAGGATATGGATTGTCCATTTTTAATGTCTTTGCAAATCTTATGACAGCACTCAATCATATTTTGTTGTCATGCTTTATGGACATGGCTGTTCAGTTATTTTTCAGAATGAAATTCTATTTGTATTAGAGGTGCTATGGCAGCTTTTTTCTGTTAGCAACACAATAAAATAAATTTGTTTTATATCAACCGCTGCTTTAGTCATCTACCTTCAGAAGGCCTTCAAATGTTGGCAGAGGAGGTGGATTCTTTCAGCAGTGTCTGAGTTCTGAGAAACTTTGCTTGATGTCCTGTCACGGCTATTTTCTGCGAAGTATGTTGATGCTTGTCTGGTATTCTCTTAATGCTATTTGCCCTGGTAGTGAATAGATGTGCAGAAAGGAAAAGGAAGCAGACAATGACTTAGTTACATGCACGCTTTGATTCTCCCTTGCTTTCAAGGCTCAGCTATCCTGGCATAAAAATACCGAGGAGGGTGGCTTGCTTTCTAACACTGCAGCAGAAAAAAAAACAGAAGTGAGATGTGGTAGATCCATAGGTGTTCAGATTAGTCCCCGCTCTCCTATTTCATTGTTTATATGTTAATTTCCTAATGTGTATGAAAGACCAGGGTGTCCTACCATTATTCTCACCCAGCTGGTAAGTTGTGACCTGCCTGATGATAAATACTACTTTGTTCTGAAGTTGCGTGTTCCTTCTGTAATAAGTTTATCTAGAATCATGCAGGAAACTCCTCTTTGTGGCTTGGATATGATCAGCATATGCCTTACTAAAATGAGGACTCCTACTAGTCTGAATCAAACCTGTAGATTTTGAGCTGACGGTGAATTAGCTTTCTGCTTTTTGCTTTTGCTTCTCACTTGCATTATTAGAGGGAGTGGATTTTATTTTGAATAGAATGATCTTGATCTAGTCTTGTTTTCCTCAAGATGCTGGCTTTGTAGCCAAATAGTGTCAGAAATGCCAGGCAGAGGAAGGCTTCTGAAGAATCCACCAGGAGGGAAGGCATTGATAACACGAGAACACTCTGAAGCGTGAACAGAGATGTAGGCTATTGGCAAAGCTAACAAAGAACTTGTGAGGAACTGAAAGTTAGGAGTTAAAGCCTGTAACAGGCTGTATGAGTGCGTATATATATACATACGTATAAAATCATCTGCTGAATTGCAAGGAGTGATTAAAATGGCTTTTGTATAGAACTCATGAGTTCTAACAACTGTCCCTACTTTTTCCAGCAGCTCTGACAGTGAAGCATTCTGACACCTTTTGCTGAGGATTCTCATTTAGTCCAGGAGAGCTGCTACTCCAGTTTAAGTTAGGAGATAGCTTGGTATTGACCCAGTCCTCCTGGTCAGCAGCATGGTGGCAGATAAGCTTTGTCAGGAACTGAAAGCCTCAGTACAACTGAGAGGCAAATTCATCCCCGAGCTAACTCCATTGAAATCTGAGTTACGATAGCCCATAGGATTATTCAGTCCTGAATTATTCCCTATGTAACTAACGAGTTTTATTAAAGGCCTAGATTAATGGGATGTAGCTTTTGCATTTAAGGGTCTGTTACCTTCTAGTCTTCTGTCTTGTTTACTTTTACAGAAGCTGCCATCCTAGTCAACAGTTAAATTGTGTGCCTCTATGGCAACTTTCAATGAAAGAATGATTTATTTGTGCATGCATACGCATCTTGGACCTCATTTATAACTTAAGGGATATGTCTGAATTGCTGCAAGCATGATGGTTTATGGTTTTAAGTAAATAATTCTACTCCATTGGAAGCCTACTAAGGGAAAATACTAAGTGATTGAGAAGCAGCTATGATGTGCTAGAGGTCTGTTAGATTTGGGTGGGATATAAATTCATTGACCCTGTATGGAACTCCTCTAAATCCAGAGACTTCAAGCTTTGTGTGTTTTGTTCCTTTTTAATCTCTGAATCTGAGGCGTAGTTCTCAAGCTGGATCGATCACAGATGGAATTGCAGAAGATGAGCACCACTGGCTTTCAGAAAGTATTAGCTATTAGTCATAATAATTATTTCTTATTGGAAGTTGTGTAGTTATCAGCTTGTTCCACATGGAAAAAATATGGTGTACATCTGGATTTTTTCTAAGTTTTTCCTGGAGTGCTAAATGTGTATTTCATGTGTTTATACATTGGCATTTTACATTATGGATATATTGCATATAATATATACATATATTGTTTTATTATTATTAATATTACATATTATTATTTTATTTGCATTATAGTTAAGTAAAACCTACTTCTTAATATATTTAATTGCTTCTGAGTATGGTTTCATTAGACCTAATTCTGCTTTTTGGTTTTATTTCTGTAATTCTGGAGCTAGCTGGTGTTTCTGTGGTTGTGCTGAAGGTAGAGCTAGGCTCTATCTTGTAGGCTTACATCAGGAAAAAAATTAGATATTTGCAATCCAAGCTTGTTAATGATATGGAAAATAGTAATGTTTGTTGTTGCCTTTGGTAGTTTATATGGGAGGGAGAAGCAATATTACCCAAGTAGAGGGCTACAGCTGAAATGTGCAGTATGAACAGTCACAACTGTGTATATAGTATGTTAACCAGAAGAGCTGCATGGGTGTATTACTTCGACTGTTTTTCCTTTGGAGGGCTCACAGAACCTGTACAAGTAAGCTCAGCTCTGTGGTGGAATTTAATACCAACAGCATTCCCCTGATAGGGAAGGAGTAAGGCATGGCAGGGGTACCTGAACTTATGCTGTGGGTCTGAATGAGCCATCGGGTAATATTGTGGAGCTTGGTGATGTAGAGACGTGATATAAGATGTGCATTTAAAATTTCATAATCTTTATTCTTTCCTAACCCCAAATTTAGGTATGGGTGGGATAAGCTATAAAAGCAAAGTACTCCGTGCTTCCTGAGGCTCAGAAGTAATACTCTGTTTCTCAAGCGTTCCCCTCTGCCTTTACATACTGTCTAAATAGTTTCTGTACTAACCCCCACTAAGTCACACCAGGCTTGTTTATCATCACTGTCCCTAAGTTTTCTCTGGTGTTATCTTCATGAAAGCCAAGCAGTGACAAAAACGCTTTGGAGCCCTATGGTGCTAAGAAACCCTGAAAATGAGTCAGCCTTAAATAATTAGTAACAGACAACAATTGCTCTGTTTTCCAAATACGTGAAAACTCCTCGGAGTTGCTATGCGAGTTAATTTGACATGATTTAATTGCATGGTACTGGTCTGTGAGTCAGAAAATATATAGAGCGAGCTTTGTTTATGGTCATGTTATGTTCCAAAAGCATGTGTGTATCTGCTTGCCTCTAGGAAAAATACCAGCTTCTCTGGCAATGACTCGCTAAAGTTGGGAACCCTCCTCTGGTTCACTTGCAACTTTGAAAAACCCTGCTGCGTAGGAAATGACACGTGGCTGGCTTGAAGTTGGCAAGGCCTGGGGAAAGGGATGTAGGAGCTGAAGCAGAATTGCACAGCGTGAGCTATTTTTGTGTGCGTGCTTCTTAGGGACCTGTGCTCAGTGCTGGGAGACCCAAGTCGCGATGCTTGCGTATCTTGCACATCACACAGTGCTGTGTGTGTAGGGGTTGTAGGGCTCTGGGATCGCTGCTTCTGTCCTGGTCCAGGTCAGTTACACCCCACTTGTGATGGTGACCCATCTTACAGACACTGCCAGTGCTTCTTTTTGGGGCAGGAAAACCTTCCTTGCTACTTAACAGGCCTGCAAAGCTCAGCACAGCCCTTGGTAACGTGGTCGTCCTTACATCTGCACACAAGTCGTATTTATTCAGGAGGGAGTGGTCACTTGGGTTTACAGGTTGGAGCTTTTCTGGTGCTTTAGACGTTGGCCTGCCAGGTCACAGAAGTCTAGAATTCTTTGCCCATGTATAGCAGGAGCACCGTTTCCTCCTCTGTTTCTAAACCCTTTAAATATTTTAATCTGGTGACTTGGGAACGATTAATAATGCTTCGGTAATGTATTTTGATAGATATTTGACAAGAAAAGTACTATTTATAGGAGTTGTATTGCATACCCTGTAGTAAATAATATTTATAAATGACCAAGTTTTTTCTTAGTAGAGAACACAGTCTAACATGACTCAGATGGGGAAAGGAAAGCTCCCTTTTAGAATACTAATAATGCTCTTCCAAATTATTGGTTTTTAATTACTTGTTGCCAGAATTATGATGAACTTTTTTGTCTGCGTGGTACCACAACTACATGTCAACATCCTGATGCTTGTGCAAGTGCCAGAAGCCTTTTTTCTGGCAACTTATGTATGCTTTTTCTCTGGTTTGTGAGATCACAAGAGCCCAGTTGTTTTTTCTCAGAGAAAGGGCATTGTCCTGTCTCCTTCAGGGAATGAAGACAGGGTCCGTGATTCTTTAGGAATGTTTGGAGAACGTTTTCGTGCACTTATCTTCCAAGGCCTGTACAGAAGTTGACTGAAGGATGGAATAAATTACAGATGTTCCACTACCTCAACTGACAAGCTAGCAATGTAAGCTTGCTTACGTTAAAATACTGCAGAATACAGGCACACTTAGCCTGGAATTGTAGGAGCAACTG
Source organism: Aythya fuligula (assembly GCF_009819795.1). Classification (NCBI taxonomy): domain Eukaryota; kingdom Metazoa; phylum Chordata; class Aves; order Anseriformes; family Anatidae; genus Aythya; species Aythya fuligula. Next base: position 7,141,333 of record NC_045570.1, on the reverse strand, counting down.
TGGTTCCAGACTAAGTGTTCAGAAATTCATTGTTGTGTTCTTGAATTGATTGCTCTTTCACATATTTGTGTAAAACCTGTTTTATAATTCAGAAGTCTTTTAAAAAACAAAACAAAACAAACAAACAAAAACAAAAAACAACCCACAACCAATCTACACACAACTAAGTCTAAAATCCAGTGGTGCCTGGAAGCAGTGCTTGCCTGCACATCCAGCTCTTTCATGGGGGATTGTACCGTGGTGTTAACAGGATGTTATTCCATATAAACTGTGAACCCATCGTACCCTAACTGAGGCTCATAATTAAAGGATCTTCGCTCCGTAGACACTTCTTGATGAAGAGCAAAGACACAGATTCCAGAGAGCAATTTTAGTCCTTTAAAGATCTGATTCTTTAATGGTCTTTGGTGATGCCTTTTTTTTCTGGTTGTGGAGGAAGACTAAATATGTGTTTACATTAGTATTTAAATTCAGGTCAGGACTGTGCTTTTAACACACACGGCCTCACATTTTGGCTTGCATGGAACAATCTTGGCGCAGTCTCCAGCACGTTACCTTCTGTGGTCATGCCTCCAGAAGGTCTTGATTACCATTTTCAGTAATATATTAGACATCTTTTTCCTATGGCTTTGAAGTAAAACATGACACAACAAAGAAAAGCTACATGGTCATCTAAGCTTGTTGGTTGCACAGCTTTGTGGTCATAAATTATTCTGTAAGAGCTTCATGTGTTACTGGCAGAATGGAATTCAGCCCCTCAGGAGCTGCTTTCGGGTTTTAAGCAAAACCTCTTCATGTTTGCAGGGACTTGTCACTTCAAAATTTCATGTTGCATTCCAATATATGGACATACAAGGCGTTCCCCTGTATTTCCTCTGTCCTCTGTTTTGTCTGTAAACACTTCCGAGGAGATTCAAGCTTGGTCATCCACCAAACAGCAGAATTCTCTGCAGATTTTTGGAGGCTTTTTGCAAGACAGATACGGGCTAGTTCACACAGTTCAGTCTGGGTATATTTCTGGGTGGCTATTTCATGCAAGTATTGCTGCTGTGGAAATTTTAGAAAATAATGAAAGTCCCTTCTCTAGGGATTACCCTAATTCTGGCCAGTGGATGAGCTTCTTGTTTATTGTAGCCAGGTCTAATATAAGAATTTGCGCTCGGAGTAAACATGCATCAATCTAGTTGCCACTGGGTAGGCACACACAGTACATAAACAAGAAATAAGAAGGAATCTGTAGCTCTGCATACTTGAGTTGTACTAGGGACAGGATTGGAATAGACTGTTCTGAGATACAGCGAAAGCTGGACCAGGAGCTGAGGCTGTGATGTGTTGTTGTTTTTTCTTTTCCAAAATTGCTTTGTGGAAATTCTCTGGTAATGAAGCTTTTTCTACATTGGCACGTGGCATTGCGTAACATCAGACAATTGTATTTTTTTTGTTGTATAAATATTTGCAAAATTTGTAATATAAATGATAGCTATATACATGTATAGCGTAGATGATATTTATATATAGAAGAAATAGTGCAGGAACTTCAGCTTCAGGAGTTACTTTGCATTTTGGTAGATCTCCTATCTACCTCAAGTTTTGGATGTTACTTAACATTTAACATTTAAAAATCACAGAGCATGTTTCTGAAAGCTTGTACAAGATTGAAAACATGAGTGTTTGCTCAAACTTTTTCCTGCTGGAAGATGCTTGGCAGTTTTTACACGGTTCAAAAACATTCAAATCAGATCAGATGTAAATTTTTAAGAATTGTAGCTTTTAGATCAGGAACCAGACAGATTAATGCTTTGTGAATTAGATTAGAGTTGAAATTGTCTGAATGTGTTTGATACCAGACAGCTAACAAAAATTTTTTTTCCTCCTGAATTGGATTAAACTGTTGTAGTCACAGCAATTATGTGGTGGTTTGTGGCCAGTTTACTGACTCTTATTTAAATAAATTTTAAGGAATTTTGTAAGTTTGACCTTTTGTAACATCAGATAGCAGCAGGAGCTTGGAAGGAAACCAACTGGCTAAAGAAATGTCAGATTTTCTCAAGCATATAATCATTATTGAAGATGGATTATATTAAAACTGCAGAAAATCTTTGAAAACTCCCAAAGTGTTTTTTTTTTTTTTTTTTTTTTTTTAATTTTTAGTGCTTAGTTCCTGACAATTTGCAGGGCTTCACTTACAACATGCAATAAAAAATTAAGAAATAGTGGGTGGTAACTGCTACTCTGAATACTTTGATGTACTCCTGATGCTTTTGTCCTAGCTAATAACTACTTACTCTGCTTGCATACTAAAACTGTTAAATAACATCCTGCAGAAAGAGAAAGGAAGGAAATTCATGGGAATGTCTGACAGTTTCTCTGGAACTCTTACTTCCATTTTAAGTCAAGTGACAAATACTTAAATCTCTGTATCTGCCTTAAGGATGGTCCAAACCCAGAGTGAGACTCCAGAGTTGTTTGAAACGTGTACAAATAGTGGAAAAATCAGTGAAGTGTAATAGTAATAAATTCTTGCTGATCTGTACAGGATCAAAATCCAGATGGAAAAGTTTCTTTTGTATTTGCAATTTAATAAAAAATTTAATTAGTCACAATTTCATTTTAAGCTCAGAAATGGGAATGTAGCATCAGTGAAGGAATGCAGGAGCTTGTCAATGAAATCACTTTTTCCATCTATTATCCGTGTTTACTCTGTATAATGTTTTTTCTGGTCTTAAAAGCCACCTTCTGTATGTCCCTAACAGATATATGTAAAATACATATAAAATGTTTTTTTTGCTGAAATTGCAGCAAAATGATGTGAAACAAAGCAGTAAACTGTCTCTTGCTTTGTATAAAATAAAATAAATGAAACAACTTCGGGAGGGTTAACTTAGTTCTCTTGACAAAAGCTTTAATTTATTGCCGAAGAATACAGCTTGTTTTTCAAAATAGCTAGCTCTTAAGCAGTTTTTGTTAAATTATAAGGCCCTCACTTGTTCAATCCTAATTTTAATTTTACGAAGTTTAAGGTTACAAACATGAAAATAATCCAAAAAATCTATCCTGGTGTACCTACAATACTTGTAGCTGGGTTGAAGATACTCCTGGAAATTAAGCTGGTATTTATTACTGAGCGGAGCTAATGAAAGCTGATGATAGCTAATGAAAAGCAGCCACATCTCCTTTGTAGCAGGCTATTTCTCAAATGCAGAGAGAAATGAAAGGTGTCCCCTTAAAACATGAACCAACTGTGTCCCAGTTCTGTGGGATGGTGCCTGAAAAGATGCTTCAGGACTTGAAGCAAAACATCTGTAAGAGGTGGTGGGGTGTCTCTGCAGTTTTGTCACACATGAGATTCCTGGGGAGGGGAACAGAATAGGGCCTGAAGTGGGTTCTCTGCCCAGAACTTGCCTGCTGTCCTGATTTGTGTTGTGAGTTGTGTCAGAGCCGATATATCTCCAATATAGCTCTGCACGGAAGGGGTGAATGGGAGCACAATTGGTTGATCTTTCCCTTTCTTCTCTTTCATCTGTTTCACTGTACCTTAGCTTTGTATGCAGTGACTTTTTGTGCTGCCTCTTTCTGGATGACAACAGCGTTGTGTACTTAAAGGGTAATGCCATCTGGGCTTTGGAAGCACTGAAAAGTCAGTGGAAAATGTGAACTACTGAACTGGTATATTGCAAGAACAAAAACAAGTCAGGAGTAGAAAGCAGCTCTTTCTGTTCTTAGATAACAGAATATTCTATATGCCTAGGAGGGACACTAATATTTCAGGTTTAACTTTTAAATAAATAGATTTAAAAAAGAAGAACAAAATAGTTCAAGGAATGTAGGGTCAGCTCACTAGATACATTCAATTATTTGCTCTGTCACGTACTTAATAAAAAGCAAAAGAGCAAAATAGTGGCTTAAAGATGGGGTTGGAACTTCCTAGGGTCCTTTCAAGCTAGAGTGAGGAGATGGGCTGCTGGCTTTTCTAGGGAGGTGACACCCAATGTGCACCCAAGCTTTTCTTGCAGTTCTTCTGGATGAAAAAAAGTTTGTTCTCATACAAAACTGGGAAATTGAAGTTCTCAGCCTTGTTACCATAACACTAGAAATGGGCCTAAGCCCACTGAAACCAGAAGCCAAATCTCATAACCACATAACAAAATCAGACCAGCTCTTTTTAATACTCAAGCTTTACAGTTCGCAAATGCAGACCCTTACCTGTGCTTTTGCAGATCATGGGATGCTTTACCAATATTATTATCAATATTTCAAATTACCAATATTTCAGATCCTGAGTTCCTCAAGCTTCTGGTGTATTTCCAGGGAGTTTCCTAGTCTAGAATCGCTTCACTGCCTTTTGCTTAATTATCACAACCTTTGAATGCTGTGATCTTTCTTTTGTCCTAGGTGAGCTTTAGTACTAATCTTACCTGTAGAAACAAAAAGCATTTTTCTGTGGTAGTTTAAACATCCTTCTCCAGTTACAACTGTCTCCTGGTCTCTTCTTACCTGGCGGCTGGTTACTTTTCTGTCAATGACTGCTCCCTTCCTGAACCAAATGAGCTACAAATGCTGTAAGTAGCTTGATGCATTTTGAGTAGAGATGATTAGGAAACCCACAGGCAGGTTGCACAGCCAGCAAACGGGAGATGGCAGGAGAGGCAGTAACCTGTACCATGGTGCAGTGCAGCTGGGGCAAGTATTGGTGTCAGCTAGCAGAACTGGTGCTGGTCAAGGTATGCCATGGCCTTCGCTAATGCTGTAGGTTCTTTAGAGGGCCGTCCTTTCCCTGTATAAACCACCCAGTAGCAGCCCTATGATGCCTCTGTCCCTTCAGAATTCTCATTATCGATGGTGGAAGCATTGTGACAGCAGAGCTGAGAACAGGCTGTGAAGTTAAACCAATGTACTCATTACAATCGGGTTTTATTAACTTTAAGGTTGGGAAAGCAGAAGCGTAGGGAATAGATGCTGTGAGTGACCTCTTAGCAGAACATGGAGGACTTAATGTTCAGCTCTGTGGGCCAAAGTTTTAATGAAGACAGGTGGCAGAAAAATCAATTGGTTCTAGGAACTGCACACCGGACAAGATCCATTACCTTGCAGTGCCTGTTTCACCTCAGGCTCAAACATTTTGGTCTGTGGCTCTTCGGTGTGTGTTCTAGAAAGGAGGAGGGAATGGTTTAGATACACACAGGTTTGGTTGCCAGCAAATCACCCAGATTTCCTTTAAGCTTTGAATTAAGTTTCTCCCTTCTTGGGAAGGGAGAAATTAGCTTTTGTTAAGTGCATACTGAATGGATTTCCCTATTTCATTGCTCACATTGAGAAGGAACATGAGCTTTCTGTATAACTCAGCTGTGTGCATGTGGAATATCCTGCGAGTCAGGTGTGCCTAGAGATCTGCCCCAGACCTCTCTTGGTTTCCTGATTCTTGCCCCATAAACAGTAGCTTTTTTGTACTAGGACTGACTTGTACACCATAGTTACTAGTCATAATGAGATCTTTGTTCTTATTTCAGATTTTTTGATTTCTCCCATATAAAAACAAAGCATCACTATTTCAAAGTATTTTTTAAAATTTTGGCTTACTCCCCACTTGCATTTGCCACTTGATGAAATGCCACCTGCCCTGGGAGGTTTGTGACCCTCACCCCTTGCTTGTGAGCTAGCCACCAGCACTGGAGAAAAAGGCTTGCTTTCCTATGGGCTGGATTTGTCACCTCCTTTCTTTAGGAGGAAGCTAATATTCTTTGCTGTATTCCAGTTCGTGGGGCCTGATGCGCATCCATCTGTAGCAGCTTTGCAAGAACCGTGGTTTTACTTCCATGTCAGCTGTCTGCCCACAGGGTGAAATGACAGGATGAATTTTTTTGGTTAAGCTCATTACTTAAAAGTTGATTTGAGGGATTAATGGTCATAATGATGTTCTAGAACCTCGTGACCTTGTAAAAGTTCCTAATTTCTGTTCCTTCTGTCCATCCATATATATGCGCATGTATGTGTTTATATGCACTGGGCAATGGGTACAATTGTCTTGGAAGACTGTCAGCATCTTCCACTGCATCTTGCTGACTCGAAACATCTTTTGCAAAAACTGTGCTTTTTTTTTTTGTGAATTTTCATCTTTCTGTCAAAACGAAAACCACCATTTGGGCAAAAAAGCATTGACTTTTAGATGGGGGAAAAAAAAATGCTTAAACTACTCATACCTAGGCAATCACTATTTAACTGTTGTGGCAAAGGATCAGAAGTAAAATAGCCAGAGAATTGTTGTCAGGTGTTTAGCCTCCTTAGCTGTAAAGTTTTGCTTGTTTAAAGATAGATGAGTTCATATTCTTAAGTGGCCTTTTGTTCATAAGCAACAGCTGCTCAGCTGCAAGCACTAATGAGAAAAGGAAGATGCTTGGCAAGGACAAAAATGACACATCTATCTGCAAATCAGTTCTTAAAATTATTAGCTATTATAATTGTTAATTATATGCAGATAAACAGTGAATGATAGGTGGTTTACACTGAGTTTGGTCAGCAGTAGGCAGCCTGTGAAGGTAAGCTGCTTCAAGCCTTCTGCAAGGTTGTGCCACCATGTGTAGGGTTTTGTTCTTTTTATTATTAAAACTTGCTTGATAATCCCATTCTGTGAGTAAGCTTAGGCTGTGTGATAGTATTTGGGGTATTGATGGCTGAGGCGGTATTAATGGCAAGTGACAGCAAATGGCTTGTGATGTTTCACAGAATTGTCTCTTTGGGTTACAATAGTAGAATCACTGCTTAATGGAGCATCATGTATCCTACAGTCAGAAGGGAGAGAAGAATTTTGACAGTACCAGCACAAAAGACCGTTAATATATCATTTTTATTATTGGTAGTGTTCTTATTGTATAGAATCCTACATTTGAATGATCTCCTTCTGTAATTTGTAAGGGTTCTTCAAACCATAAGATATCAAAGTAAAGTCTGGGTAGATACAAAACATTTAAGGCTGTGAGCAAGAAGACACTATAAAGATGGTTGAATTTAGTCCCATATTTTGTCCTATATCTTTTGAATCTTTGGGAGATGTCTTCTATGTCGAGTGATGGCATCTGAGCCTCTCTGCAGACAGTTTCAGCTTGGCAGCCCTCACTAAGGGGCTGTCAGAGAGAATTCATCCATTGCAGGGGATGGAGATTATAATAGAGACACCATTTTTTAGTTTGTGAAGTTTTTGCTTGTCTATGATTTTTTTCACTTTTCCAAATCAAAGAAATACGTGCTATTGATTCCAAAGCTTTCAATTTAGCAATTCAGTAGCTGTAACTGATGACTTTTCAGTCATGATGAATGTCAAAATACTGAAATTTCTTAAGATTTGCTTTCATATGAACTACAAATTGAAATGACAAGCACCTCTTCTTTGAAATGTAGTATTATTTCTTTGCTTGATATTACAGCTTTGATTTATTTATTTATTTTGCTTTCCCTGTATGCTTTATTTCTCCTTTAACTCTCTGGAAAGGTTTATGGAAAAGGTAACAAATCTCAAAATTAAAAAAAATATACAATTTGGTGGAGTAGATGTAGGTGAAGCTTTCAAAGAAAATAGAATTTCCACTCAAAGTTACAGACAGATTATCAGTAACCTAAACTGCACAGTTGCTCTACCAGAACAGGGTCAGGAGCAGCTCATGGTAATATTTGGGCTGAAAGCCAGCCTGTGGCACTGAGTCACAATGAATGATGTTCTGTAGATGGCTAGACTAACCACTTCAGCAAGAAAGTGAGATAAAAATAGGTCTGCTTGAATTAGAATAGGATTTGAAGCTAGATCCAATGAATTCTGCACTAAGCATCTGCCTATCAGTTGGCTGCAGGGAGGAAGGCTGCCTGTTCTTTGTGTTGTAAGTATGCACGTGCATGAAAAACTGAAACTAAGGAATATTCTAAAAGCACTAATGACTAACCTATTTTACTACCTTTCTGTGTTCACTTAAATAGGCTATTTTCATGTCCTTGATCTCCTACATTTTATTTTATGATATTTGGAAAAGTTAGTGAGAAGCTCCTTACTAACTTTCTGAAGGTGACAATTCTGTTCTTGTAATCTTTCTTACCAGGTTGCCTTAATGTTGCTTCTTAAGTGGCTGTGACAAGGTTGGTGTAGTTTGGATCCAACTGTAATCCTGTTATCTCATAACCTGTTGTTCAAGGATCAAAACAATATTTTTCCAGTTTGTATTTTATTAAATCCATGTATATACCTGCATATGAACTGTCATTCATGTCAGTGTCTACCTTCACTTCCATATGGAGATTACTTGTAGAGAGTTGTTTAACTGTAGATGCATGTCTACAATTACAGGAGCATTTGTTTACATGGGTAAATGCTTCTCATTTCCCTGTTTCTCATCTCTTGATGTTATCATCCCATGGGTTTTACTTATAATTCTCATATATTGTTTCAGATATACGTTTCTTTTTCATGTTGTATACTGCTGTTCTGTTGTTGTTTAGACTATATCCAAGTACATGCTTCCACTGATGCACTAATCTTATCCTCTGGATTGCATTATAACAGTGCCTTGCGTGCATGTCAGATCTGCTTTCAGTTGATTGCCAGATGCCATCCAGAAAACAAAATGTGGACAGCTCTGGACACATGTTCACAACTGTCGCTGCTTATCAAACCTACCTCAAGCAAGCTATCCCTTTGGAAATTAAATTTATGGAACTGCAGGGATCTCAACCTTGTTGGATTAAATATCTGGCACCTAGAAATGTGGAGTTACTGTTGAGCTTCTAACTCAACAGCATCACTGAATTCTGTGCGCAGAGTTCAGACTTTTTTTCCCATCTCACACACTCAGAAACAGCAGAAGGTAATTTCCTCTACCCTGTCTCCTTTGAGCCAAGCTGAGGTGTCAGTAAGATGAATAGTCGCATTTTTTTCAGAAGGTGGTCACTTTATAGCTTGGTGCTGCCTTTAAAGCATACTTTTTGATGGTGCTCAGACAAATCTGGGGGGGGGTGGGAAATCTTGAGGATTGGAAGTATATTACTTACCTTTAAAATTTGTTTCATATTTCATGTCCTTCCCTAGGAATATAATTGTTCAGTGCAGTATTGGTATTGGGTATGTCTGTGATTATTAAGGACAGGGCGTAATGAAGAACCTATAAGTCAGACTTTGCAAAGCACAGACTTGAGATGCCTGTTTCATTTCTGTTGCTCAGAAGTGAGGATTCTGCATTTCATCCATGAGGAAGAGTAGGGGACTTGTGGGTTCCAAAAATGCTGTCATCCAGGTGGAAATGCTTGGCACAGGCATGTGTCCAGAGCTGTAACTCCTCAAACTTGGAGCTCCAAACACATGTTGTGGTCCATTGTGGGTATCAAAGCCATGGTCTCTTTCCAACAGGTAAGTAAGACTTTAAATATCAAAAATAATTGAGAGGTACTGCTTGTACAACAGTACATGATGATTCAGTATTCATCTGACATACGGCACGTGTGTTCTCAACTCTGTGCTTAAAGATTTTGCTTTTCAAGGGATTTGTATACTTAACAGAAAATAGTTTTTGGATAAAAAAACATGTTAGTGTTGGGTATTCTTATGTATTTGCAAGGAAATGAAACTGCTGGTCTGAAACTTAATTGATCATTTGGCAAATAGGATTGTTGCTTTTTAGATTCTGATTGTTTTTGTTAAAACATCTGTTGCAGCATAATAGAGCTATTAGCTTTGTAAGCAGTCTTGCCATCAGATTATTGCACAAGGTTTATATATCCCCTGGGACCTCAGAATTGGTTGTTGCAGCTTCAGAGAACGGCTTGATGAAAAGCCACTCGTTGCTGGCATCTATATGATAAACTATTATTCATGGCCAAGAAAAGTGTATGACTTACTTGTTGAACAATGATCGAGTAGGTCATTGTAGTGAACGTGTAGATGGTGTGCGTCTTTCAGTAAGAGAATGATTTGTGTGGGTCATGAACGTCTGCGTAATCATCTTCTGGAAGTAACACAAGCAAGCTGTTACGAACCCGTCTTTAGACATGCTCCTTTCCCTTTGTGCTGTTCAAACAATATACAAAGCAGTGATGTGAACTGGATTTATTTTTTAGAGTCAAGTAGCAAGCCAGGTTCTTATGCAAGCTTCTCTATGCAAATCCATCTTTTTTAATGTCCAAATATTACCAAGACACACAAACTGGGTTGGAATTACTGAATTGAAGCATTGATGTTGTGACTGTTCCTTCCTTCTGACTTCAACTCAGTCATAGATCTCTTCTCTCTCCTGAAATAATTACACTGAGCTAAAAAGGAAACCTGTTTAAACATGTTACCGCTCCACTCTTAATCTTTGAAGCAGAAAAATTGGGAGCTAGTAGGCCAAATGGGGCCTGAATTCTACCTGCCTTATGTTCTCTGAGGCTCACCAATGTAGAGACAGAGGAGGTGTAAGCAGTTTCGAAGACTCTTGAGTGGTGTACAGGAATTGTTGCAGCAACTGGGCTTCTCCATTCTTTACAAACAGGCCTGGAGAACACAGTGATGGTCGTGTCAGTAATGCTGGATGCTGGGAAAATCCTGGTCTCCATCTGAGTTCACGGAATGAAGGCCCCACGTGAAGGTACTCTGAATCCTTCCCTGCTGTTCAGTTGCCCAGAATCAGTGAATTGCAGAAGTGACTTTACAGAAGTGGTTTAACTCTGAGTATTTGGTTTGATAGGAGTAGGACACCAAGTCATCATCAAATCATTTAATAATAAAAGGTAGTGTATGTGTTAGAGGAAAAAAGGAGCATGTAATGAAAGTCAACTTCATTACAAAATGTGTGAAGGAGCGTTTAAGTGCAGACATACGCAGTGTGGAAGATCTCAAGGGACTGCAACACTCCTCTGTGGTACTGGCAACGCAACCCCAACTGTGCATGCAATCACAAGGACCAAAACTCAAGCTTTGAGCAGGCTGGTGTCATGCTCCAAGCTGTGTGAACTGCCAGGGCACAGCTGAGCAAATATTTCTCAGAACTGTTCATGAATAACTGCTTGGACCAAAAATGTCAGTTGTAGTTTTGCTCTGTTTGCAAACCTTTATGTTCACGTTTGGTAATATTGTAGCAAATAGTTGCTTGCAGGAATGTCTCTAGAAGCAATAATAGAAGCAATAATTTTCATGTTAGAATTTTTGGAACCAAATACTTTTCGCGGGGGGGGGGGGGATAAAGCTGAAAACCAAATTCTGAGCATTAATCTCACAAACTCATAAGAACTGGAATTCTGTGTCAATTAGCTGAGACAACTGGAACTCCAGGCCAGTCTGTGAACAGTTTGTGATCGGGAGTTTAGGAGGAAAAAAGTCTTGTCTGACTGTACCCCGCTTGATTATTTTATGGCTATGGCAGAAAGGAGGGAAATCACAAAACACTTAAACTGAAATCAATTTATTGTACTATTAATGTAGGTGTCTTAAACTGTGTTTCATTTTTCTCAGTCTTAGTGACTACAAGTAATAAACCACCAGCATCGATATCTTCTGAAAATGTATGTGGTATCATGTACTTGGGTTAAAATTGATTTTTGTCCATGTAGTCTCTTTACTGAAAATGAAATCAATGGTTTGACCATAGATTTTTGCCTGAAATGATAGTGAACTTTACAATTCGATTTATTCTAAAGCAGAATAGGTGTTGCTGCTTTTGTTGGGTCTGTGCTGGATCAGAGCTTTCACTGCTGGCTGGCTAAATCTGAGCTGTTCATAAGGCCAGGAGGTTGGTTCCTTGTCTGCTTACTGTGAACTTGGAGCTGAACTTTGGGAGAACCATGCTTCAGAACGCTCATGTTAAACATAATTTTATATAGCTAGAATAATTTCAGTAATCAAAATTGGAATTGATCTGCTGCTCTGGCATACATCTCCATACACGTACAGCGTGCTGTTAGTCATGTGTTCTGAAGGAACATCTTGGGCACTGACCTGTTCTGCCACACCAAAGAGTTAATTTAGTAGCAAGAGCATTTTATCTTTATATAATAAAATCATTAAAGATAATTTTAGAGGAAATGGTTAGGCAATAAATTATGATAAAATAATGAAAGATCATCTTGATATAAGAAGAGAACTGGTAGTTGTGCTTAATGCCACTCATTCCCTAAATGCAATTTTAAGTCACTTTTTTGGGTGTTTTAGTGAGCTTTAATAACTGAGTGAAGAGTTCTTATGCAAAGCGTGTGCCGTTGCTCTGCTCTGAGGTCTTGCAAAAGTTTCCATAGCTGTGCTGTACTATCACTGTTTTTGTTGCTGAGGAAGCAGTGGGACTTTCCATTTTCAAAGAATTACTTCTGATTTATTGCTCTAATTATCCATTGGATTATGCAAGTGAGTGTTTCTAGTTCTTCCCCAAATATAGCAGTATATTTGTGGTTTAAGAAAAATAAAGCTGAATTGTTTCCTCTTCAAAGTCCTTAAACAAAAGATTATTAGTTGTAGCTATTACTTTTGAAAGGAAAAATTAGGTGCATTCTGACTTTTCCCCAGCCTCCAATATTCACTCCAAAGATAAAGCGCAGAAGCTTTAAGAAGAATTTTAAGTTAATTTAGGTTGTAAATATTCAGGTAAGAGGTCAAACTGAAATCTTGTGTTTAGCTGTAAGAAAAGCAGATGTTGAAGAATCAGAGATAGGAAAGCGTAGTATTGCTGTTCCTGGTGGTTTTTACCATTAGTGTCATTGGTACCTGATGTGCTGTTGCTTTCCTGTGTGGTGGAAAAGGCTATAATTTAGGTTCTTTTTTGAGCAAAATAGAGAAATAACTAGAAAAATTCATATTAATGTTATCCAAATGCAGACAAGAAACTTGTTTTCTATGGTACTTTGAAGAGGGGACAAAGTTTCTGTTATTTTAAGTGAGCCCTGCCTAATTTTATTTTCCAAAGTGTGCTAATGCTGAGTCAGACTTGCAAAAGGACTGAAATGAGGTCAAGATGGCAATGTGGTAAATGTGAGGGCGCAGGGTAGCCAAAAGTGGAAATATCATACACAGACTTGCTGAGCAGCAGAATTGGTTTAAAGAAAAAATTGTGAAGTACTTGTATATTAATGAAGCAACTTGGAAATATTTTAATACTAATTTTTGGTTTTAAATATTTTGCATCATTAACAATTGGTACAAATTCTGTTATTCCAAGTTCTCAGCTGTGTTAAATTTATTTTTTTTTTTTGCTTAAAGATAGAGGAATATAGACAATTGAAGGCTGTACCTTAACAACACTGATGTATTTAAAGTAGCTGAGGGGAATAGATGAGTCTCTGTACCTGACAGTTAGGAAATCTGTGTGTAGGTAATTCAGATTATTTAAGAGAAGGTTCCATTTGACTGCAAGAGTCGCATCAATTTGTGATGTTCCATGCAGGAAAATAAGCGAATTGTTTAAGTTGTAGCAACAGATCATCGTTATCCATTTTTTCCATGCCAGATGAGTAGCTTTTTCTTCCTGGCTGATCCATAAATTAAGAATAATGCTCTTATGGCTATTGCTAGTGATGGCAAGTTAATGGATGAACAGAAGGAAAAAGGGAAACTATGTAGCCTCAGGGAAATTACAGCTGTTGTGCTCTGCATTTAGACTGATTTGTGTTTTTTGAAGGCTTTTTTTTTTTCTTTACTTTCCAGTGTCTGGTTGTGAGACTTTGATTTGCCTTGCTGTACTTACGTTCCTGAAGGGAATTCACCTGTGGAAGTGAAACTACCCACAGGGCACTACCAGGCTGTGACCCACCTCCTGAAGGCTGAGAGCTGCACCGAGTTCCTGCTTTGGGTTGTAGGTGGCTGCCAGGCTGTACAGCCAGGCGCAGCCTTACTTGTGGAGGCCTTTGGTGCAGGGCTACGAAGTCTCCTGCTCCAGCCCTGCTGGCCTCCGAGGCCAACCTTCTGCCTCCACAGAGGCTGCTGCAGAACCGGTGCCCCGCAGCTGCTGGGAAGCTTGGGCTAGAGTTGTGCAAAGGGCATCTTGCCCATCACAGCGGGGAGGAGGACTGACAACGAGCAAAGTTCTCAGTTCAGCTTTTAATCGATTGCCAGAAGTAAATTCTTGGTACATAAGGTTTTCCTTTATACTCTTTTTTATGTGCATATTTCTCAGATTTTATTTAAATAATTTTATACACAATATTGGAATAATCTGTTACATTAATGCACAGCTTAAAACAGTTCTTATTTACACTGATCACAGACAGAAGAATGAGGACAAATACTTTACATTCACCATCTTTATCAGCATTTTAAGTATAGCTAACCGGCACACGTCACACACATCCATATCCATATTTATAAGAATTGTAGTTGTTTCTAATTACACATGGGCATGTAGGTGTCTCCCTTTCAAAAATAATAATAAAAAAAAAAATACTGAAATGCCATTTCCCCAGATAACCAAAGACATACAGGGAAAAAAAAAGAGGTGAACAGACCTGCAGATTGCACAGTTAATGGAATTGAGCGTGGAAATTTCATGGCTGTGTTTGGACACTTTTGGTCACTGGGGCACTTTGGAGAGTATTTTTACTAGTGGCAAGTTCTGAACTCCTATGTAAACTTATTCCTGAAAACTGCAATATGATCTCTTGCTTTGGAAGTAGACCTGTTGGACACTAATTTGGTTTAATGTCAAGTTGTCTAACAACACAAAATTGCAGCCAAAGGATGCTCTGTTTCTTTTACAATATAAATTAAAAAAACATTCGACTTGTTCATATGATATTAAGGCAGCAATGGAGAATATTGTGCTACAATGTGCATTAGCTGTAGATAATGTTTTATTCTCCTTGATTGCGTGTTTATATTTATACTCAAAGGCCAATGTGCTATGGAACTAAACTGGCTGACTACAAAATCCTATAATGGAGAATTAGGTCCTGTGTGATAACCTTGTGACAGCAAAGTTGAGTTTCTCGCCTTACAATATACACTTATATTCTATGAAAATTAAAAAGAACTGGTAAAAATATTAAAATATTTCTTATACAGAGATACCCTTATCTAAGGTAACGTCTAGTCACTGCTATAAAAAGGCATTACAAATTAAGGAAAACACTGGTGTAAACCAAGTAAACACTCACTATAAAGCTTTTATCTGTAAGGCAAATCTTGATCAGGCCTATTAGGAGATAGTTTCAAAATGTACTAGTTGGAGACTCTCCCTTTACAAGTGACACTATCCATACATAGCGCATGAAGGCTACGTCTTGCAGATGAGCTCACTGAGTGCACCGTAAGTCATTGCAAATGCAGGTCACCTGCAAGTTGGAGGGCTCTTGGTGACCACGAAACCATGACACCTTTAAGAGAGCTGGCTTAAGGCTTAGTGATTTTCTTAGTTCACTGAAATTATTCTGTACCCTCGTTAAGGAAACTAAGCAACTTTTGGTCAGCATGGCAGTAAAAGAAACACCTTTAGAAAGAAGGAGAGCAAAGCACCTGGGCTTGCTGTTGGTGCTGAGGCACGGGGAGGCCCGCTGGTGGTAATGGGGCCTTGACTTGAAGGCTGAACTTTTATGTGGGCCTGCCCTGCCCGTTTCTCCTTTTCCCTGACCCCATTCCTCCCCAAAAGCTAGCATCCAGGTATCTCCACGTCCCTCTAAGGAGGGCAGCTTCACCCAGTACTTGGGACTTCTGTTACTCAGAGTTCAATCTCTATGTGCTTCCACTAGATCAATCATACAGTGGTTAAAAGCTGTCTAAACGTACTGTGTTAGATGGTAAAGGAAAACTGATAAAATTCTGACACTAAATGCAGCTGGTTACATTCTTCTGCTGGCTGACATGTCCTCACCTGCCGTCTAGTTCTCTGCAGCAGTCAATATCCAATGCATGTAGATGCATCTCAATTAGTTGTCAGGCAGTGAACAGTACTGCTCTACCAATTACCTGCTAAGGATCTTGGGCCTAGGTAGATAGAACTTTTATTTAGAACAATGTGCAAGATATCTGAAATACTGTCTCTTAGGAAAAGCTTCTCTATGCATGGCATGGTGTGCAGGGCTTCTCATTCCCCAGGTAAGCTTAAGCAGGCAAAAACGAGCAATTGTACTTCTAATCACAGCTAAAGAACGCGTGTGTGCTTACTTGGTCATTGAGTGCTCTTGGGTGACAGCCAGCAAAAACTGTCCTTCAGGAGTATGAATTAGAGGGGAGCAGGTGCTTGGAGAATTGTTCCTGTTGAAGTCTGCGTTAAAAGGACTGAAATGGCTTAACAAAAAAGCTATTTTCCATAGCACAGAAATACTCAAAATGGACCCTTGAGCTACAACAATTTCCTTTATCTGATCCTCTCTGAAACTCAGTGATGCAAGGTCACCGAAGTAACAGGGCTTAACTGACTGCTTAACTTATGTCAAGTACTTTGAAAAAAAATAATTCTTGACTGCTTTGCAATGTCCTGTACGGGTGTAACCTTTTCCTAAAGGAAGCTAGCATGTGCTGGCTAGTCTTCTGACACAGAGCAAATACAAACAATTTCACACTGTTCTCATGTACCAACCACTATCAGTTTGGTAAAGGAAGGTCTGTAACAATTCCTGCATCCAAGCAGCTCACTAATTCAGTCCTGTATGGTGAGATCTGGCCAGCTTTGCTTAAACTAGTTCATGTGCTTGTATGTGAGCTCTCAGCTTGTATATAGATATGAACCTAGTAAGGTTACATCAAGATCCTGTTGGACTTCTGCAGTGTACTCCCAATTGTTTAGCTTCATCTAAGAACTTAGCTTGCCACTGCTTTGCTAGGTCAGGCCACAGTCCCCAACAGGAACATGGGTGTGAGTCTGAGGAAGGTAGGCTGAAAAAGCATTTTCTGTCTGAGGAAAGCTTCCAAAAGTTTTTGTAGAAGATCTGTCTACCACTGCTACAGCCAAGCTTGTTTGTCGAAGTTCCAGTCTGAAGCATCATGTTGGCCTTTACTGTAGGGAGATCAAGCTCTTGCACATTGGCTGACCCATGTCAGCCCTGAAAAAACTGTTGGAATTAACATTTTACTGCTCTGAGAGGCTCAGAACATGCACACAATTCCTGCAGGTAGAATAATACATGCTGTCACTTATTGAGCTATGATAACTGTGCTATGTCTGAGGACCTCAGGCCCGTTTTAAAAAGTTTTAACTGGGTGAAGCAAAGAATCTATTTTTAAGTCTTGCCTCTTTCAAGATCCTTGATCGAAGGTTTAAATCTGGGTCTTAGGAAAGAGATTAAGGCTTGCCAATGCCTTGTAAAGCTCAGTGAAATCAGTCCAGGACGTGAATGACAGCTACCTGCCCCCACAAAAGCAAATAACTGTTAATGATTGCTGTATGAATCACAAGAACTGTAAAATAGACATGGAAAGAAAAATAACTTTCTACGTGCCCTCCTCCTACAACCTAGCAGTATAAAATAAACTTGATTCATGTCAAAACAATAGAGTAGAGAGTGGATGTATACACAAGATGTTTGGGCTTGACGTTTTAGTAATAGCATTTAAAAGGCATTTTGCTGAGAAAAAATGGCCAATTATAGGGAACTTCCTCTGGGAAAATTACATACAACATACATTGCACGTGCAGTTAGGGGACGTGTACAACAGTAACAGCCACGTAATTTTCCTCCTACGATCTCTATTTAAAATACCATGTTTGATCCTGGATTTCCTTCACTAGGGTAAGATACGTTTCAAGTGTTGCCAGGGTGTGTGCCTTGGGACATGACAGAGCACAAGAAAGACCAACAGAAAAGGTTTGACTCAAACAGAGGCCAAACACTAAATGCATCTAGTGCTTTTTGGGCAGCTGCCCATGGAGGACCCTTAGTCTTTCCAGTAGAAATATAGATCTCTGGAGTTTTAGTAATGTAGCCATAGAACAATAACTGATGAACAATGTTCCTGCAGTGCGTACGGAGGGAGTACAAAGGAAAATGGAGAGCCTCTCTTTGGTGTTAGTTATCTTTCTGTGGCTTGATGAAACAACGTGGGTCACAGGCAGGTGGTCTTCAGTGACAGAGAAGAAGGTAGGGGTGGCCAGAAGGGAGATGCTAACGTACAACAGCTGCTTCCTTTATCAGATTAAAAAAAGGCTTTCAAGACCATGTTTTTCTAGAACTGTGAAATAAGCAACCTAATCACTTCACCTAATTTTCCCCACTGGCTTGCTACTGAAACAGCCAACTTAATTAGCAGGCTAATGATGCTGCATCTTGAATAAGTTTGCAACCAAATTTTTTTTGGTTTTGGAAGCGGGCTGTCTACTCCGTCAGCATATAGTTGTCATCGCAGGGGGGATCTGGGGGAGCACCAGTCCCCTGAGTGGCTCTGCTCCCCCAGTAGATGTGGGTGAGGGAAAGGGGGAGCTGCTTCTTGGCTGAAAATTCAAGACAGAGGAAGACTTGCAGGTTAGAAACCCCCTGGGTGATAAGATCCTGACTGGGTAATCTGTTTATCTGCAGTGGTCAAACAGAAGGGGGATGAGGATCCTGGTGGCATTTGTTATTTTCCATACTGAAAATGCATTAGGGAGCTTAAAGTGGGAGCCTAAAAGGAGCTGGGTGCCAGAGCTGTGGCTTTTTTATTACTGTCTATGCCATAACACTGGAAATAAAATCTTGTCTTCACAAGGGTTTTTATTACTTGAAAGGGCATTAATTTGAGTCTAATGGCATCATTTATCGTCCAGGAGGTATGAGGTAGTTGAGCATCTTATTCTGTGGAGAACTGAGGACACGTTCTCCATTTCTGGGACAGAAGTAAGTCATATTATTTTGTGGAGACTTCCTCTGGGCGACGTCTTGAACTTAAAGCCCAGCTGTGCAATCATGCATCATCTCTTTCATTAGGGCTATTCCTGGTAATAAGATTCCTGCTATCTCTGATTTGCCAATTGTCTTCTGTGTAGATTGCACGTTTTGTCTGTAAAACCTCAGAACAAGATGGTAAAAGTGCAGCGGAGTCCTGAGCTATAAATATTACACTAAACCTAAGAAGCTAAACAGTAACAAAAATAATGTTGTGGGTCTTTGCCTTGGGAGTTGGTATTTAAAATACAATCAAACCCTTATGTGCTGGGTAAAGCTGTTTCCACTCCCATGTTAAGATAGCTTTCTCCTTATTTCAGAGCGGAGTGGTGACGAAACACCTTTTCCTGCATGGGTTTTGCTACCCGGGTGGTGGTGGGGTGTTTCATAAGTGAATGTGGATGCAGGCTGCTAACATTTACAAACATGAGCAAACCAAGCAATATATAACGTGACAAGCAGTTAAAACTCCCCAGCAAAAAGCCCCTAGGAGTTTCAAAACTTGGTAATTATATCTATGCTAAGAAGCTTTTGAGCAGTGCCAAACCTGTGACTGAAGCAGCTGTATTATTGAAAAAAAAAAAAGCTTTATAACAATGAAAAGATTCTCCTGTAGTTATGGAAACAATAAAAATGGGATTAGCTATAAAGTTGGTGGGATTTTTTTGAAACACTCACCATATTGTCACCATTTGGACTTTTCTGTAATTACAGAACTAAAACAGTAACCTTTGAAACTACTTTACTATTGAAATATATTCAATAACAGGGTTTAAATGGCTATTGGCCATCAGCTGGACCAGAAGATATGACCGCCTTTATAATCAGAAGACTGTCCTTTGGGTTTAAAGCCCTATTTAAATAAAAACTACAGCTTTGTCACAGCGTCTTTTAAAGAAAATGGGACAATACTTGGTTTGTTCTGAAGTATTGATTCCACTGGAGGAAAAGGAAGAAAAAGGAAAGAAATTTTCTGGCAGTGCTCAGCAAAAATGGCCAACGTCACTTGGGACTTTTGAATTGGATTATGTAAAATGCGGGTGGGTGGGGGAGAACACAGGGAAAAGGAAACAATACAGTTGTTTTATGAATAAAAAGCCCCATCCTTGTAAGTGGTCTCTTTAAAAAGAAGCTCTACGTAAACTTAAAAAATGAGCTGAATTGAATATATAGAGGTAAAAAAGAAGAAAACAGAAGAAAAAAATCAGAGGTAAGGTCCAGAGGTAAACTCGAGGCTGGATTCTTAGCTCAGAAGCTACTGCTTCTGAGAATTACTTCTTATTGATCTAGTGATAAATACCTACAGGAAAAAACTCAAAGCTACCAGATCTAGTGATCACTGGGAAGATACTAGAGTGGTGTGTGACCACAGAGAGTAAGAACAGCACCCAAATGCAGAGTTTGTTCTGTATCTTGTAGCTTGCATAATGCTACCCAAGAGGAGAGCAGGAACAGGGTTAGGAAACTGAGTATGCCTAAAACATCCGTCTAATTCATTCAACACAATCTTACTATGTTTTGGTAGGTGAATCCAGGTGAGAGTATAATAGCACGCTTATGATAGCAGAATAAAACCAAAGTTTGGTATTTTGTTGCCTCTGGGAAAATTAAATAATTCTAAAAATAATTTTCTATATATTTTATATATTGTACATTCTTTATTTGGCATATAACAAAAAGATGAAAGTCTGACTATTGGTACGTGACTCTTTACAATTAACTGGACAAGTCTGTAGAGTATGGATCATGTGATAAAGCTATTTTAGTTGTTGGCAGAAGGGAATATGTTTTTGAGTAAGCACAGTGTGGTATAATCCGTATTCTGTATTTAGTAGCCACACCAGGAATTATGTTCCTGTTGCTTGTCAGCTTGTAGAATTAAATGGACAGAAAATGGCGCAGACATGTACAGTAAAGACAACCTTCTTCACCAAGAGAAGAAACTAATAACAAACCACTGAAAATGAAGCACTGTGTCTTCATTTCAGAAGGATGCAAACTCATATCCCAAAGGATAGTATGGCAAGAAAGCTAGTGACATTAATACATAGTTAAAGTTGCTCTTTCCTCATAACTGAGATGTACTTTTTCCTTAGATCTAAGAATGTTCAGGTGGTGTTGGTTTAAAGCAGGTCGTGGCATGAGTATCAGAAGTAATTATTACTGTCTGAAAAGTTTAATTCGCTTCTTCATGGTAAAAGAGCATTTAACATATGTTGATTGCTTTTTTTTTTTTTTTTTTTTTTTCTCTGCTCCCCCCCTCCTCCACTTCTGCTAATAGCAAAACTCACAAGTTTTGGTCATGTAGGGGTCTCATGGCACCAAAGGAGATAAGAAAAATTAAACGGAGTCTTTAAAGATCATTTGAAGCCAAGTGATAGAAGGGAGGCATTGAGAACAGAGAGCAGATGTCTTCCCTCAAAGAGTCAGGAGGTAAGCTCTGAGCCAGCCTGGTCCAAGCGTCATTGAGGGAGCTTTGAACTTGACTTTTCTGTATTCCCAGTTTAGCTTAATTTATTGGCTTTTTCCTCAACCTGTCGGTTGTCATATTGTTAGCCAGTGTTGAAGCTGTAAGGGAACAGAAGTAGTTTAATAACATTGAATTAGATGGTGGTGGTTAGAGAGATTTAAAGTAGATTGCTTGACAAATTCAGTTACAAAGAGGTCTCAGAACAACCGATAGATCACAACTAAATTTCATTGGATTCCAGTTAGCAGTGGGAAACACGCTGAATATAGAGGCTATTGATTCAGCCCTCAGCTTAGTTTTAATATCCAGAGCTGTGGAAACACACGTGAAGAAAACTTTTGTACCTGCTTGGTTATTTTGGTCAGTGTTTTGCTTACAACCTTAAAGAATAACAAAGCACTAACCACACTTTAGTGATAAGACCTATTTCTTGCTGCTTGCTGAAGGCACCAACAAATTAATATAATGTGCCCTGTGTTTAACACATTTTGAGGGGTCATTAGGGTTTTGCTTCAATATACGCCCTTATTTCTAATTTAAGTGGCGTCTGTTTTGCTTCTTTTTTGCCATTATGGATTTGAGTTCAGAAGACCAGTGCTATGTAGGAATTGCTGTGCATATCCCAGTCACACAGGAACATCTGACTCTGGAAAAAATTAAACTATTTCTTACAGCTGCAGCATTACAAATCTTTGGATAACCGAGGGCAGGAATAGGGGAATGAGAAGGCAGAAAGAGGTGCTTTGTTACTACAGAATCTTGGCCACATCACATAAACTGTGGTCATGGAACAGGAAGCTTGTTTCCTGCTTCCATTCTGCACCCCATAAATCTGCACTGGGATTATTTTATCTAAAATTAAAAAATATATATACTTCAAACAGTTTTTTTTTTTTTTTTTTCTTAGTATTTTTCAGAGTAAGCAAAAGGGAAACTTCTGTTTTCAATACCAATGTACAAACCAGCACTATAAAATCTGGGTCATGTTTTGAGGTGGTGCGCATAATTCTAGTTGCTTTCAACTTTGAAGGCAGAAAGTGGTCCAGCACGGACGCTGATAAGAGTAACAAGTTTCATATTTGCATCCTTTTTATCTTCTACAGAAAGGACTTTATTTCAATGAGCTCATTTTATTTGCTAAAAGGAAAGCAGCATTTGGAAAACTGTAGCTTATATTTCATGGCTGCTTAAGAAGTCTCCAACTGTGTTTCAGTCAACTGTAGGCCTGTGGGGAGAGCCTATTCCACACAGCCTAGCACAGGATTTCCTTATGGGTATTATGTCTAAGCTCCGACACCACATTTTTGGTTGCTGTTTACCCTGTCATACTTGAAATGTAGAAAATATGACTTCGGATTGCTGTTAACAACTGAGGGAGAGGATGTGACTTGTTTAAATGCACACGATAGCCTGGAAATACATTTATCTCTTGGTGAGATCTCACTGTGATTAGACATTATGACCTAGGATACCGGATTTAAGCGATGTACAGCATTGTCTGTTTTGCTTAGTCATTCCCTTACAGAGGTGGAAGGAAGGTGCCAAAGCCTTCCATCACAGTTAGCGCACATCGTCCTGAGCCTGCTGCATGTAGTACTGAGCCTCCTGTGTGGTGCCGTGCTGGCAGGAATAAAGAACCACAGCCCTGGGGGGATCCTCTCTGAGATCAGTGCAAACCTGCAGTTATTGCTGAAGGCAGGAAAGGGGTGGTATGAGTAGACAAAGCGTGGTGAAAGGAGTACAAACCTTAAACTGCCTGACATTTCCTTGGGCCACGAGTTGGTGTTCGTTTTCAGGTGTGATGCAGTAAGCTAGTCTCTAAACCAGAGAGGAAGAAGAGGAAAACATCAGACATACGAAGCGGGATTATGTCTGCAGTCCCCAGTCTACAACGGGGAAGTGTGAACTTTATTTAAAACAGTAACTTAAATCTTTAATATCACTGTTACGTGCCTTTACCTCGGTCACAGAGAGCAAGCTCCTTTTAAGCCCCTTGATATTAGCATTTAATATGAGAAGCGACAGTAGAAAGTTTATGCAAATACTGAGTCCAAATATTTAGCAAAAGCATATGGAAAAGAACACCACAAACAGGACTTATATCCCCTGAAAGTCACACTTCTGATGTTAGTGCTGAAATGGGGTTGGCTAGGCCCCATGGGAGAGGCAGGAGGTGCTGACTGTATTATCCCTGCTCATTTCCCTCATCTGCCCACCACTGTGCCATTTGGATCACACGCAGATTTTGGTTTACCAGGAACTTTCAACTAACCTAAGGACTTCACGTTAGACTAAGTGCATGCTCTGAGCCGTGATTTAGGGTATTACTTATGGTATTACGGTAGTCACTTGGGTGTAATATAATAGCTTTTGGCCGTATTTCTCATGAGGAGCCTGAAGAATTGCTATCTGCAAGAGCTGTAAAAATAAAAATTTATGAACACTACCAAATGAATGAAGGCTCTTTTTTCACTGTTTTTGGCTTCTGCATCCCGCTGTCAGTAAGCTTGTGCAAGCTGGCAAAAGCCTGTTGGGCTAGTATGAATTACGCAGTGGAATAATTAGAAATATTTATATTATATATATATTATAGAAATGATTAGAAAATAGAATTGTAAACACACAGAAATGGAAAGAACTGAAGGGCTAATAAAATAGCCAGTAATGAAACCTAGACATTATGTGTGACGTAAGTGAGATGCAGGGCAAGAGGGGTTCCCACTTTGGGGTGCCTTTCTGATGGGAACATTAAGAGGTGACTGTAGTGTTTCAGAAATAAGCCTTATCCCTTTGGGGCTGTCAGGGCCATGCAAGGGGGATGTGCCCTACCCAGATAAAGGGTGAGATGCTATTTTCTGCTGAATTCTCTGTGTAGTGGTGTTTTGGTGTTTAAGAGCCTCGATGTCCTGCTGCAGCACTGCATAACTCTAGCTATAGGAAAGGAAAGCCTTAGAGCTAGCTATAAGTCTGAGCTTTGACTGGGTCATAAAATGATGGCCCTGTGAGGGGACAAAGACAAAAACTGATGCTGTATTGCAGTGAAGAGTTCTACTTTCTAGCCTAGAGGGTTTAAGGCCATAGATAAGGATTTAAAATGACAGCAATGGTAAAATTGATATGATCAGTGAACCTGGGTCCTATGCCATGCTGAACTGATAAATTAAGAAAAGTATGGGGGAATGAATTGTAAAAAAAAATAAATGCATTTTTCACATGGAAATAGGGTTTCTTTTAAATGTATAATGCACGTAAACATAACTGAAGTTAAAAAAAACTATTAAGCTTTCATTGTCAAATTCTTTACTGTCATGAAAATCATTTGAATTAGTTTTTTTTTTTTTTTTTTTTTTAATTCGTTGCCTTCTTATTATACTACTGCTTTTAATAAGATGGTCACAAATTATTGCTCCTTGGAATTTTGCTTTATGCAGTGCATAGAGCATGTATTTTATGGGTAAAATGGGTTTATGTGGCGAAGGATGCTGCTACTTAGTACCCTGGCTCACTTACAGCAGTACAGAAGCAAGAGTCCAGATGATGAGACCATAGGCAGTGCCCATACTATAGGAATTAGGAGTGCTTCTTGATTTTCAGATCTATTTCGGCACTTTGGTCTCTCTTGAATATAAAGTTTCAAGCATTCTGGTCTTAGTGATGAATACAGTAGAAGGATCTGCACTGATTCTATCCTCAGCAAAAGGTTGGAGTAATTCCATAATAGATAAGGACGTGTTTGACAGAGGAATTCAAACACTGAGTGGCTGCTGTTAAAGATAAAATGCTGGGCTAAATGGAACCTATTGCTCTGACCCAGTGAAGCGTTCCTTCTGTCCTTGCTGGATACTCATTAAATGAACAAAGGCACTCCTGAACCCAGGGCTATGCTGGGGGCACATCCTGCCTCCCAGCACCTGGATGTAGCTTTTAGAGATGGGTGCAGTGCTACAACAGCAGATCTGAATTAACTTTGTACATAAGTCTGTAACGCTCTCCTGTAGAGTGATGAAGCATACTTGGGGCTTTGTTTAGGTAGTGCACCATGAAGACTGTCGGTTAAAGCTGAACATGAAGATACCATGGTTTGTATGTTTTTTGTTAAGGAGGACAAGATCTTAGAAATAAGATCAGTTGCATGCATCAAAAAACAGTTTATAAAATGATTATGGTGCTCTCTGGAAAGCTAATTTCTCTCTAGAAAGTAGAACAGGATGCAGTAATTCTGCCTCAAAACCCCAACCCATCAGCCAGTTGGATCCAAAAGGTCACTCACAAGTAATAAGTTTGGGGAGCAAGAGAAGCAAACTGCCAACTTCGATCCAGCCATTTCATTTCATAGCAACATTTCATGACATTTTATTAGCATTTCACTTACTTCTTTAAAGGTCCCACGCACATTCATAAATTTATAGATAATATAGGCAGGCACGAGTATCATGGAGGATAACGCTATTCCCCAGCCAATGCGATTTGCCCAGAGAGGGAAGGTGTAGTCATCGTAGGTCAGAGGTTTGAAATTTATAATGCTGACTATCACAACAAACTAGGGAAGAGAAAATAACACGCATCATTGTTTTGAGACATGAAGCTTGGCTGGAAAACAGATCTCGTGTGTTTGCTTAGGCAGCCACCCTAAGGAATATTTCAACCCAGCTTTACCATTTACCTTCATCCTATTCATAGTGTGCCTCATACTGCTTAAACTGTTGATGTTCTTGATGCATTTACCAGTATTAACAGCCGTCTCCTTTCAGCTACTCTGGCCATGGAGCACTTGATATTTTGGTGGGAAGTTCAGGTGGTTTTCTGCCACTGTCTCACTCAAACTAGTGTTAGAGATATTAAAAAAAAAAAAAAAAAAAAAAAAAAAAAAAAAAAGATTCTGCAGTTGAGAAAGACTTATTCAGGATCTTTGTTTCCCAGGGGCATTAGGCCTCCTTTCCTTAGGAGTTCTGTACCCATTTCCCCATGAGAAGCATGTTGTAAACTCCAGCACAATAGAGCTACTGAGTAAAGGTTGTGCTGCCTTGCGGCCTGAAAAATAAAGTTTTTTTTTTTTTTTTTTTTTTTTT
Source organism: Aythya fuligula (assembly GCF_009819795.1). Classification (NCBI taxonomy): domain Eukaryota; kingdom Metazoa; phylum Chordata; class Aves; order Anseriformes; family Anatidae; genus Aythya; species Aythya fuligula. The sequence continues at coordinate 7,115,011 of NC_045570.1, read as the reverse complement.
TTACCTCCTGGTGCTACCCTATCTAGAACTGGAGGTAGGAAGGAAAGAGTAAGGTACCACCTTATTTGCTTCTTGCTATTTCCATATGGATTGCAGAATTCCATATTTGATTCTCTGGACCTGTATGTTCTGTTCCACGTAGCAATGCCAAATTGTAGTATTTTGAGTTTAGGATTTCAAAGGCTACGTGTGCAAGGAGAGTAATGGTGTGGGTTAAAGGAAATTGACAGTGTGAAGTCATCAGACAAATACTGTTTTCCTTCAGAGGTTATCTTGCCATGATGTACCCAGCAGCAGTTAGCATAGAGGAAAAGCTTCATGGGGATGTTTCCTAACACCAGATATCTGGATGACCCCAACTTGCCTTTCTTGTGGAGAGTTGTGTTTACTGCTAGGACCTGCTGTAATACAACACCCATCATAAATGAGGACTACCTCTGCTAGGTGAATACGGGATTGTTAAAGGAATAGTCATACTGAAGTCTGACAATTGCATAGCCTTTTCTGTATTATCCTAAACTCCATACATCACAAAATGATATCAGATTTTTATTCGTATAAAAGTATTGCTTTAAGAATGCACAGCTTTTATGCTATTAAGTCTTCTAAAATCATAGCAAGGTCCAATTTCCATATTATTCATCCTGACCTTTTGATTTACAAATAAGCATAGGAGAAGATCCCAATATAAAACTGTAGTCTTGTTCTGGATCTAACCTTTACACAAAGCAGTGCTCACTCTTTGGGATTTTTTCCCAAATGAAAAACACAAGTGCTTCACTACAGATCAGGCAGCTTACAAGGTACATTTAATACATGTTTGGTGTTTCACATAATTACTGGGTATAATTGCATGCTACTTACTCTAAGCTGTCATTCTACCATTTGGGCATCTTGGGGTCCTCCAATAAAAAATGAATTACTAGTGGGAGGTGTGTTCTAATAAATGTGTTACAAATGCAATGATTTTTAATCAAGTAATGCTCTTGAGGATGTTGTTGCAATTTCTGGGTTCAGAGACAAAGCACACAGGTAAAAGGTTATGTCTCAAGAGGTGGCATACATAGTATATGCTTTGAGAGAAAGGGACAAGGTAAATCTAGTAGTAAGTTCTAAAGTTCTAAGTAGTAACTTCTAAAATGCCTTCATGAACTGCTTGATATAATTAGCAGCCACATGGTGTTGAGCTGTTGGTATGATACTGGAAGAGTGAAAGACCTGCAGCAGCCAGAGATCAGGTTGGGAAGAAAAAAGTGTATACGGTTGTGTCTGTGGTACTATTGCAGTGATGGAACCAACACTTCACTTTCACATTGAAATTCTGGCTTTTTTTTTTTTTTTTTTGACTGATTTAAAAAAACAAACAAACAAAAACAGTACAATATGTAACGCATACTGATTCTTTTCAATTGCTTTTCACATTTTGTACTAAAGGGGAAAAAAATTGTTCCTGGGTAAATCATTGCATAAATGCTTCCAAGTCTTGGCAGAAACATCTGCTGGATGCTGTTGGATGTGGACCAGTCAGCCATCCTAGTATGCTGCTAATTCAGTGCGTGAAGGCAAAGTCTGTATTAGTTGTCTTCAAGAAAAATATCTGCAATCCTCAACAACCTGAGCATCTGGAAACACTGCCCAGTGCACGTCTTTGTGGAAACGCAGAGAGCTTTTATTTACAGTTTGATTTGGCAACTAGTACGATCAAGGTGAGTAAGCCTTGGAGCTGCAGATCAAATGCACAGTAACAAGCAGCAGATCCAGACTGCAGAGCAGTGGATTGAACGTGGTTTCTCTGTAACCACGGAACCCCAGCAGGAGTCTGCAGAACATCTAATTACTGGAATTAGGAAAGGTTGACCTGGGATTTGGTTGCTGTAATTAAGTGTGAATTTTTCTTTTAATGATTTATTCTAAATGAATAATTTTATGGCTCCAAGGTAAAGATCGAAGTCTTTAGATCAGTCTGCTGTTTACACAGGTACATGGGTACATGTAGTCTGTGTGTGATTTATTTTTTTTTCCGTTGTCAGGTCTAGGTAACAAAGATGTGTGCTTGTATAAGGCAGGTACATAATGATGATTTCATTAAGTAATTTTGAGTTCTGTGAGGAGTTGCATTCCAAATAACGTGTCTGATCTGACTTGATATAAAATGGTGACCTTTAGTTCATGAAGTCTTTCTTTGTTTTTCACTTTCATTAACCTATTTGTACAGTTTTAAGGCCTTCTAAATTAAACTTTCTTTGAATTACTGTATTATTCCTGTTTCAAAGATGAGGTTAGCCACAGTATATGGCAGTTTTTAAACTGAAATCCATATCAGTTAAAATGAGAATGGTGAGGGATGGTGAACCTGATGCATTCTGATACACTTTACATAATTTGATTTCCTATTGATAGCAAAGCTTTAGTAGTAAGGGAATTTCACCATTGATGAGTTCAGCTAAATCATAGACAGACTCGGCCTTTCTCTCCAGCACACTCTTATCCCTGGCTAGATTATTTTCCCAACAGAAAGATTTTTGTTTGATGCTTGGGAGGATGCTGGGAAGACGCTGCCTGAAACCATGCTTTGTGTTCCCTAACAAAAGCTTTCCTTTACATCTTGAAGAAGTGAAGGAACAGAAGATGATCTCTGCCACAATTAGCTGCTCCTTCACAACCAAAATATTTTATACAAAATCCCCCCTATGATATTGAAGGAGAAAAAGAATTAAATAGGAGTGCCTTCTAGTCATCCTGGCAACACTGGGCATAACAAAGACAACCTTGCTTGATACCTTGATACTTGATGGCATATTCTAGGAAAGGCATGCTAGAATTCTTTTGATGATGAAATAATTATCAGCACTTACCAATAGAAAAGCAGGGCTAACAAATTTCCAGCACAATCTCCAGTAGAGGCCTGGCTTGAAGCCCATCATTTGTTGGATATCTTCGCTGAATCTGTCCACACCTAGAAGGGATGTGGACATCAGACTGGCATAAATCTAAACTGATGAGATGCTGGCATATCCCAAAATATGTGGTCTTCTTTCAGAAAGACTTCCGAATCAGAAAAAATACAAGATAAAATTGATCTCCTTTCAATGAGTAGGTGCATCTTTGATATTGCTATATCCAAGAATTAAATACCTGTGAGCACATGATATCTATTGCAAATAGCTTTACCATTGGAAAGGGGCACTTAACAAATACAGAATCACAGAATCACATACCTAGCAATTAATTTGTAGGGGCACTGAAGAAATACCTAGCAATTAATTTGTAAACTGGATGTACAGTTCTTCTAATATTTGACTACTGTAACCTAACTACTCAGCAGCATTATGAGTATATTAAAGGAAGACCCAAACCCTTACTCACACAAACTCCTTCTGATAATGAGATAGATTCATATGATTCCTAAGTTTACAAAGGCGGCTGTATTTGTTTTGCTTGGCATGCTTCACTTGTCTTTCCACATTTCATTAATTACCACAGAACATTCATTGTATTTATGACAAGTGTCATTTCATCTTTCATCACTTATATAAGGAATGGGATAGGTGCTGCTTCTGCTCACTGTAAATATGTACAAAATAAACTAGCAACGTGCTGCTGGCCTGTTTTAGAGTATCCTCTGTGAGTTTGTGAGTAACGCTATGATCTAGAATTTTCTGAAATTGTTACCTCTATGCATGTAAATATTCAGTAATTTCATACAGCTTTTGTGGATACCCTAGAAGATAAATGATCTATTCGTGTGAGTACAAACCATGAGTAGTCAGAACTTCTACCTATTCCAGTAGTTAAGGCAGCAGAGGATACCAAGAAAATCATTAAATGAAGAGAGATCAAAAATTAGTCTTGCTCATTATGCCAGAAATGTATAATATGGATTTAGAAAAAGGGGTGACTTGTTTGCTTGCTTAGTATCAAGACCTTGATATTAGTAATCTACAATATTTCCATTGTATTTTCCATTCCCATTTGTATATTAAGCATGCAAGAAATAGTGTATGAGGCTTTCCTTGCCAGCAACACTATATAATGCTACTCCATTCAAATCACTAAAGTTAGCTACCTCTAGTGGGATTCACTGCACCACAGTGTAGAGAAATGGAGGTACCAGACAAAAAGTCTCAGCAACTTGAGCAGAGGGAAGAAGAGCTGTAAGTATCTGGTTCTCAGTCTTTAGTGTTTCTTGCATCTGTATGGTCTGAGACTTTTCACGTGTGTGTTGGCACTTAGTACCTCTGACAGTCTAAGCACTAACAGCTATAAATTGGAATGGTAAACAGAAATCTTACTTTGGACAAATACAATGCAAATAGCTGTGGTAGAAATCTCTTCCTGCAGGCAATACAGAAAGATGAGCTCCTGACTTTGCAGACTCCCATTCAGAAATGCTCTCTAGAGAGTGACTTCAGAACTGGAATAGCTCATTCAACACAGGCCAAAGCAAAAACCACAAATTTGCCACCCTAGGTTACTCACTGTTACAGAATGGGTATGTCCTGAGGAAGGAAGAAATGATATTTCACTCAGCCCCTCCTAACTCCGTATGGGTTTTACAGGTTTACATAAGTGTTCTGCACTCCATGTCTGAACACCTTAGCACTGCGTGAGTACAGCGGGCTTTCTGTGAGTGGCATTAGCCTCAACTGGCTACAGATTTTGAGTAATTTACAAAGGCATTTCCATGCTTTGCAGCAATGGATTTTATAATGGGGTGATTATTGCTGATATCAAAAAGTGGGAAAAATATCTTTTCAGAGTGGTCTTTTAAGAAGGAAACAGTCTCTAACTGCATGCCTTAAGGATACCGGCTCAGAGATAAGTACTTCTCTCTAGCTCCATCTGTCTGGGCAGACTGCTGGTTTGTAGTTGATAATTCTATTTAATGTTTTCAAGAAGGTTGATTTTATTCCTGAACCCAATAGGTAAACAGCAAAAAAGGCAGCTCTTTTGCAGCACGTTTGTTAGAGATGCTGTATAGTTTATCGGAATTGTTCCTCTTCATGTGGGTCCATTCAGTAGAGTTTATTTAATTTAAATAATTAGGACAGCTCAAGTTTGCCCTTTGCATGGAGCCAAGGAAATGTATTTACAAGGTCTGGACACTTGAATGTGAACTTTGATTCTGCTCCCTCTTCCCCCAGTATTACATACAGGTGAAGCAAAGTAGCCAAATTTAAGAAAGGATCTGTAAATGCTCTTTGAATTTAATCTGATTCTATTTGCTGTGTCTTCTGTGAACTTTAAAGTGACTGAATTTCAACTGCTGTGAATACGGAGAGTGAAATTTATCATTGTGCAGAAGGTCAAAGGACTAGATAACCTTTGAATAAAAGTTTTGTAGATGGCAGACACAGCTCAAACAGTGCTTTGTGTTCAATATCTACTGAAAATAAGGGATAAATAGTCCATGTTCTCAGACTGCTTTTTCAACAGCATGCTTTTTGGGTACTATACATCTTCAAATAACTATTCAAAGAATCAATGTGTGAAGTAGAATGTAGCTACAGCTATCTATGACAGTACTTGTAGGGCTTTTTTTTTTTTTCTTTTGCAGTTTTTGAAAGCATTAACAGTGTTCTTTTGTGATTCTGTAGGATAACATAGGCAACTCAGTAGAATAAACCTAAACGGTGTGATTCCTTCAGTCACAGGACAGAACTGGTACCACAAACCAAACTCCTGATTACTTGCTGGAGACATGGGGTCAAGTAGAGAAATAACTTCCTTGCCTTTTCACTGAAACACAAGATGGATGTATGTACAATTTGTGACCAGGCCCCATACTTAAATACACTAAAGAGAATTTAAGTGTAATTTCTGAGCTAATAAACTATGTAGCTGCCTGGGAATGTCTCCACTGCAGTTGCCTGCTAATCAGCGTAGAAAACTTGGCCCATTCTCCATGTACATAGTATCGGGGTGTCAAGGGAATTAATGTGAAAATTCAGATTAGGTGGAAGTTGTAAAGTAGATTTCACTATAAAAGCAAGTTATCCTCCTAACATTAGGACAGGATGTTTTCTTTCATCCTGGCAATGCAGAGATCTGAGTTCAGACAGAATTGGAGTACATGTTGACAGTACCTCCTGCACTCCCTGAGTGCTAGACCTCGAAGTCATTTGGCTATACAGGCTTAAGGACTGTGCATATTTGCAGAGGTGAAACTCTTCACTGGCCATAGCTGGAATATTTTAGGGGCATGTTTCCAGAAAGTAGTGTTATAGCTACAACGACCATTTGGAGCCTTAGAGGCATTTCCTGTATTTGGTGTTTTCCGCTCCTGTCTTGTTTAACTCTGTATGCCTATGTGATGTGTAGTATTCTTTCATAAGCTTGGATTATTATTTTTTACTTTGGAAAGTAAAGATTAATAATAATGCCCTGAATGCCATATATTTGATTTAAATGAATCCAAGAAATCAAGTGAACTATGCTGAAATAAAAAAAGCAGTAAGAAAAAGGGCTTTTGAATCAACTTAGCCTATTCTAAGCTAAATTCGCTTTCCGTGTAAATGGTGCTTTTGTCTCCTCATATTAGTAACTGTCCAGTTACAGAACTATAAGGGATAACACAGTTTGCATGCAAATGAAGGGTTGGTGTAACATTGCTTCATTGAACCATCCTATATTTTGGCCCATGGGAATTACAGTAAGTCACAGAATCATTGAATTGTTCGTGCTCGAGTAGTTCCTGAGAGGTCTCCAGTTCAACCTCCTGCACAAAGCAAGGCTAGCACAGTGTAGAACGGCTTTCTCATGGCTTTGTCTGGTTCTGACCAATCTGTTGCAGTGTGCAATTATCTTTACATAGAAAAAAAAATCTCAACTTGATCACTGTCTTCTCTTCTCCTACTGTGTACCTCAGTGAAAAGCCTGGCTCTTTCTTTGATAGCCTCTGGATTTGGGTCAGAGGGAGAGGTGTCTGGCTTCTCTTAAAATATGCATCAGAGGAATGGTGTCAGTGTAGCATAAAGACAAAATGGTGAGTCACAACCCAAATGGATCCATATGTTAAAACAAACTTGCTTCCCCTCCTCCCTTGCATGTTCAGGTTTCTTCTTTGCAAGAAGAAACTTCCCAGTAAGTGGGCATAAGCATAATTTGAACTAAATCTAAAACTGCCACGTTTTTGGTCTGTGCCAAAATGTCAATGCTTGCCTTCAGGCTGGCTTAATGTTCTGCTGGGTCATTAAGGCAGCTGGGGTCTATCAGGAAAAAGGTAGGCAAGACCATGCCAGATTGAATCAGTCAAAGCAGTATAAATAGCACCTGGGGCTGTAATAAGTTCTTCTTTATAAAGCAGCAGGTCATACTGTGTCAGTAGAAGCATCTGTCAGCTGCTTAAGACAATGAATAGATGGTTTCTTGATTATGGGCAGGCAGGAGGGAGAAGGGAAAGGATGATGAAGGGCAGTAGTTGGAGCACTTCAGGTCTGGCTAAGCTTGGTTTAGACTGAACTGCATCCAAAGCCTAGCTGTTGTAAAGCACAGTAAATCCTGTTTTAACAGGGGCAAATAATAACTTGCCTTCACTAACCAAAGAATACTTTCATGCCTCTGCTGCTAAGCTGAGCTAACTCTTTTGCATTCAGCTTTTACAGGGATTAAAAACCTCTGAAATCTAGTGCGTCTACATATTTTGAGAGCAGCATATGAGCTGCTTACTAATTCTGTCATCCAACATCAGCATGGAGATGTTTAAAGCTAAAAGCCTTTTCTTTAGTAGGCTGAACAGCTTTACACGTGAATGACATTCTTTCACCTCATGTGCTCATCACTAGCTTTTAATTGAGAGAATGACTAGAAGAATGTGGTGGCGTAGTACGGGTGGGTAAATTACTGACTGAGGGAGGTAAATGGCAGTAAGGATGATGATGGCTGAAACCTTCTGAATCATGTCAGCTGTAAGCATAATTTCTAAATAGGAAAGATAATGTCCTTTAGGGGTAAGACAACCTTATTGGGAATCAGGGCAGCTATTTCCATACAGACTTCAGTGGGTAAAAATAAATAATGCTGGCTACTGTGACTTTTGAACCCTAATAACAATGAAGAGTTGTGGCAAACCAGGAAGTATGACATGAGAACTAAGGGGAGATCAGGAGGAAAAATAACAGCTCAAGAAAGTTGATTAATCCAGCAGCCAGCAATTTCACATATCAAAGATAACTTGGACTGCTGCAGTGAGGTGACTTGTGTAAGATCTAAGATTTTCAGCCCTAGATGGGTGATTGAGCTAATCACGGGTTTGTGATTAATATTGCATTGCTGAACTGATTATCTCTTACCCATCCAAAAGATGAGGGGTTTTTCTGCATCACACTGCCAAAACATTTACAGTGCCTCTGACAGAGCTGACAGCAAACAGTCTTCTGAAAAGTAGTTTGTAGAACCAAGGGAACAAATTTAAAAGCAAGCCTTGCAAAAGGGAGCCTGAATGTGTATTTGGCTTTGAAAGTGGATAAGCTTAGCTGTTAATGGTAACTGGTGGTCAGAGATAAGTACTGAATTTGGGAAAATAATTTGGAAGCATGTATTCACAACTTACATTATCTGTGAAGGTGGCTGGAAACACGGTCAGTGAGGCTGCAAAGACAGCTGTGCTGACAGTTTGTCTTTTCAAGTTAGAAGGTTCCTTTTTGTTATTTGGAAAAAAAAAAAAAAAGCTACTCTTTTTGAAGTCCTTATAATTTCACAAATCTTGTCTGGAAAGAGATAACGGATAGCGTTGGCACACACAGATTCCAACCTAGTGCAGGAGATGAAGTGAATTATCCTAGAGCCAGCCATACTGAGGTTAAAGCCAGTTATCGCACCCTTTCTGTGGCATAAATCATTGATTTTTTTTTTTTTAACCATTTCTAGGATGTTGGATATTCCATGCCATGCTGTGAAAGAAACAATTTCTAAACTGCTGGTGTTTTTATAATTAAGTAGAATGTTGCCTCAGACCGAAGTGGCTAATGTGGGAATTATTACAAGTTTAAGACAAACGACCTTTGTTAGTATTGCCCTGGGGGCTTGGGGTTGGCCCTGGGGAAATTGTGGATAGCAGGAACAGGGGGAATCTGTATTTAATCTAATCTGCTTTGAAAGCATGAGATATAAGCATGCTACTGCAAGCCATGGTCTGCCTTAACAGATACAGAATACTGCCAGGAGAGGTTGCATTCTCACTTTGTTGTAGTAGCCTTCACAAGGTGATTTCCTTTGGATTTAGGTGGAGTTTCAAAATTTAGCCCACTGAACATCTGCATTCCCGTCCCTATTTGTAAATCAGGTGAAAATTGTTGCATAAAACCCATCCTATCATGCCTTCATGTATACAGTGCCGCACTAAATCCCCTTAAGACAATGTGGGAGCCTGCCACAAGCTCACTCTGAGTATCAAAGGCTCTGCAGGTGTGAAGGGAATTGCTTACCATAAAACCAGGAAACTCCAATTGCCTCCATTAAAACAGCAAACAGTATGGACGTCCCAGCTGCAAATGTGTCCAGCAGTGTGAGCACGTAAATTCCACCCTAGCGTGGGGGAGTTGAGAGATGCAACAGAAACAAGTTAGAAGTGGAGTCATGTCAGCAGTTCAGCATCAGGTTAACAGAAATCTGCTTCGCTTGAAATCGCTTTACCCAAGTCTTTTAATACGGAACCGGTGCTGCAGACACACGTTTGTACGTACACACAAAACAGTGGAACCAGGCTCTTCAGAAGGGTGGCAAATCTTTTTCACCTGCCCTAACTGAAAGAGGAAACAGAAACCTCCGTGTGATTAAGGAGCGCTCTCAGCACTCCGTATTTTCTGTGGCAATGGAAGGCTACAGAGGAATGGAGAAGCATGGTTTGTTTACTTGTTTCAAAATGAAACTGAATTAAGTGTTTCAAGCCACATTTTTGACATGTAAACAACAAAAATGTTTGCATTTGCAGCGCATTTCAGTTAAAATCCTTTTTTTCACAACCACACTCAATTTGCCTAGGCCTGTTCAGAAGGGGAGGGAACAAAGGAATTTTTTCTATGCTATTCCCAATGGGATAAATAGCATGTGTGCTGTTTAGGTGGTTTTAAGCTCTGCAGTTTTCTTTTTTCCCTGGTTTAAAACCATGGTTTTCCAAAACAGCTGTGCATATTTGCAAGATGGGAGAGACCACTGCTTAGGCTTTGTCTAGGTTTTTAATTCTGTGGGGACTTGTCTGGAAACTGAATGAACTTGGGTTGTTGTGTGAGAAAGAAAATGTTGTTTATCCAATGGCATTTCGGCCTGACCTCTTGTTTTTGTTCTACACCTGCTCTAAATGGATGCCTTCACTATCAAAACTTAGCGAAGCGAACAACAAGTATGCTTTTGTAAGAGACTTGTTTTGAAAATACAGCCTCAAGTTTTCAGAGCACAAAATCAATCAATTTAATGTGATGGTATCACAAGGGGCTTTCTTCGTAACTTGCGCACATTAGAAATGTTCTCCGGCCACGTGAACCCGGACATCTGGATGAGCGCGGGCAGTTCAGTGCATTCCAGCTGCCGGGGGGACTTCATTCCAAACAGGTGCCGTTATGTGAAAGCTGCAGCCAGGCTGCTGGCTGGAACCGCGTCAGCCTGCCTGAAGGCACTGGGATCGCACCCATCGGCACCTCGGTTCTTACCCACTGAGGTTGTTCTGATATTGCACTTAAAAATTTTTTTTTCCAATCAAAACTGAGGATGAAGAAGGGGCATGTTGAGGTCTTTAGGTAACAATGGAGATGGCGTGGCTTTAAAAGGACAAACTTGAAATGCACGTATTTTTAGTGTCTCCAATATTTTCCAGTTTGAGAAAATGAGGGTAAAATTATTGGGGTAGTCTTCTGGTGTACGTAGAGCTTTGTTATCTTAAATTAATGCCATTTCAGTAACCTCAATATGTCTGGAAACCATTTCTAGGGAGGGAGAGAGGTTTAGCACATCTATTTTCATTGCGGCTACCTCATGTTTTCCTTGTTCTCTGGCAGTTTTGATATCTTTGCTTACAGAAATTCTTGCTTTTTGGTAAAAATCAGAAGGTTCTCTTACTGCAGGACATCCAACCTAGTAGACTGTGGTTCTCATCCTTCAGTTAGTTGTCAAAAGCCTGGTGAGGCAAATCATTCAGGATGAAGAAATCTCAGGGTAGTGGTGGTGTGAAAAAACAGCTTACTAGATGTTCAGGGTAAGTTATGTGTCATTTTATGATGTTCAGAATAAGAAATCAGATCTAGGAACATTAAGAAACACATGGAGGGAGGAGATCATTTTTCTAAAGTCCCTTCGCTTGAAGCAAAGGCTTCTTATTTGCTTCACAAAGAAAATAGCCAGATGTCTGATGGACTGGTCATGCAAAATCCTTAGTTCCTCACAGAGGAATAAGTATTCAACATAATTCTGTTTAATATGACCTTTCCCCAACACTAAGAACACAAACAGTTCTTTGAAACAGAGGCTTGTAGGTTCAGATGGTAGCTAATAAACTTGTCCAAAAAGAGCAGAGAAGCATCGTGTAGGTAAGACTGAAAGTAACATTCTGACCATAAGGTTGTTTAAGAATTAAAATTTCTCTATAACCAAAAGAGCCACCTGAGCCCCTTGATATTTCCAGCTGATGAGGTTAACTGCATTTTAAAGGTATTTGTGATGGAAATTTTTGTTGTACTTACATTGGTAATGCAAAAAAGGGCAAGTAGGAAAGTGCCAAATGACACACCAAAGGTGAAGAGCTTTCTGTGCTGCTTCAGAATTTGGAAGTCGTCCGCCAAGCCAGTGATGACAGCCTCCATTCCGCCCATCTGAGGAAGGGAAGGCAGGAGTTCTCGTTAAACCGTGCTGACATATTTTACATACAGAGCAAAGGATATAGGCAGCTTGTGTAATTCATTCCCAACCACTGCATGGCTGCTGACATTTCAGCTGTACGTGTTCAGAGGTACAACTGATTGTCCCCTGGTACAGAACTGAGGCAGGGATTTGGCCATCTAGAGCCATGGTCGTTTCACTGCTGTATCCTCTGCTGCCTCACCAGGACAGAGAGATAGTAAGGCAGTATGTTGGGAAAGATAACATCCATTCATATAAAATCCGGGAAGAAGTCTTATCAGAAGTAATTTAACTCTCTAAGAGACTTTAGGTATAAAGAGAGACACCGTACTTCACACACACCCAGGGAAGATCTACTGAACAAAGATTCAGGTTAGCCATGGGTTAACCACCTCCAGTTTGATAGAAATCTTTACAGACCTGGAAGCCTCACTGCATAGCAAGCTTCATGTCGTTTTTCTGTTGACAGCATGAAAGAATTTTTGTTTCTTTGTAGAATTTGTTCCTGTGTAGAATTCAATTCTGAATATTAGCTTTGATTTGGTTTTGTTGTATTTTAATGTAGGAAATGCACTTTCCAAATTTCCATGGAAATTGCTGTATTATATATATATAGGTTACTATGAATTTTAATTTCTTTCTACTAATGAAAGCATTCTTCTCAACCAAAAAGTCATGGGGGAATGAATCCCAGTGTCCTGTCATGATAAGTTTGTTTGTAAATAAACTTGGTAATGCTTTTCATGATGCTGAAAGATCATAGCAAAACCTGGAGTGCTTGGTGCCATGTGAGAGTTAGTCTGTGCTGACATATTGTGTCTGTTTCCTATAACAATCTGATGAAATGAGCATTTCTGGTTCAAACAGCAGCAGAGTTTTCTCTATAGAATATGAATGATTCCACTCAAAGCCAAGTTGCTGGGGACGGTGGAGCACTTTTTATTAAAGGTAACTAATGCTCACAACCAAGGTCACAAATCGTAGCGTGGGCTTGTGCTTACTGTCCTCGGGGAGGGAATGGGGGGCACAATGGAGCGCTGTGCTGTTAAGCCCAGCCACTGCTTGCTGGGCTCAGATGTTGTTACTGTGTTGACACTTTAATGAGAGTGGAGAAGTTGAAGTGGAAAGAGATGGTCTGGATAATTTTGGCTGAGAACCAATTCTTTATGTGCCACTGTTTATTCCACTGGTTAATTCCCCGTGTCAAGCTAGATATATACTCCAAAAAGTGTTTGCAAACATTTCTTCCATTTCCTGTCCTTTTCATTGTTGCTTGCTGAAGCTTACATGATTGGATTTCTCTTTCCTTAAACATTTGGACAGCTACATTTTTGTATTGATGTCTGCATTTCTGTGCCTGTGCAGGTTTATGCACATGAATACAAGTGGTTGTATGTAATTCTTCATCTTTACTCTTGGGCTTATTTGATTTTTTAGGTTTAAAAAAATTAATTTTCCCTTCAGGGGCTTGATCAGTCAAGTGGGGGGAGAGTTGAGAAGACCACCCATAACAGATACTGCGTGACTCCAGTTATCTTAGGTAAATGATTAAAAAAAAAGAGCAAAGTATGAACAAGCAAATCCCTCCTCTTCCTTCTTTACTCAACCTGTTTGTTAGGAAGACACAGCTAACTTGGCCACAGGTTTTCAGCATCTAGTATTTTAATTATCTCCCCAAGAAACAGTTTTCTCCACTTGTAGGAAGAGTGTGTTCTGCAATCTAAATCCTCATCTTTGTCACCCAAATGTTTCTAAACATTGCTTGAATTTACTACTGTTGTGCAGGTAATAGTCTTGGATCTAAACTCTTATGTGCATTTTTCTCAATACTGCCCTGTTTCTACTGGTCATTCATGTCCTTCCACTGTGCTGAAGCTTTCCTTTCTTTCATGCTTGCTTATAGTTGAAAAATGTCCAAGCTACAAAACCAGCTGCAATCTTGCCTTAAACTTTTAAAGAGGAAAGGAGATTTTAGTGTGTAGGTTAAGATAAACTTCATTGAGCCTGAGCTGGAATTCTCAAATCCACACACTTGAGAAACATTTAGACCGGAATCTGACATTTACAACTCAGATCTCACTTTATAAGATCTCATTCAGCTATTTGCCAATGATTATCATGGATTTCTTCTGTAATCTCATCATAGTTTTGCTCTTTTCCATGCGAGTTCATTCTTTGCCTTTCTTGTCCTTGAAAATGAACTTGTCACTTCCAGCAGTAAATTCCTAGATCAGCTCTGCATGTTCAGAACTGCAGTGCTTTGTGCCTTAGACAGAACCCCCCACGCTATCAAAAATGATGAGTGTTCATTGTTGACTATTCTTCAAAGATCCTGTTTGTTTTTCCCCCAAATTAATAAACTTTTAAGCTAAATATAATGGGATGTCTTCACCTCTTTGGCAAGAGCAAAGCAGTGCAAGTGTTGTTATGGGACATTGGGATATTTTCTGTAGGGCTGAAGTTTCTGTGATCCTGAATGTCATGGTACAAACCAAGTCATCACACTAGAAATACCAGATGCACTCCTTTAGTGTTGAATAACAGCCAAAAAGCCAAGCTTAATACTGAGTTTAGCTGCAGAGAGAAGCACAGCACTGCTCATTCTTAATTGTTATGTCCTTATTGTGAAAACAGAGGTGTTTCAGTATTTCCCAGTCTTCATTTTGTATAGTTAGGAATTATATTGGAATATAATATCAAACGACTATGGAAATATTCTGATGCAATTATTAAATTAAATTTACAGGAAATTTTCTCTCACTATCTGTAGGAAAAAAGAAAAAAAGCCAGGCTATAATCAGACATTATCTTGAACAGATTAATGAATTTCAGCACATGTGAAAATCTCTTCTAAAAACCCCTCTACTGAGTGCTGTACTGCGGCTTGTGTTTTGCAAGCTGGGTCCGAAATCTTATCACAGGTTCCTAGTAGTAATTGCTCATAGCAGTGGTGTTGGGTCATACCTTGGAATAATAATAAAAGTTGATGAACAGCCCCTCCCTAAGGTCATAAAAAAGAAGAGGTGAGTAATTGTTTGCTGGCTTGTAAATTATTTGATCTCTTCCTAAACCTCTTAAATATTGTGAGTCTTTAATTAAATACACTGCAAGGAGTAACGCTGTTGGTATGTTGGCTGTGACTGAAAACAGATTCAGGGAGTGTACAGAATGTTTATTTGAAGTGCAACAAAACCCTTATTTAAGGCTGACACTTCTCCAGTTATATTTTGCAACACTCGAGGAAAAGTGTCAAAGTTAGAAAGAAAAAACTACTCACAGAACTGTCGATGCCAAGGGTAAGAAGCATGATGAAGAATACCACAGCCCAAAACGTAGATCCTGAAAGAGTTGAAATTGCCTCTGGATAGAGGATGAAGACTAAACCAGCTCCTAAAATAGAAAAGTAGAAGTAATACTGAAAGGTGTTTCACAGAAGTGTGTATTTTAATAAGATAGATTATGAGTAAGTTGACTCCTACATCAGTCCACATCACACTGAGTAGCTGTTAGAACAAAAATTGCATTATACCAAAACTACACCCAAAATACTTTAATAATGTACTCATGAAAGTTTTGCATATAAAATCTATAACATCCTTTTGCACTTTAAATAATCTTTTATGGTATTCATGATCTTTCTAGCTGTTTTTCAGTTATGTAGTAAAGAAAGATCCCTGTGGATAGGGACTTTGCTGTTTGGCAGTAGAATTCTTGGATGTGATAAGGGAGATACAGGAACTGAAAGCACAGGTCACCTGTTACCAGTGAAAGGACTACAGCTGGGCTCCCCAGGAGCATTCAAAACAGTTATCTATGGCACTGAAAAGCAACACGTCCCCAGGATACTAGGCAGTGGTAAACGCCTGTTTGCTGCAGAGGCTGAACTTGTGCAGGGCACGATGCTGGGGAATCTCGAGTCAGAAGAGCTGAGATGAATCAATATAATTTACAGTTCACATTTTAGCGGGGCCCTCTTACGTAGTTTGAGTTCCAAGGAATTTCATTCGGGTCACTTCCATGAAATTTTTAACAGTTGTTTGAAACAAATATAAGTATATTTGCAAGGAAATGATGAATGAAAAGGAGTAAAAGTAGTATAAAACTCGCTTCTTACCTTCAGTGGCTACATCCTCAATTTTAACTTTGTGCTCATGAGCCATGTAGCCCAATATGGAGAAAATTGCAAATCCTGAGATGAAGCTTGTGACACAGTTAATAGTACTAGTCAGCAAAGCATCCCTAGTGATGGAAAGAAGAACAGCCCGGTTAAAACAAGAGCATTATGGTGGGGATTGTTATAGTGATAGGAAGATTCTTGTGAAAATGCTATTTCTGCAGTTATCCTGATGATCAAAAGCTCGTATCAGCGTACCGCGTTAGGAAAGGACCTACTTCTGTTCACTGATTTGCTTTAAAACTAAATTCTGCTCAAAAAGAAGATGAACAAAATTATATGAAGGTATCAAGGAATGATGTCATCAACCTGGTACCCATAACATAGCAAAGAAGTGGCTTGTAGAGAAAGAGCCTCACTAAGGAGTATTTACACTAGTCAGGAGCAATTCACATGCGTAGGTGTTCAGGAATATTTTCAGATAGGTCCAGGAGTGGTTTTAGCAAGCTGCGCAGCCATTCACAGTAATGGCAGTGGATGACACATTAATCAGTACTGAGGTTCCTTCATCTATGAAGCTGGCTCAGCTTTTCAGAAAAAAAAAAATACTACTTTATCAGTCTCTACAAATGTTACTGTAAATGCACGTTTTACATAATACAACCTTTTAAGACAAATTGGCTTAAAGAGAGTAAGCATGTTTCCTTTCATCGTTTCTACTACCCAAAACCACAGGTGCCATATGCCAAACTTTACCCTCCTCTGGATACTGCCACAATCTGAAAACCCTGAAGAGTTTGCCTTACAGGGAGGGCAAGTCTTGTGAAGCAACACTGCACAAATACAGTAAACTAAGAACTAAATAATACCATTTCACATATAGTCTGTGGCGTTTTCTTGATTTCAAGTGTATTTTTTTCGTTTTGGAGCAAAATTACTGAGGATATAGACTGAGGAAACATTTATACAGGAAGCTGCTATATCAGGTTAATGCAAAATCTGCAGAAGACAATAAATGTTATTTTGGAAGATTGCTGGGGTTAGCATTCTAAGTTCTCAAACCCAGTAACATCACCTACTGTGAATAATCAGAGGCTCTGCAGTCATTCTGTGTTGAGTACAAAGTTCTCTCAAGTCAGTGGAAGGAAGTATTCAAGGATTTTGGCTTTTGATCCATTTAAAGCTGCTCAAATCTAAATGTTTTCTTGCATCTTTTCACTGGAACATTTTTGCTATCCATCAGTTCACAATGTATTTATACTACATTTACTTTCTGAATTTATATTTCATGGGAAATTAAAAAAAATAAATAAAAGTGTTTTCATTCCAAAGCGTTATGTTAACAAACCTTCTGGAAGTTGGAAGTTCTCAGAAGGTGCAGAGCGGCTGTGGTTGAATTTCCATGGCGGTGATTCAGCAAAACAGTTATAAACCAACTTGATTTAAAATACATTCCTAAATTGGAGCTCAACATAAAATATCAGAAGCGTAAGCCCAAAGCACAAAAACAGTTCTAAAAACTGGAATCCTTCTGCTTTTAGTTCCTGGACCAATAAGCTTTCATCCCATGTTCACTGTTGCTCTTAACGGTACTTTTGAAAGGCAAACACAAGCAGAGTTTACACAGCTGTCTAAAGTCTAAGCCTAATCCCATTCTGTTTTGCAGCGCAGCAGATATCTTGGCAGGTTCCTGTTGCCAAAATTTCAGTAAGACTGTTTCAAGTTTTGGTTGGTTGCTATGTCTACGCAAGACTGGCCATCATTAATAAGCGACCAAAGATAAAAAGATATTGCTTATTCCAGCTGCATTTATCGAGTAAAATAGCATCATTCTGAAGCAGTAATGAAAGCTTACGCTGTCTTACCTGTAGCAGTTGTTGTCAAACTTATTGTAACTGGCAAATGCAATTAAAACACCGAACCCGGCTCCTAAGGAGTAAAATATCTGAGTGGCTGCATCAATCCATACCTGCATAATGACACCAACATTGTCAGAGGGTCAGTTCAGTCCAAAAGATACAGCAGGGAAATGAGAGAATGGCACAAGGCAAAACTGGCTTTTGAAAATAAATGATCAGTACTCGTGGTTGTGGGAGTGTAAGCGCTGTGCAGCCCCCATGAAGTGTTGCATGGAGCACGCTTCTGGGCTGAAATCACTCAACAGGAACTGGGAAAGGCCAAAGTGGTGGACAGGCCTGCAGTGCATGTGTGCTGCTGCGTCTGGGGGGTATACCGATTGGATCTGGACTCCTGAGCAACTGTTGAGTGCTGAAATGATTACACGAGTTTTCTTCTGGCTGACAGAAATACACTTCCACTTGCTCTTTTTCCAAGTTAGTTTGGAATGCACAACCAAAAACCTAAAAATAGTTTGCAGGTCAGGAGTTACAGGACATTTTCTTTCCCATAAGAGAGCTTTCTTCATGGGACTGTAATTACACTTTATACGATTCTTTCTTGCTTCAGAAGCTGAAGCAGGACTTGCATGCTGTGAACAGAACCATTCGAGCTTTGTCACCTTCTTTCCCCCTTAGTTGGAGAAGGAGTTATTCCTGTGATAAACTTTGTTAAATGTCAGTTTAGACGCAGCTCAGTCATTTTAAGAATTGGCCACTAGGGAAAACTTCTTCAATGCTGTAACATTTTCTAAAGTGACTCTCCAGCCCAACATCCACTCACAATGTGCAGACAGCAGTCAGGAACGATGCCACGGTGCTGGTCTGCTGAATCAGAAGCCTGAAAATAGTCCTCCCTGGTTAATGAGGGTTTCATTTATTCAGTTGTTACACAGAAGTATTTATTTAAATAAACGTCTTCATTCTAAATTCCACAAGGGTAACAGTCAATGGTGTGAATAATCCTCAACTTTTCTTAAAATGGTATCTTCAGCTTTGGCAAAATCTCCCAAGTGCTTGAGGCTACAATAAGCATTGGATTTTATTGCCATCCATCTCTGTAAAATCAGACCCCAATGCATCAGCAGAGGCTCTAAGGGATCTTAGATCTAAGGGATCTAAGGTGCAAGCTCCACCTGCCTTGGAATGGTAATGCTAAGCTTTTCGTGTTTGGTCTACTCCAAAGAAAGGGAGTTTTAACCCATTTTAACATGATGTATGAAAGCATTTATACTGGTGATCTATTTTTCCTCAATGTAGATGCTTTCAACTCATGCTTGCTGAAGATTGAACTCTTTATTGAACTCAGGATTTGGAGAGAACTATTAGAGTTGACAATGATTTGAAAGATGAACTGAACAACAAGTTGTAGAGAATCTACTGTAAACCACTGGATAGGTGGATATGTTTTTTTCTCAAGCTTCTGTTCAAATAGAGTTTAGGATCACAGATTTTTTTTTACTAAATAGCAGTGCAATTCTGTAAACTGTGTTCCTTGTTCATTCCTCTTATACCCAGCTACATCCTTGTTTCCATACAAAAGTGGAGATCAAATAGGGCTTTACTCTCTGAAGTGTGTTTTATATGTATAAGAGTTCAGGAGGAATGTAAAACCTCCTATATTTTTTCTTTAAAAAACGAAACCCACGACCACCACCACCAAAACCCACAAAACTTATGTTGTGTTGCTAAAGTACACGATTTAAAAAAAAATAAAATTGCCTGAACTATAAATAAATGTGCGTTTCCATCACAGGGCATTTGTTTTTAGTTGCTCTCTAGCTCTTCTGTGTCTTGCCAATGGAGTTGTACTCATACTTCCCCTCTCTTACTATTCAAGCACTGTTAAGTATCTGCCTAAATTCTGTTGATTCAAGTAAGGGTTTAGCACCTGCTGCCTAGCAAGTGAGCTACATGGATGTTAAACTATCTGTTAAGTCTAAGATCCTGGACTGTGTCTGCTCAGTAAGAGCCTTGGCTCATAATTTGTTTCCTTATCAGCTCCTAGGAAGTTGAAGATAAAGAAAAAAAGAGCAGAAACCAGAAGTTCCATTAGAACTAAGATTAAATGCAAAGCATTCCCTTTGATGTAACAAAACACGATGGGAAATGGTCAGTGGGGCTGGCTCTTCTGCAGTTTACGTCCATATTCTCTGTTCTCTTCAGCTGAACATCTTCTGGTTAATACACAATCTAATATATTGTTAGATACTGTTTTTTATATGCATTAAAATGAAGAAACAAACATTTTACAGTTTGTTGTCAGCAATCCTTCTGGTTTTTTGAGTGGCTGTTTATACCATTATATCTTCTGTGTCTATTCTTTCTCACATATGTAGATTTAAAGAATTTCTGTGCTGTGTGGAGAGGAAACGTGTGCACCCCTAGATGTTACATAATCTTCAGAAGACTTGTTAAGGCGTGTGAAGGAGCCAGCGCCTTCCTTCTCCCTTCTTTGGAAGAGGGACCCTTTGTGGAAGAGTATCTCTGAAAACTGAGGTGCCTTAGGGCTTGTTCAGAGCTGTGCAGTACGTGCCCTTAGAAAATATGGGGGACCTTTCACATTGATCAGGATGCTCTAATGCCTTTTATGAGAGCATTAGCAGAGCCCACTGCAGGTCATCACTGTGACTTATGGCATTTTTTGGTTAGATTAATCATTTGGGAGAAAGAAATAAATCAGATTCAGGGACACTGACGTGGAACTGTAGGGGCTGAAGACAAAGATTAAACACGCAGCCATTGCAGCAGCAGGTGGCCCAGGTACTGAGCAGGAGGAAGGCTGACATGATAAGCAGGTTGAGAAACTTCTTATAATTGATCTTCTGACTTTTATTATTCTAGAGAAACAAAATAAAAATTAAAGTAATCTGAAAAATGTAGCCTTAGCAACAAATAGCTTCAGGGTCAGCCAAGTAGCAGCTGCAGAAACATTAAGCCAAGAACCAGCAGTGCACAGAAGTATCCTTCCAGAGGCAGCTCTGAGCATGGAGGCCTAGACTCCGAGCTGATACAAGCTGGCGCTGCTCCATGGACGTCCAGAACATGTGATGTTTTTTTCTGAGCAGCACTTAAAACATATAAGAAAAAGTTAAGCAGCTCCTTTGTTCATCCTCACGTCTTTGTATTTATTTATGTACGTGCGTAAATGTGAGCAACTGAGGTGGCTGCTGCTTTTATGGCAAAGGGGGATCACAGCCCAGTGTTTGAAGTGGGTTTTGCTGAACAATTAGAAAGATCCAGTTAGAATGTGCATATGAAACGTGTAGTGCAAGGATGTACAGACTAAAGAGGCATATCTGAAAGCTGCGAATTTTCACGAATGCATGTCATACTTGTAAAACTGTGTCCTTGCTTTTCAGTTTTGCATCTATTTGAATGGTCTGGAGACTTATCCACAAAGATACTACGAGTTGTTTATAAGACAGAGATGTTTTTGTAGTAGAACCATGGTACGATCTATCTCTACTAACCACATCACTGTTCTTTGTAGATCTGAAATGCTGCTGATTTTGTGAGTAATGCCTATACTCATAGGTCTTGCTTTACAAAGGATGAAATAACTCAATCCTTAGTTCCAGAGTACTCCACAAATTGGGTTGGTTTGGATGGATTTCATGAGAATATCTTGCAATGTTACATGACATGGTGAAATGTACACTGCCTTTGATAGGAAGGTAAGAGCACCATAGTGTTGAGATTGTCGTTCATATGAAGGACAATGATGAACGGAGACGGTCCTGGCTTAGTATGTTTACTACTGTGTTCATAGGCCTGGAATTTTGTTTACCAAGTAAATGTTTAGCTTAGTGATTTAAAAAGGATTTTTTTTGCTTGAGGTAACTCTGAGCCTTTGGAGAGCTGAATTTTTATGTGACTCAATTTCCATGTGCAAACAATACTGTAACTTACAGGGGGCACAGTCAAAGCATGGACTTTTTAAGGGACTGGCACACCTGACATTGCCCTCGTACAGTTTTTTTAGCAATCAGGATAATCTGGGTTCAAGCTGAGATACTCCTGTTATGGAGAGCGTTGGAAATCTGTGCTATCAGAGACAGCGGGCTAGTGCTTATGCAAAACTGTAAGTGTGGCTATATATCTTCAGCTAGCTCTAATAATTTCAGTTTTAATAACAAGGGTAACAGGTTTAACAATAACATGGAACGAAAGCAGAAGAGTACACTTACTGTGGCTTCTTTTAATCTTCTGAAATCTATGTGCAGGTATGCATTTATTCCGTTGTATGCACCGGGCAGGGTTATTCCGTGTATTAGCAAGACAAATAGTACAACATAAGGCAGAGTGGCTGTTATCCACACAACCTGCAGACAACAGAGATCCCAGAGGTTAATGAGCTGTTACAGAAGATTTAGGAATGAGTGAAAAATACAGCAGGGACTTCCTGGGTTTTGTCCATTCAGTTCTATGCAGTAGCTCTTTTTAGGATGCCTTGGGGGAAATACAACAAAAAGTATAACAAAGAGTCTATGTATCTGTATTTACAGCAGGAGATGGTTTTGACTAGCAGAAGACTTGGAGTGCTTATATGTTACCAGTGTGTGTTAGACTGCTCATTAGCTGTTCAGCCATCTATTAGTTTACCAAATAATGCAGTCATTGCCTGATGTTAGGTGCTACTTTCATGAAACTGTACACAGAGCTCTCAGCTATCTAACCCTAGAATTTCTGGTGAGGTGAGGTTTCTGAGGGATGTCAAAGAGTAATTTCAAATTCCTTTCTTTAGGTAATATTTTTTTTTCTGGTCACGGCATTTTATGTAATAAAGCATCTTAAACAAACAAAACATCCCATTAGCTACGAATAACAGAACACATTGGCTAGGAATTGGAGGCACGTTAGAAACGATGCAAAACATCTTTGTCTGCCCAAGTATTTTCTAGATGAGACCACCAATGCTGAATTGAGAATAACATGCTAATAACATTCCCAGTCAGAACATCATGCAACCAGAATTTGTAGATAAAATAAAGGCTGAATCTGGACTGTGTATTCACACTGTACATATACCAAGGCCTCTCACATGGTTTAGTTCCTGAGGATCCCTCAGATGCAGTGATTTAGTGTCTTGCTTCCTAAAATAAGGAGACTTCTTAAAGGAGACAAAGAATGTAGTTGAGATAGAAGGACAATGTTATCTCTACCTTTCCTGAAGTCTTCACGCCTTTCCACAGACTAAAGAAAAGAATGATTACCACCACCAAGAGGCAGAGGGAAAGTTGCCAGCGAGGCAAGCCAAGGTCATGGATTCCACGGCTTTCATGCAGGTGCAGAACTCCTCGCCTACATACCAGATACACAGAAACAAAGCGAAGTCACTGGGGGAAAAAGCTTTTATCTCTCGCATCCTGTGAGCAGTGCAAATAGCTGCTGCACTGTGTTAGTAGCTGCCCTACTGGCACTGCTAGCAGTTAGAGAAATCTCTTTTATGAAGCCAGGTGTTGTGCTGCCTTTATGTTATCACTGGCACATCAGTGTCTGCTTAGCACCATCGTTTTGGAAGTGTCACTCTCTTTTTTGTTCTGTTTTTTATTTTTATTTTTTCCTTGAGCACCAAACAGATGCCCAGAGGGGCTGCAGAAGAGATGCTCTCCACCCTTGGAAATTGGCCAGTAAAGGCCCTGAGCAGAGTAATTTCAGTTTTGAAGTTAACCTTGCTTTGGGTAAGGAGTTGTATTAGAAATCTCTTACGGATCCCTTTCAACCTAAATATTCTGTGATTCTAGATAAGCAGCAGCTGGCTTTCTGCACCTTGGGCAGTTCTGAAGTTACTTTCAATGTCTTGGATAGGCTGTTGTAAGGCTGCAAGTGGGAGAAGTGGTCAGATAGGAAAAGCAACAGTTGGTAAATCTAAAATTGGTATTAGTGCTCTGTGCTGTTTGCTGAGGTAATGGAACAACAGTAGAAGAAATTCTGT
Source organism: Aythya fuligula (assembly GCF_009819795.1). Classification (NCBI taxonomy): domain Eukaryota; kingdom Metazoa; phylum Chordata; class Aves; order Anseriformes; family Anatidae; genus Aythya; species Aythya fuligula. The sequence continues at coordinate 7,091,235 of NC_045570.1, read as the reverse complement.
TGCTTACCAGGGCAGGCTAATTCTTTGGGGATCTATGAAGTGTGAAATGAAGTGTAGAAAGGAGTATTTCTCCAGAGGGCTGGTGACATCTACAAGAGATGTCAAAACACATTGAGTGCAACAGGCTGAGGGGTGTGAGTGGGATGTTAGAGTGGATCTCCCTTCAACTCCCTTCTATGCACTTGAAGGGTTTCTTGCTGCTTATTCAAATCTAATTCTGATAGGCATCTAGTTGAGGTTGGCTTGGGGGTGCAATCCCTAGTGTTTCAGTGCCCATTCAGAACAAATCATTGTGACCTTGGCTCCTCTCCTGTCTCTGTTACCTTTACTTGCCATGCACTGCTTGGGTAAAATAGACAGTTGTACTCTGTTGGCTGCTCTTAGCACTATGACGACACAAGTCAAAGACTCCCTTCTCAGCAGTGGACTCCGGTGTATTTTATGAAGATAATTACAGTTTGGAGAAACTGAAGTACGGAGTCACCCTGCATTACTGCAGACACGTAGAGAGTAAAGCCTGAGGAGTTCCCACCCCACTAGCTGTCCACGTACTTCAGAGTTAACTTAAGCAATTGTCTTACCAAGCCAGAGATGAGTCAAATAGAGCTGAATGAGCTCTAAGATAGAGCCAAACCTGTGTCAACTTAAGTGGGAAAAACGCAAAAATGTTTCTGTACTACTGAAACTGTAGAAACACACTAGGAAAATAAAGGCCTATTGGTACCATCCATCTAGTAATATGAAGTAGTTGTGTGTGATTCCTGTTTCATCCCTAAGGTATCAAGGTACGATCAGCTAAGAACTGTAACAGTTCTGGTTCTGTAGTTTTTGACATTTAATAAGGAATGCTGTATTCTTGGTCTGTTTCTATTATTTATCCCCAGTTGAATAAGAGATGCTTTTAGAAAGCATCCTCCTAAATTAGGCAGCTGATATGTTTCTGTTGCATTGTAAGGCTAATAACACGTGAGGCTTTAAAAGGGTAATGACCATGTGTCTGCGGCATCCAGTCAAAGAACCTTCCTGGTTAGAAGGTATGAGAGCAGTTTAACTCGTACAACACTGCAGCTGTCACCAACTGGTACCTGTGGAAACCGTAAAACAGTGAGAGAGCCAGGCTTTTTGGTATCTCACCCAGAAACCTGTATCTTTACATGTAAATAAGTAGGTGGACGTTGCTCAGCTTTTCCTTAGTATGAACAGAAGCTACCTGTGGTTCTACTAGCAGGGTGTATTTTCATGGGGGATGCAGAGGTGTAAATGGGTTCTGGGCACAGATGCCTGATTCCATTTTACATTTAACCAGGCTGGCAACAATATGTGAAGCTGGGAAAAGCTTCACAGACCTCACATAAGATCATTTGTCCAGAGTCTTCGGAGGGATTTGGCAATCTGCTACCACAGCCACACCGTTATCACTATTACAGTTGGAGGTTGTAAAGAAAGTCCTTTGGCTTACACTTTGTAGATGTACCCTCAGAAAAACTGAATCTGCACTTGCATACTTTGTGCCCATTTAGCTTTTTATTCTTCTTGCCCAAATATTTTTCTGGATTCGTAAAGAAGCCTGCTTCCTTCTGTTTGCTTTCCAAGAAGCAGCTAGCGCTCTGTCTTGCTGTTCGGAACACTTGCCAGAACTGCCATTTCCAGTGTGGGATTCCCAGGATTTTCAGGAGAATCTCCAAAATAAGAGGTCTGCTCCCGTAATCAGGGTAAGGGATCATAAAAAAAGAAGAGAAAAATACTTTCGTAACCAGTCAAAACAGCTGTGTAACTGAGCAGCTAAGCAAGGGAATCTTCATAAACAATTGCTGTGTCTGAGCTCTAATCCTGGCAGGTTTTGCTTCCTCTTCTTTTTTTTTTTTTTTTTTTTTTTTTTTTTTTTTTTTTTTTTACCCCTTGTGACCTCTGAAAGCTGCCTTTTTTGAGAATTGCTGGGAAGTAGTTCATGAGTGCTTACCCATTAGAGGCTACATTTGTGTTCCAGTTGCTCCATAAAGCAAAGAAGTCTGGTGCTGGACTGTGATTTGGGTTAAGGTGTGCTGACATCTGAAGAGACTGAGGAGAGAAGCAGCAAACTACTAGACTAAACCTTCTTGGCTTGAAGGATAGCTCTGTAATGTTCTTTGAAAAACAGTGGGGTTTTTTGTTTGTTTGTTTTTGAGGAGGACAAATTGGAAAAGAGCTTAGCATTCATCATGTTCATCAGTTACTGGATATCAGTGATGTTAGAGAAAATCCAGTCAGCAGCTCAGATATGCTACAGTTATTCTTGTTTCACGTCAAGTAGTACTTTATCTCAGGAGCAGCTGAAGCTGCTTTTGCCCTGTCTCTGCTAGGGCAGGTGGAGTGATAGATCCCTGGCAGGCTCCTTCGGATTGTACTCAGGCACTTCCCCTGTACTGGCCCCAAAGAGGACAGTGGCAGTGAGGGATACTGCAAGGTTCTCCATTCCTGAAGCTCTGAGCTCAAAACACCCGAGATTTCAGCCTTTTGGTATTACAGCAGAATGGTGCAAGGCGGCCAGTGTCCATTCCTGAACTGAGCTTGTCTTACTGCAGGATTGTGCCATTACCCAGTGCTGTAAAGATTCTTGTTTCGTAGAGAGTTTATCCACATCTGCTAACAAAATAAACTCGTAATTCACAGAATCTGTGAATTTAGAGTAATTCTGAATCAGAGAAAAAGCAAAAACAGAGGCAGTAAGGTACCTAGAATTAGTATTTTGCCTGCAGATTTTCATTGTTGAGAAGAAGAATGAAAGTAGATGAGACATATATGCAAAAAAGGACAAAAAATATTACAAGGGGGAAGGATGGAGAACAGCCACTAACAGATGAGCTGATGAAAACAGAACAGGGACGTACAGTGCTGAGCAAAAGAAAAGAGGAGCTAGTAAGAAACAAACTTTTTTTTTTTTTAAATTTTTAATCAGGCATTTGTGCATAGGAGCCTGATTTATGCTAAGACCACTTTCCCTGTAAGGCAGTGTAAATTACATTTGCAATGACTTTGAGACTGTACATCACTGTAAATATAGGTCCCAAGAGTCTGTCTGCCTATCTGCAAGAGGAGCATGAATGTGAAGGCATTTCAGATTGAAGCTGCATTCTGGCTTCTCTCTTTGGGAGATTTATTCTGGTCCTCTCTTGCCCAGTGCTCCCTGCTGGGAAGGCTCCCCAAGCCAGCTCACAGCTCTGGCACCAGTTCTTGCGTTCCTTTCACACCACGTTCAGCCAAAGGGAAGTAGTTCACCTCTGCTGAAATCAGCAAATGGCAGGTTGTTTGCTGGATCCCTGTCTTCTGTTTTGTCTTTGTGCAGAGCTTGGTTCCTCTTTAGTCTGGTGTCAGATGCCAGAGAGCCAACAGCTGTGGGGTATTCACATATAAACCCTACAAAAGGCAAATCATCAAGGAGGCAGCGGGCAGCTGCTCAGAGGGACTCGGTAACTGATGGAATCATAGCTACAATAATGTCTGACTAGGAGCAAACCACTTCTTCCCCATGTCTTGGTGTTCCCTTCTATAGAATGAGGATTATAACAATCCTTCATTTTGTCTCCACTCTCAGCAATTTAGAATTTATTCCATATGGAAATGGTGAATGTTAAGTATCGACAAGGAACCACACAAAGGAAAAAGAAATGCTAAGGGTCTTGATCTGAAAACTCCTCTGTGTTGTTCACTCCAAAACATGCAATCCATAGCCAGAAAACAGGGTAAGAGCTTTAGATGTTGCATTTTCCTACATTACTTTGTCAGATTGATTCTTTCTAAGGATTTTCTAAGGAGCCTTTTATGTAATTCATCCCTGGGGAGACTTCCATGACTGTTGTGGAAATTTAAAAGGTTTTATACAAACAGGTCAAGTTAAAGGTCTTGGAGTAAGCCTTCTTCTGATCCCAAATCAAATATAATTTTAGGTTTCAATACAAATATGATTGCACAATTCTATAGGGTCATTCTTTCTTTTTAAAGTTAATGTAAAAATTATTTGCATAAATTGGATGGGATCAATAGAAGTGTCATTCATCCAAACAAGTTCTAAATGTGTTGTATCAGATTTTAGCTGGAAAAACTTCACTGATTTATCAGTAAATCAGTAAGTTAAGTTACAGATTTACTTTACAGTCTGGCAAACTGAGATTCTTCCAACAGAAAACTTTGATTAGAAACGAAATCTTTTGGTTTTAGTGTTTGTAGACATCATTTCTGAGTGCAGGGTTGTCTCAGAAATGGCTGCTAGCCCACAATTTTAGATGAGAACATTTTGGACATGAACACCTGTGAATGCAAAATAAATGGGCTATAGCTTTCAAAAATAAAACGCAGGGAGTTGGCCAAGTACTTTTACAAGCTAGCAGTCACTTTTGAGGGATCAAACCCAAATGGCTTGCATAGAATAAATAGCAGAAAATTGGCTGAGCTATAAATAGATACAGTCCTGATCTCGTGAGCTCTGTTCTCTATTCCAGTAGGTAGGCTAGTTTTAATGATTTAAAACTTAATGCAAATTTATAGACTGAAGATTCCAGAAGGACTGACAGTGTATACGGTGTGCAATCTATAGAAATTAAAATACATACTCGATTTAGAAAGCAATTTGAGGCATGGTAATTGGCTCATTTAGAAGGCTCTCCTACATACATCTCTTGCATTTTATATATTTGTGCAACCATGGTTCAATCATCATTGCTGCCAGTTTCCTTCAGAGTATAAAATACAGGTTTTCCTTCTGTCTGTGGAAGGCTATTGGAAGCAGCCTTGGATGGCATTCTTCTTGCACAAAGTTAGCCAGGCTCTTGGTGTTACAACTTCAAGTACAGCACTGCTTAAGTTCAGCTGTACAGTTTCTGCTGCAGTTTGCATCCACAAGGCAGACATCTGCAGCTGTGTGGGGCTGAGCTTCTGCTACAACCTCAGCTGGCCTCAGCTGGCTTCATCCAGGTTGAACACGGGGTGTTTGCGGGCTGCACTTCTACAGTGCGGTGCAGGGAGAGCTGAATGGCTCCACGTGAAGTCAGCAAAGCCCAACAGGGTTAGCCTCAAGATATTTCAGCTCCCTCTTGTGTTGGAGAATGGAGCTTTATGGTGGACTTCAAGCTAGGTTTGGGGAATCACTTACAACAAATGATTTGCCAGTGGTACCCTCGTCGGCCCATTGTGATTCGAACTGAATGGAACTGTGATTCTTCTTGAATCACCATACTTCTGAAATTATAAATGGCCACCAGGACTAAACTTCTCATTCCCTGAGAATGTTTATCTCCACTCATTGAAGCCTTTACTCTGCCTAATTCTCCCATTAACCTAATGATAGCGACCTCCCCTGCTGTTTGTGCCACAGCTCAGCACATTGAAGTCCGCACAGTGCTCTGAAGAAGGGGTTTCCAAAACCTACCCATTATATTAAGATTTGCAGAAAGAATGGAAAGGCTTGAATTTTACCCCTTACTAGCTCCAGCAAGTGCAAAACTCCTGAAAAAAATGTTTGTTGTTTGAGGTTATAGGCAAAGCAGAGCACTCATGCTCCCCCAGCTGCCAGAGTCCCTAACTGGCAGGTTCAGCATTTCTGTTCCCCTACAGACAGCAAAATGTAGGATGCTGGAGGAGACACCTCTGCTGCCTTTGCCTTGAGCAACACACACGGGGATGGAAATATTCCACAGGCTCTGCCTCTGCTTGCCAGGATGTCAAATGCAAGGTAATCTAGGGGAGAGGTGCTGCAGCAGTGTCCTCAGCTGCCATTGCTCAGAGTCTGGTACCCCCACCAAGCTGTATCGGGTTCTCTGTGTGCAGATGAGCTGTTAGAAATCCTCCTACAAACTAGCACAAAGCAAGCCGGTTGCATGCAGCACAAAGTGCTGCTCCTGACGTTTGCAATATCTCAAGAAAACTCTCTGGAAATGTAAGTTGGCAAAGTTATTATTCCTCCAGTCTTCCGGACTTGTTGTAAAAAGGCTTGTTGTGGTTTAGGAATCATTTCCATAAAGCTGTCCAAAGCCTAAGAACATGTGTACACACTTACACGGATTGACTCCCATTGTTCTCACATTTCATTTCTTTTCTCTTTGTGTAAGTAAATGGTCAACAAATGGAGAAGATGTGAGCGTACATGAAAAGCAAATTTCAAAGCTGCACATGTAAATATTTTTGGAATAGCCTTTTTTTCATAAGCCTTTTTTTTGCATAAATACTTGCACCAGAAATTTCTGTATACTGAGTCAAAAAGAGAAAGATTGCTGAGTTACTTAGCTGAGTCCAAAAACATCTACAGCCAAAAAGCAAATACATGATGTGCAGGGATGCACGGGTGTTAGTCTCAGACTACGGACATATAAACGAGGCACTCAAACACCTCCTAAGTATACCTGTGAAATTAACTTAGTACTAATACACTAATATCTAAAGTAGTTTGTCCATTGCTGTTTTAGTGATGGGCTCATGTATTGCCTACGTGTAACTGATTCTAAGCCTGGTGAAATCAGAGGAGCTCTTCAGTTACGTTCAGGGGATTTTTGAGGGTGAATGCCCAGAGCCTGGCTAGAATTATCATTAGCCTTGGATTGCGTGATCTCAGAGAAAAAGTAAACAAATGACTGCTACCCAGAGATTAGAAACATCTGATGACTCTTTTCTTGCAATTAAGGTTCAAAAGATGAGTAAGCCTAGATGGCTGCAGAGGTTCTTACTTTCTCATTGCTTACCGAAGCTCTCAGACATGTCTATAGGGTGTGGGTGCTGCCTGAAAAACCTCCTAAAGGAGCTGACAGATGTAGTCAGAGGAGGTTTGGTGTCCTGGGAAGCAGTACGTCACTGAGAATTGCTGGTCAGGTTTAGCACAAGCTTGTCTTTCTTTACCAGACATCATTAGTAGGATACAGGGCTACCCACTGTCATTAGGTCTTCCTTGATTCAGTTCTTATTTTAAGCAGAATTGTTTATGTTTGCTCTTGAACTGGTGTTTTCTCTCATTTGGAGCAGTTGCCCCCCAGTTAATACAGGGAGATGTCTGCGTCTGCCACTGGAGCACTGAGTGACGGCTGGCCGGTGGTGGTGGTCCCTGGGAAGACTGGTGCCCCAAAGCACAAAGCTCAAGGTCTCTAAAAGTAACCTTTGCTGGACACAGTGCGGATCTTTGCAGGGATTCTTGGTTCACACGCTCCCCAGAAATTAATGTTTATAAATGATACGACTGCTGTGACTAAATGTCTGTTCCTTGTTCTTAGATAGCTTTTTTGCAATTACTCACATCTGGGCACATTTGTGAGTTCTGCTAATTTCCTTTACTGAGTCTGGCAGGAAAATTTCCCTATAAAAATGTTTTATTTCTTACGCAGGAGGAATGGATTACAGTGCTGAGAAAAAGTCCTGTCAGAGGAAAATAGCTGTAGCTCAATGCATTTGGTGATTACTTTAATATTTTGTTTAAGAAACTGTCCGGATTCATTCCTGCAACAGATGACGGGTTTTTAACAGGCACAGTGCCTCGTGAGCAGAATAGTGCTTTTGTTCCTCCAGATTGGCGTTGTTTGATTGCATACATGAAAGCAAGATGGTAACAAAATCTTCCTTGGCACAAGAATGGAGAACAAATATAAAGTATGCCAATATTCAGATCAAATACTTACACAGGAGAGATAAGGAACAGATAGAGGAATGGTTTTTTGAGTGATGGGCTTTCGGTTTTCCCAAAAATGTTTTTTTATGAATTACTTTAACATGTACTGAATGGATAGGATGTCTTTAGCGTTGTGTGTGTTTAGTTCCAAACCACGAAAGGGGGGAGTAATTAACGTGCATCTCAAAGAAACGTGGAATTGGCATTTCGGTCCTAGCTGGGTCTTTGTTATGACTGAGTGTTATGAGTAGAAGGGCACCAGGTTTTATCAGATTTTGGAGTTTTTGCTTTGCTAAGTTTGCAGTGTGCAAATACTTTGTAATTGATTTTAACGGTCCCTGATGAGGTATTGGAGAGGTCCTGTTGCATCCTGTGCTCCTGCTTGAAGCAACTGCCCACTGACGTCAATGGCATCTTGGCCTGGAGAGAGCCCAAGTGACTGAAACCAGACAGGGGAACGAAATGCTCTCTAGAAAGCATATGGGTAGAACCGCTTCGACCCGAATTATTGCCCAACTCGTACGGCTTGAAAACAAAATCCAGACGCATTTTCCAGAGTGCTTCTGTCATGCCTTGACACGGAAATTACAATTTGGAGTGGTTTCTTCCAAGTCTGAGGCTTAGAGGCTTCTCCCTGCTCTCCCTCCCTGCCAAACACGGGACAGCTGAGAGGTCTGGCCTCGCTCCTTAGCAAGTTTTCCCTTCTCTCCCTCAATACAAGCGGTGAGAATCAGCGTGTGCCTGTTGAACTTAGAGGTGCTTTTCTTGAAGCACTGGATGAAACGCTGTATCACAGCACTCCCACCTCTTCCTACAGTTTTTTCCTGCACCAGTGGAGGTAGAGAAGGAGAGACAGCCCTGGCAGCTGCGTGGTTTTAGGAAGTCATCTACTCTGTTTCTGCGGTCAGAACAGCTTTGTGTTGTGACGGACTCAAGTCCCAAAGAGAGAACAAGTCTCTGTTTCCCTGTAAGTGAAACCACACCAGCTGTCTGCGTGGGGCTTGTTTTGGAAGGACCTCCCACTGCAAAATAGATGGCTAGTGTTTCAGATCGCCCTGTTTACATCACTCTGCATATATTCCTGATGTAAGCACACAACCTAAAGAAACAGGTTCAAGCTGTGCCCCTTCCCATGAAGTCTTGAGGCTGAAGGTTTAAGTGCCTGAGCATCTAGCATCCTTAACAATTTTTCCATATCGATTCCCACAGGCTGTGGTGCATCCCTCTAAGACAGAGCAGCGTGCTCTTATTCTGCTGCTTGCTACAGCTGAAAACATACCCCTGAATGCTCCCAGCTGGGGGGTCTCCCATATACCTGGGTAATACCGAGAAAAGTAACAGACCAGTATTTTCACACCCATGGACAAAATCACTCCTTTTCTCTGCCATTTTCACTCTGGGCACCAGTGCTATTGCTGGTTTTGAGTCCTGTTTTGGTATTTCTGGCTATCGTGCTGTGTTGTGTGGGGGCAGAGGCCAGGCTTCCACAGGTATCCCACTGATGTTTCACGGGGCATAGTTTGTCATGATTTCCCTCTGGTATAAAAGGAGCTGTTCTGTTTCCTTGTTTCTCTATGTAGCTACTAAAAACTCAAATTCTGAAATCTGCCTTGTTAAATCTATTGCCCCCAAAGTAATTGTTTCTGCTCTTGCTTACATCCTACAAGACTGGATAGCAGGATGGACATTAAGAAAGTAAACACAATTCTATGATTTAGAAAGCAGTGTCTTCATGATGCTGTTATTTAAAACACAAACAAACAAAACCTCTTACACGTCCACAGTATTATTGAGGAAGGATCAGTTATTTATCTACTGCATCTAGAAATGGTGCAGCGTTCTGTAAGCCTGCTGTATTGATGCAAATTTAACATGTACATCATCGCTCCTACTTCCTGACCCTGTTGTGTGTAATATGAAGCTTTGCAATGGGAAGATTCTGCTCTCCCTTTTGTAAAAAGATGACGGGAGTGAGTGCAGTTATTTGATAGAAGAGATGAAACGCTGTTTTCTGAATTGGGCTGGCTTTCTCAGGGTCGATCTGAACACACAAACTTTGCGTGTTTGGGTCCACACCTGAGCTTTACAGCTGGACTTGATGAGCTAATCCAAATATTGGAAAAGTGAGCATAATGCCCCTTGTGATTCCCTGTTTTTACAGATGGGGAAGCAGATGTCATAGATTGCATTACTTGGGTGTTTATTCTCATTTTTGCTATGTAATCTAGTTGCTTATGAGTATGGGGCCTAGGGAATTAAGAACTGCCCCAAAATTCAGGGATCAAATCATAATGAAACATCAGACTCCCTTTTTATTTTAACCTTCTAAAAACTGCACCTTGAATCTATTTCATGGTAAGGAAAGAACCCTGATATTTCAAGTGTTGGTGCGGAGGCAGAATCCCAGACTGGGCTGTTCCCAGATCAGTGGAACTTAAAATGCTGGGCATAGTTTCCACCACCACCCCACCCAGTACAAACACAATATTGTCCCCCAAGCATGATGTGATAACTGAAAATGCAGAGAACCACTTTAAAGAGTAAATGAGCAAAGCAAGACAATGAGGATTGCATTTTGCTTTAAAAAAAGCTTAATCACAAGAAAACTGTAAAGAAAACCTTTTTTTTTAAAAAAAAAGCCATTCACATGAAAGTTCTCTAATAATAGTTACTTTTTTGAAGAATTTTTTATAATTCACTTCAAAGTCATGTTCTTTGTCCATACACAACACCGCCTCTTGCTCTAAGTGCTCTCTTTACATTTGGTTTATGAGCACATACATTGTCTTTGTAAGGGCAGTAGACTTTTTTTAGCAGTCATTATTTGTCCTTCTGGGGAGTTCCTTTAAACTCAAATCCCCTTATTAACTGTTTTCAAAGCACGTAATTTAGTTTACCCAAGGCCTGGCCAACAGGTTGTGTCCCGCTCCTGAGGACTGTGTTGTGTCCAGCAAAGAGCAAGCAGCCACAAGCGTTTCACAGTTCTGAACTCAGACCTTAAGTTCCCTGCTGAATCCCACGTTTATGGTAACAGCGGTGTCCCTTTGTTCCTGCAAGGCAGGGCTCATTGCTCAGCAGATGTGTGCCCTGATAGCCTTCCATTCCCCACACTGAAATAGTGATTATTGGGATTTATTCAACAGCTGATTCAGTTAGCCTGATGCCCACCCTCATTTCTTTCTCCTAACCAAATGCTGCCTTTCTCTGGGGACCCACAGTGCAGTTATTTATACACAGAATATTACTGTTTTACACTTATTCGTATACCTTTTTGCTTTTGATTTCGAATGTTTGATTTGAGCGTGTCTTTGCCTGTCTTGGCCCATATTGCAGAATGCTCTTTCACTCAGGATTTAGAAGAAGCCTGGCTTTTTCTAACTGTGGTGCTCTCCCGTCTGCTCAGTGCTGCATCTCACTTCATTGAACTGCCGAGGCAGCTGAGCAAACAGGTCTGCTCTGAGGTGTTTTGTAAGTGGAGAACCAGGCAAAGTCTATTGAATGAATCATTATTTTAAAGCCTGAGAGCCAGCTCCGTTTGGCACTCAGTGGTCTTCACAATATTGCTGTTTCCTTGCCCTGGCAAACTTGATTTGTGGTTCCTGTAGGAACCCCACACTGCTCAGTGGCCAATGCTGCATTTGTACCAGGGAAACTAAAGCTTGCAGAGGCAGGGGGCTTAATCACACAGGAATACAAATGAACATTACAGCTGCATTTTAACCTTAGTGGATTAGTTCTGATGCTTGTTTTAGAGGCTGGACGCTATCCTATTTTACCTTCCAGAGGAAACACACTGAGACACAGAATTTTAAATAAATAGTAAAGTCAAGTCAACACTTACTCATAAAATTCAGCAGCAGGAGTGAGCTTGTACTTTGAGTATTTGGTGCCATTGCCGAGCACTGATGCGTTGAAGAGTTTGGGATCTGTACAGTTTGGGCTGTTCCAGCTGTTGTCGCAGTTCGTCCAGGGGAGCTCAAATGTGAATGATGAAAATAGATAATACAGAGACCAAGCTATGATAACGTTGTAGTAGAAACCCACGTAAAGAGCTATGAGTATCACTGCGTAGCCTACACCTAAAGACAAAGGAGAAGTAGATTATACATTGCATTTTACATGCAACAGCACATGCAAACACAACTAGTGGAGTACTCACACACACATAGTTGCAAATTCATTGCAAGTTTTCAGACAAATAAAACATTTTTTTTTTTTGTCATTTACATACACGAGTCATTGACCTTAAACCAAATAATTACATGAACGAGGCTGGAAAATGAGCAGCCGTTAGGAAATCCAATTGTGTTTGCCAGAGAAAGAAATGAAGCAGCTCAATGTCAAAATTTGCTCTTGTACAACTCCGTTGCTGTTTTTCTTCCAATGCACAGAACTGCAAGCCCATGTTAGGAGTGAAACTTGCTTCATCTTCATAATGTCAGAGTCCTTGGCAACTTGCCTTGGAAAGTAAAGCTGAAGGCACGAGAGGTTTCCCTGTGCCTCATGCTCCTACCCCGAGCTAGTTTGGAACAGGCACCAATCCTTCTCCCGCCTCGTTCCCACTGTTAGTGTCCAGATTGGCGTCCGTCAGCTTGTGACTACGTTCAAAACATGCCCAGAACAGCCTCTGCTGTTCCACTGAGGGGCTCCAATGGGTTAGGAGCTTGCCAGTAAATCCTAGTGAATATCAGGCTTGGGGCTAAGCTGTGCATGGACCCTCAGATCAATTCATTGCCTCCCCAGGATTACAGAGTTGAAATAATCGCAAAATGTAACCCTAAACATGGGTTTAGGGTTAGTAAATGCTGGGTGGCACACTTGGTGAATCCCCCGTAAGCATTCTCCATTGGCTTTGAGCATCTGCTTTGTGTTTTTGCATGCTGTGAGGTGTGCTCGGAGCGCCTCTTAAGTGAAAGAATCCCAGAGAGTGCACGTTCTCCTCATAAAATGTGCATTTTAAAATAGTTTGGGAGGAAGTTTTGATACTAATGCTAGAACAGAATAAAAGTTTATTGCCAGATTTTTTGGGGAAGCTTGTTTTACCCTGGCTGAATGCGCTCTATTATTAAAGTGTGAGCAGCATTGATCCCTGAATCCTGTCCCAAAGTTATTTGTATTTGGTGTTACAGGTAGAGACTACATCTGCTTTATGGCTATCACCCCTGCAGTGTCAAGGCACCTAAGTGTAAACCTTTATTTTTGTTTTTCTCCATTTTAGATATGCAGAAATACTGCACTGGGGGCCTAACAGTTGGGTGTTATTAGGCTTTTGTGTTCCCTAATAGAACAAATAAACAGCACACACTGTCTATTAGTCCTCGGGCTGCAATTTGTGTAAGAAACAGATGCTGACCCTGAAAGGGTTCAGAGACTTCGATACACCAACTCTTTGGGAGTTTTTTAATAGATAAACCAGCTTGCTCATCCCTAATATTGGGAAAAGATGGCGTAAATAAAGATGAAACTGTATCTTAAAATCTTTGGTGGTTAAATGAAGCCAGTGGGGTAACACTCAAACTCTAGGGATAGATAACAATAGGGAAAAAAAATCAGCCAGGAGGGTAATTCTTAAATTTTAACACAAATGGTAAAATATGAAGTGTGAATATTGTATGTTGCACTGAAATTGGATGATCTCTGTTCAAGAAAGTATTGCTGAAATTCTTCCTGTTCAGGAGGACAATGATGGATATTTGATATCAAGATTCAAAAATACGGGATCAACTGTATCTTAAATGTCACTTCTTTGAAATCATAAGAATATTCAGGAATGAACTTTTATTTTAAAGTAGTGCTGCACCACCCACACTCTAAAATAGGCCTTGGAAAAACGCAGAGATGAAAACACTGCTGCAAAGGTTACAGGGTATATTTTTAATTGCATGCATTAGGAGAGCAGTAGTTGAGTCCTTAGAGTTCACAGCAATAATATTCATATTTAAAATTAGCACTACAGTGCTGTTCTTTTAGAGAAGGTGTTACAAATTTGCGTAGACTGTGCTTGCTTTTTGAATTAAACCAGAAAAAATACAAAAGCAGTAGAATTTAGCAGTAGAACATATTTGCAATTTATCAGATTTGACCAGAGCTTTTAACAGTACTGAGTTTATACTAGTGCTGAGATGCAGATAGGATTCAACACTTAAGGAGTCAAATACCTGATGCTATTCTATATCCTCTGAAGACCATTGAAAGCTCTCAGTGAGGTATGTTTAGTCTACCTTGAATACGTCCGCTTAAAAACACAGCCGGAATGTCAACAAGCCTACACGTGCAATGCACTTTATTCTCCTTTCTCTTCATCTTTTCAGTCCTGAAGTCAACAGACTGACTACTTCTGAGCACAGTGCTTTTCTTTTTCAAACACTTTGAGATTCTTGTGGTCTAATTTTTGTAGTTAGGTTTTCAAAATCCTTGTTGCTATCCAAAAGTATTAACCAACACCCCCAGGAGCTTTGAGCAAGGGGCTGCATGTTCCTGGGAGCTGGGATGAATTTTGGCTCCCATGAAGACATTACAGAAGGGTTAGGTAAACCTAGGTGAATTCATTTGTAAATTTACGGGCACATATTTTTTTTAGCTTGCCTATCTATCTTTTATTATATCTCTAATTTAATGTTTTGGGGTTTGACTGATATGAAAAAAAAATGCAGTTCTCCTGTTGTGCAGAGCTAGCCTCCTGGAAGAGAAAAGCTTTATTTTGAGGAAGAAGTCTAACATTTACTCAGTGTAACCTATATCCATGCACCGGATCGGCCAAGTTTGGATTGCCATTGTTAAGCTCTTCAGCTTTTGTCAGTCACGGGATGAACATGATCTGAATTTTAAGCTTCTAGGATCAGGCAAGCTTGAGTGGTTTCATTCGAGCTATTTCAGAGAGCTCCGTGTCAAAGATTTTGCTTACGATTTTACATATGATCTGGTAGAGGGGTAGCTCACGAGTTCTGCTGGTAAGCAATGCTTAAGAAAAATCTTGAGGCTCTTTAAAGGATACGTTTCATGTACAGAAAGCATATACGGCTTCTTTCACCCAGAGACATCCCTTTACCCCAGCTCGGTGCCCCCGGACACCTAGCCCCAGCTATTCCTTGCACAACAACTGCAGCTCGGCGCACAAGGCAGCACTGCGCAGCATCACTTCAGTGATGCTGGGGAGTTAATGCTAGAGGAAAGCACTTGGTAGCGATAATGCTCAGGTTTTAATAAATGCTTCTCATTGCTGGATTTGAAAACCAGTTTAAAAAAGCTATCATAATCATTGCCCTCATTTCATAGCCAGGAAAGCCAAGCTTCAGTGCCACAGGTCTAGTGGCCGAACTGAAGCCTTCACAGCTCCGTTTCAGTGTTTCAGCCTGCCTCGACTCGCGCTCTGGCAGAGAAAGCTCCACAAAATGAGCTGAACAGGGTCAGTGGCCGTGCGTCGTAGGGAGACAGCACAGGACTGACCTGGGTGGGATTTGATATTTCTAATCTTTGCACTGCCAGCCCTTCCCTCCCCCTAGGTAAAGCCATTTGCCCCCATCCCTGTTAGGCAGGGGAAAGGGGCACAGGGCTGAGCTGCTCCTCCTGCTCACTGTGCTCTTCAGCAATAACCTTGACAATGATTTCTCTGGCTTTTTCTCATTTTCTGCTCCACGTGTGATAACAAAAAGGCTCTTGACTCCAAGGGTTGGGGAAAGGTCAGCAAATATCAGGCTGTCTGGGGCGAGATGAGAGAGACCTTTCTGTTGCTGGTGCAGGCGTGCGGCACCCTGGCTCTGCCTTTCCCCTGAGCAGAGGAGCACGTATTGGGTGCCTTTCCCCTGGGCAGAGGGACACTTACCTTTGGGTGCCTTTCCCCCGAGCAGAGTGACACCTACCTTTGAACACCGGGCAGATTTTCCACACGGTGGCAGCTCCTTCTCGGTTGTACTGTCCCAGGGCTAATTCCATATAGAAGAGGGGCATCCCAGCAATGATTAGGAAGAGGATGTAGGGAATAAGGAAAGCACCTGGAAACAGAGTGATTAGACATTGTAGGCTGGATTTTGGGTATATTTTACTTTCTCTAAGTAAAGTTTTATCCATTGCTTGCTTCTAACTGGCTAAAGACAAAGCCACTGCTTTTGGGAGCTAGAAGGGAAATATCAGGAAAGCAGAACCCCTGTTCTCTTGTCCTTCTGTACGTTTTTTAAAGTCACAGAGGTAGCGTCCCTGAACAAAGCTGTACAGTGTGCCTCCTATTTCCCCCCAATTTTCCCTCTTCATTTTGACTACAAAGAGAAAAAAACTGCCCCTGAAAATGAGTCCTTAACTGAAGAAGTGATGCAGAACACACCTGCAGAGCTACAAGGGAAAGGGACAAGGAAAAAATCTGTTAAATTTCTTTTAGCACAGTATGTTGAAAAGGGACAGAATATGGAGGCCAGCAATGGAGAAGAAAATGCCATGCAAGCTCCACTAAGTGCAGTTTAAATCATGCTGTGTAAGCTGTCTGCTGGCACCTCTGGCTCGAAAATAAATCTCTGCTGGTCCACCATATGGAGCTTCTGTGGCATATTTGGGTTGGTGGTACAATAAATTCCCTTCTTTTTATGAAATGCATTAGACAACACACCTGTTCTCCAACCTAGTGAACACTTGTGCCAAGTGAAATGCAGAAGGATCACCTAATGCAGAAATTATCTGAGAATGTCTTAGCTGTTTCATACAATCCAAGTCACAGATAGAGGACTCCCCCAAAACGCAGGACTGTATATGATGATAGAAATTATCACAGTTGGTGTTGTGCTGATTAACTGGTTACTTGGTCAGTCCTTTGTCTTAAGGTTCTTCAAAACTGTAGTTTTATGCTTTATTACAGTTTACTTGGTTCTGAAGAGTTAAGTTCACGTATCATGTCTGTTTAAAATGACTGGATTGTTGTGATGAACGAGGAGCTGAAAGAATAGTTATTGTAAATGACTGGTTGGTCTCCTTGGGGTTACTTATTGAAAAGAAACTAGGTGTAAATCCTAGTTAAAATCGTTCAGCAAAAGAAACAAATCAAAAAAAGAGAAACGAAACAGCAGCAGCTGTCTTTCCCTTTCTCCTAGCAGCAAGTAGTAGGAGCCTGCGCAAACCTTTAAAGTGTGCTGTAGTGGTTTAGTAATTTGAAAACTTTCCTTGCAAAAGGAAATTAAGTTGCCCTGCTTCTAAACTTAGAGAAGGTATGCGTAGTCTATAAAAGCTAAGTTTGACTGTAGCTATCTACACGAGGCCAGTAAGCAGAATGAATGGCATTATAAAATTACTTCTGAACTTACTGCCATGCTGTCCAAACAGTTGGTGCTCCTCTACCTGTCAGCTCTGCTTTTCACAGATGTTCCTAGTGTGAGCTGCCCAGCGTGACTGTTCAGAGAGGGAATGTGGAGTACACGCTGGAGAATAAGAATGCAAAACCGAGCTCTGTTCCCTTCATACCACAAATCCACGTTCTAAAAGTAACGTCCTGTAACCTAATGGTAAAGACGAGTTCACCATTCAGTGAAGTTCGGGTATTTGAAAGCTGAAATCTTGCCATGAAACAGTGACGCAATGTATCACCAGAAATAAAGAGTGGCATAGAACTTGGCAAATGTAGTCAAAAAGCTGAAATAGATTGGTTGTATCATTTGAGGGGGGCAGGAACCTTCTTTTTTTTTGTGCTGTTTATAAGGAGCGTAGTGTGACTGCACCCTGCACCCACAGGAGCTGCTACAGTACAAACGATGCGTGCTTCAATAACATTTCAGTGTAACACATACGCCTTCTTCTATTATTGCACTGCTTGAACTGTTTAAATACTGTAGAGGAAAAAGTATTTGTTTTTCAACGTACTTGATACTCCGTTGTTCTGAGCTATGGTCAGTGTTGAAGCACTCAGCTAATTCAAGCTGGGAGAGCCCGTATTGTTTTTGTTAAATGCAATATCCAGAAAAACGATTTTAGGTGGGCTTACTTTGTAGGTCTTGTAAGTGACAGCCTTTTAAGTGCCTCCCTTGTCTTGCTTCAATAATATTACAGCGTGCAGAGCTGACTCACAAACCTAGCATGTTGCATTTGGGATGTATCAGAGTTGGTGCAGAGAGCAGCTTTAATATCGAGAGGCCGTGGAAAAAATGATGCCACCAATTGAATAGGGAAATTTGCGTATGAGATAATTGTGGAGATGTGTAGCGGACACGCATATGAAATGGTAGTTTAAAATATGTGTTCTCTCAGTATGACTAATAGCGTGATGAACTGTGAAGTGTACTGTACTTACGCATGCTTGCTTAAACATCGTATATTTGGCTCCAAATCATCCCGGGCTTTAGTTAAAGGAGGTTTTTCTTTTTGCCTTTCCTTCCCTCCCCCAGAAGGGATTACCAAGGTGTAGTGCAGTTTTCAGCATGGAGCAGTTGCACAGGTCGGTAGCTGGGGTTGTCCTTCAGGGGACTAGGATGGTGAGTGAAGTATTTTGAAATTGAGATAGATTAGAGATAAAAAGATTAGAGATAAAAAGCACCCCAAGTAAGGGTTCTTATTGACATAAGTCGACTCAAAAACGTTTCAGAGATTTCTGGACCTTTTTTGTTTAGCTGCTTCTCACTAGGTAACAAATACCAGAAGTCAGATATTTTGTCAATATCTTGATATTTGCTCTTCTCATTTGACTTCATCTACTGTTCTGAAAGGAGGCTTTGTACCACCCTGCATGCTTGTTTCTGGCATCCCGCAGGTGTTGCAGAGGCAGACCAATGTCCTGGTGGGTCTCCTGCTGTAGGTACACGGCTGTGAATTGGGGCATCAAACCAGACTTCTCCAAAGGAGTTAATGCCTGCCTGGGCTGTGAAGCCAAAGCACGTCAGGGTGACGTGATGCCAACCCCTGCCTGTGCCACTGGCCACGGGAACCGCTGCGCTCTGATCTCCGTGAGTCCAAGGCCGGGCAGGTTCGCATAGCCCAGAAGGCCGAGCTCCTGAGGGGTGCACGGTTTGGCTGACACTTCAGACAAGCTGAGTAGCTTGCCAAGAGCTGCCTACCTACCTCTGAGCTGGGGGAACAGAGCTGTGGGGCTGCTGCACTGGCAGCAAGGTGCTGATAGTGCTCGAGGGGATTGCACTCCTCCACGGTGTGATGGCACGGGGCTGAGCACACAGCTGCACCCCAGGAAGCAATACTGCTCTCAGCAATCCCTAAAGGGTCCTGGTTTCCCCTCCCAGCTAAAAATCTGGAGTAAGTGACATCTGTGGTACAGCTCTGGCATGAGAGCTGTATTTGACTTGCTACTGAGTCACGTGCAGCCCAAAAGCCACACATGGGCCTCTGAGTGCTGCACATCGCTACGTCTCTGTTAGCAGATGTCACGAGATCCATGTACTTCGTTCCCATAAGGTACCAGTGTATATATGGAGTTAGAAAACCATATGTCTCAGGCAAAACTAGATGAGATGAAACTCTCCACTTCTACAAAACCATCAGTGTAAAACTTCGTGTGGAAAGCTGCACAAGTTTGCTTTTTTTTTTTTTTTTTTAAAAAAAAATCTATTATATTTCATTAACAAATTACAAGACAGGCTTTGCATTCTTGAGTTCAGTGCCAAATGGACTTCTTCATTTGGATAGAACAGAACCCACCTGAAGAGTTTGTCTCCTCCCTCTGTTCTTTGCAACCTCCTTAAGGAGGGAGCACAGAGGAAGACAGCCCTAAATGCTCCCCTGTCCTACAAGGACTCATCTCACTCCCGAATACCAGAAAGGAAGCAGCACAAAATGATTTTTTTAAATCATTAGTAACTCAAACAGCTGCTGTTGTCCTAAAAGGACTTGCCGATGCCCATACAAGAAGGAGGCCGGGCCAGGGTTAGCTGAAACAATCTTGAACTATTCATGCCAGGCTGTTATTAGCCTTCTGCCTTTGTTACCATGGATATTTGAGTCAAAACGTTAACTGGCAGGGATGTCTGCTAAAACAACAAACTTTGGGCAAGTATCGCAGTATATTTTCAGATAGGAGAGTTGCCAGCATTTCTGCAAGAATAGAGTCTAAAAACAAAGATCTTCCAGTTGGTGAATTCAAATACAAGCTAATCTCTGTATCAACCCCGCTTGCTTTTTTCAACCTGTAAGTAAACAGAACTGGAACAACATCAGCCAACAGCTGACAGTGCAGTAAGCTTGCTTGGACAACATCAAGGTGGGTGGCAGCTAATCTGTGCAGCCTCTTGTGAATAAAATAGGAAGTCCCCAGTGCAGAGATCTCGAAATCTAGGTTGTACAAGACCACCAGAGATGGAAAAACAAGGTAACTGTAGGCATTTCTGAGCACACAAACATTACTTCTGGGTCTTGGGACCAGTTGCCAGCTGGCTAGCACAGCCGCAGAGAGCACCCCAGGGGAGGTCAGCGTGCAGCAGGCTGGGATTTGTCGCAGCTGAAGTCTGAGCCCTGGCGGGGGCTGCTGCTGCCTGCCCCTTTCTTCCCGGGGGTGGGCAGGCAGACCCAAGTGTTTACTGACCGGAGTAAAAGCAAAAGGGGTTTGCACAGCACAACAGAGAGAAGCCAGAGATGCGGAGGAGCATGACGTAACCCCTGTGTCAAAGCCAAGAATATGATTTTAACAGCAGCTGTATGATGATGTTGAGCCCTGCCAGTGGTAGATGATAGTAGTCAAAAATAACAATTTTCTGCAAAACAGATCGCATGGCATGCTATAAAAACTTCAGCAGCACTTTGCACATATAAAATCTTCAAGTATGCAACATTTTTATGGGAAGTATTTCTGCACCATAAAACCAGTGGAGCTATACCATGGTGAGTGGCATGTTTCTGTTGAAGCCCTTATATTTAGCTACTCCCTCTAACAAAAACCATTGCTATATCTGATCTTATTTATATTCCTGCTCTGTTTGGGCTCAGACCCTTCAGTTTTTCCATAATTCCAATTTTAATAGTGTTCCTTTCACTCAAAGAAAACGAAAACAAATAGTTTCCAGAAATGGTTCAATGCTGTTCACGGGCTGATGTCAACTGAAGCCTGCTTTTATTTATTTATTTATTTTTGTCTTGAGCTGTTAACCTGCTGCTGCCTTGAAAACACTTGAAGCAACTTGAAGTGCAGTCTATTTATAAGCTGGTCACTGGGATGTAACAGAAAGGGTTACCCGCACTATTCGATGCAAACCCAGTCATCTCTTTGGCTTCTGTTACAAGAGTAATGAGCTCAAGAAACCCATTAGTAGCTATTTTGAACAAATTAATGAGAGTTAAATATACCCAGCCACTCAGAGCAGCATGATTCATTCATAAATTACACCCAAGACCTTGGCTAAGGTCCTATTTACATAAATTAATGAAATGATCACATTTACAACAGGGTGTAGTTCAAAGATAATCACAGGGACGTATAAGAACAGACCCCTGGCCTGTGCTCTTGGATGGGAAGCGAAAGAATCAATAAAGAAACAAGATGGGGCTGGGACAGTGCAAGTCAGGCTGGTCCAGGGTGGCTCTGGGAGGGGATTTCTGCTGCTGACCTTCACTGCTGCTGGCTTGGGAAGAGGATTTGGCCATTGCCATCTGCCAGGAGTGTGACTGCAGGAGGTGCAAACATGGGGGTTTTGTTCCCAGGCTGGGCAGATGGTGCCGGTCAGGGGAGCTGCTGGGTCAGCCTGCAGATGCCCAGCTAGAGAGGGACACTACTTCGTAACAGACATGACTAGAAGCTTAAGAGGTGCTAAATCAAGAGACAAATTATCTGTCATTTTACTGGCTTTCCACTGCTGGCAGTTTTTCCTAACTTTGCAGTTATTAGGTGTGACACAAGGATATATTCACCTGCAACTGAATCATATCAACAAAACCACCCTTGTAAGGTGTAGGCTGTACTCGAGATGTAGAAAATCAAAGTGTTTGTCAAAATGTACTCTGATTTATCAGTAGCAGAACATCCTTGGCTAAGAGTATTTTTGACTGAAGACATCGGAAGCTATTTGCTGTGAGTTTATAGGTCAAGATCAGCAGGTTTTGCTTGATTCCTGCACTGGAAAATCCCTAATAACATAACCCCATGTGACAAGTTGTCCTTGAAACGTGCTGAATTTTCTGTAATGTGCAGAATACAGTCATGTGCAGGAGAGGAAATACTTCCTCAGCTTTACCTGTCTCTTTTAAGTGTAGGGAAGGCCTTGCTTGGTGCCAGGGAGGTTTTGGCAACTACTGTTTTACTTTGGTTCAGATACAGGCTTAGTCATGGTTTTTTCTCCCTCCTTGATGAACTTCTATGTTCATTTTTGTTTGTTTTGTTTCAGTGTGCTGTATACTGAAATGAATGTTTTCAGTATCCACGGATCCGATTTTGGTTCTGGAAGGGATTGTTAGGTACTTTGATCCAACTTTCTGAAAAACATAAGCCACCTTCATGCAGAGAAACGTACAGTTTTGACTGGAAGACACCAGGCAGATCCTTTTATTGCTTCACCTTTGGTGGTTAAAAAAAATAAAATAATATTTCTATCTTATATATGACATTTGATTCTACCTGTGCTTTCCCTGAGAAATTAAAACGCCCTGCATTACTTTGTTTTCATCCTGTGAAGGTGTGCAAGTGCTGCATCCAAGCATTGCAGCCTTCTCATTGTCTGAACAGACCGAGTAAACTAAGCTGATGAATTAATGTCATGGATTTTTTTGTTTTGCTTTTCTGTCTAAAATTCCCTCCTTACGTAGAGGTGTTTCTTGGTGTAGCAGGTTCGCGTATTGACAGGGTGAAGAGTTAGGTGGGCACCTGTACCCACGTTACCTCCCCACTTTCTGAGCTGCACATGTGCCAAATTACATCCCTGAGATGTGCCTCCTGCTTCCAGAGCCTGGGATGAAGCCGCTGGATTCCAGCCCCTCGGTTAGGCGCTGTTAGTCCTTGCTTTGGTCTTTCCAGTCTGGAGTCAAGACCCAGACAACAAATGCCCTTGTGGGAGCTGCTTGCTTTGGGGTACATTTTATGGGGTGTATAAAGGGAGACTCATCTCCTGCCTATGGCACCTGCACTGGGTGCCTGCTGGGAGGTGAAAGGACTTCTCCAGTGTGCTAGTTAGAGCCACGGTGATTAGAGCCATAGCAGTAGTTGATGTACACCGTGGGATGGGGTATCTTCAGTGTACTTTGCTCTACATGGGTAGCAGTACAGCGTGTGGTTCATAGCACAACCTCAAATGTGGGGTGTTCCTCTCAGGCTGCTTCTCTTTTGCAGGTTGCCTTTAGTCATCAAAATAAAAACCAGCCCCAGGTTAAGCACCCTCTGGAGGGGATGCAGTACCTGTTTTAGGCACCATGAGACTCCTAACTGTGCCAAGGTGAAACAAAATGCTTAAGACATCTTAAATCAGCTCTAGACAAGTGCCAGGCAGCTTTCGAGAGGATTAATGTGTGAATCAACAGGAGGTAAATGCTTCAAAATTCTGCTAGAGAAGAATCAAATATAAACATCTTGAGGTACGCTTAAAACTTGCTGTACCGCTTAGTGATTAATCCAATCTGAGGTTGTAAATCCAATTCGCTGGGGCACAATGACCAAAGCAAAGTGCTCTTTTCCTTCTCGGCTTCATTAGAGATTTATTTAGAATACTTTTTATTATTGTTAATACTTTCTGTGCTATCTCACCTTTTATGAACTCTTGCATAACAGAATCTGCTAAATTCTCCTTGTCAATAAAGCAGAGGTATAGCAGCGCTGTGCGTTCCTATCTCTAAGAAATCTAATCAATCCAAGCTTTACTCTCAGCCATTACAAACAAAGCCTTCAGGATCAATGCTCTTCCTCATGCCTCTAGAGGAAGCGGAATAACTTACTGTAAACTATTTATAATGCATATTGACACAGGGCTTGAAAGCAGAAGGCGAACGCAGTTCCATACAGTACAAAGTTGTTCTCTGTGTTGTATTTAAACCCACCTATGTTTTCTGTCAGCACTACTGGGAGGTGTTTATTTTACCTACAGTTTGCTGGTACATAGTTACTAGACATGCTGTATGCAGTGTAAAACTGTGTATTTCACACAGCCAGCCTTGAAATGACGCAGTGTGCTGTCTAGCCATAAATAATATTTCTTTGTTTGTAAGCTCTGTGCTGCATCACTATTTGTAAACCTTTATGGGGGTGTGATGCTTTGAATATTTGGGTATATTTACCATTACAGTGATGGATGCTACTGCATAATTGCCACGAGCAATGCAAGACCCCTGCCCTCTTACCAAAATTTTGGTTGCTATCAGATTGCGCTAACATTTCCGGAGGCCTAGATGAGGGTGGCTCCCTAGTGGCTGTGGTTTCGTTACTTGGTACCTGCTGTAAGCAGTGACAAACACAAGCTGTGTCACAACATTCTTTATGGGAAACCTCTCCATCTGGGGGAAAAACCAAAAAGCACACTGCATTTGGTCTCAGGCAATGCTGGTAATACTCCAGATGCAAGGCATGGCCAGCAAGCGGCCTCTCTGAGAATCTGGGCACTGCGGGCACAAAGCAAAGCTTTTCAGTAACATCACTGCAACAGGAGGATGGTAGGAACTGCTTCCCTAGATGTTCCCTTGCTCTGAAAGGGAACCACTACCAAACCACACTGCTACATCAGTCCTGCTGTACTGGCTAGCCACATCCTTCGTTTTCTGTCCCAGAACTCTCCCTCTTCTGTGGCCGTCAATCATACTAAAGTTTTTATTTAAGTTGGAAATGTAAGCTTTAGGGTGGTTCTCATTTAAGGGCCTATGCTCCTGACATAGGACCAAGCAGCAAAGTAAGTTTCCCCCTCAGGCCAAGCAGTGCAGTGGGCACTCCAACACTACCGTCCTGCGTGGGCCTGGCTGAAATGCTGGGGGAGAGGGCGAGCATGACCTTGAGACCCATCACAGCTCGCTGCCCAGGTGAAGCAGAGGCTTAGGAACAGTTTGAAGCAAAATCCTTCTTGTTTTGTCACTGCAGGCTGGGGGACAATCTTGTTCACCGGTTACACAGACCTCATGAGAGATCAGCGTGGCAGAGTTTGGTGGTTTGGATGGATCACAGCTCTATTTTTTTTCATGTTTCTAAACAGCTTTTGAACACGTAATACCCCACGATCGTAAAACAGAATTTAGGAGGGAAACTTGGTGATCTTGAAGATGTCCAAATATCTTAATTTTGAGTTAGAGACAGGGATTTTGTCAGCAGCTTCTATATGCACCGGTGAAGGGTCACGCTGCAATTTAAAGATAGCCTGGACACTTTTCTGTCACTTTGTTTTAGGGAAGAGCAGAGGGAGAGAGTAACCAATGCCAGTTCTATTCCTACAGCTGGTAATCAAAAAATTCCCAAACCATGCATTAGGCTACAGAATAGGTCAAAGTATCTTAAAATGTAAGGTCTTCTAGTCCAGTCCTTTTGTTTGCCTTCTGTCTATCAGAGTCTCATGCTTGCTTTGTGTTTTCCCAGCTCTTCTTCTCAGCTGCAAGAGCTAGAAAAAGATTCCTGCCTAATCATTTATCTCTATGAAACTGTGAGTAAAAAGCACTTCTTAAAATAGTGCATTTTTACTGCTGGAGCACTGTGCAGGAGAATGTCGAGGTCACAGTCTCAGTCTCAGAGTAAATTTGCTTTGTGTATTAATGACCATCATCTATGGAAGCCCTGACGTTCTGCATGCCTGCTGAAGTGCTGTACTGCTGCACTGAGCGCAGATCGGCTACTGGTCAGTGGAAGTCTCCTGTATCAGTTTAGTTGGAATAGTTTTTTATTGCTTTCCTCTGTTTTTCTTCTCACATAATTCTTAGTCTGGAAATTCTGTCTACTTAGGAGTCCTTAAGAGAGAGACGTCTGTTATTTGGGTTGAAATCCTGGCTCTGGTGACGTCAATGGAAAAAAACCACCCATTGACTTCAGCTGGGTCAGGATTTCTCCCTTGTGGTTTACAAATCTATTGATTTTAACTAAGGCTGGGGAACTATACGTAAATGAGAAACAAACTGCAGAAAAGGAGCAAATGATCAAACTCTTCCCCAAAACAAAATCCTGGAGTGTCTCTGGTCTCGCCAACACCTGCCTCATGATCTCATTGACACATCTGCATTTCTCTTTAGAGAGGAGACAAAAGCACTCCCCAGCATGAGCTAGTCCTCAGTGTTGTGATAAACCCAGTAAATAGGATGCCCGTGTGCGTATAGAATGGCTCCTTGGCCGGGGGCACGAACTTCTGAGCTTTCACTAGCATCAGCCTCGTTGGTTATCAGTGGACAGACAGTCCTGCATCCTGATAGCAGCTGTTTGAGTAGTCCTGACCTGTGATCTTGATGTTTTGATAAGTGTTTTTTAACGCTTGGCCTTAAACTTTGTAATATCATAGTTATTCCAATATACTGTTCTGTGCTTTCTGTTACTGCTATTGAAATACTTCTACCAAGAAGGCAAGGCACTGAGACCTGCTGGCAGGCGTGTTACATTAATACTAGAACAGAAAACCCAAACCAGCTCTTACTGCAGTGACAGCCTGTGTGGAGCCTGGTGGTTTTACAAAGCTAAATCGTGTGGGGGTACTGCAAAGAACAAACAGCCCCCTAAACTTGGAGAGATTGTTTTCTCCTGTAGCATTCCTGGGAGGGAATGGATAGTATCTCTGTTTTAATGTTGCATTCATTTCTCTCCTTCCTCCTTGGACTCTCCTTGCCATCTCCGTGGCTGTGCTGACAGGGCAACCCCTGGGTGTGCATCAGGCATCACTAAAAGCCACTCCTATTAACTGCGTGCTAAATGAAATGGATCAGGACATCCAAGAAGGATCTGCTTGGAGTGATCGTTGCTGGTACTGGGCAGCTCTGTATCTGAAAGTCACAAAGCACCCTGTTAGGTCCTCCGGTCATTTTCCTTCCTACAAATGCAGTAGGTTGCCTTCAGGTGAATTGGCAGGTTTGGATCTACTAAGGTCTGTAAGGGTCTACTGCTCCACCTTGTGGTCTGAAGAAAGTTTGTGTCATTGTGCTACGCAAAGTGAAAAAGTCCAGCCAGAAAAAGTCCAGCTTCTCTCTCTTTCTCTCTCTCTCTTTTTAAAATTAAACTGGAATTTGACATCAGTATGGTAGTTCCCTCAAGAAATGCAGATCTTAACGGGCTGACATCTCTGGTGTACTTAAGGACAGGCATTGCAAGAGGAGTTGGATTACAGAGGAGAGAAAGGGAGAAGGAGAAACAAAAGTTAAATCAGTGAGGAGTGCTACTTAGTATGCATAGTTCAGAAGGTGCAGAATAAATTATAAATAGCCCAAAATAAGATACCCAGCACTCGGCTGTGTATTTCAGTGCATATGCTGGGCCCTTGGTAACAGCTTGTTTGTACGGTCAGCGAGGCAGGCAGGCAGCCTGTCCTCCTGCCTGCTGCCCGCGGCCAGAAACCCGCTGCTCGCTTCCCACCCTTCTGCAGCCTTCAGCAGAGGCAGATGCCATGCAACAGCCCGGCCCTGATCCTTCCACAAACGCTGGTTCTCCAACTAGCACGAGCACTGTAGCAAGACGTGGCTTTTTGCTCGCTCTGTCACTAACTGCAGTGCTTGGAAATCACACTTTTTTTTCTCCAGCTCTGAAATAAAACTGTGAAAGAGCGATATGCTGCTGCTGGAATCACAACTCCTGTGTACTTCGGTGGGGTGGGACCAAGCCCTGCTCCTCTGCTGCTGTTTGCCAGGCCAGTGTGAGGCGCGTGTTCTAGGGAAGCACTTCATAGCCAAACAAACCAAGAAAGGCTCCATATTTGCGTAGTCTGGCAGCACCAGTCTGATAGCACTGGATCCTGTTTTGGATGCTTAAATTAGCATGTATTCTTAAACAATAGAGATAGTCAGATAATAGCAGCCAGTTAATGTCTACATTAATAGCCCAGCTTCTGCACTTAATTGTGCCTTTGGAAGTGAGTGATGGTGCTCATAAAGCCTTAAAGGGCAGGAGCACTGGAAAAATTACAATCTTCTATAAAAAGTGTTCCTGTATAATAAGGGCAGCTTGTTTTACTGCGTACCAGCAGTCAGGACGCTAGTCACAGAAAGCATTTATGGACTGGCAAGAGACAACTGCCTGCCCGCTCCTGTCTGAGTTGTGTTTATTAACGGGTTATCACGGAGTTCTGTGCTGGAAACTTGGGAGTGTGCTGTGGATGAATACGGGTGCAAAGAAACGTGTGGCTGGTGTAGCCAGGAGTCCCTGCTGACAGTTTCTGGTTTTGAATGGGAGATCCTAGTTCTCAACTCGGAGTCAGTGCTGTCACCTTTGTCATGCTTTAGAGGGAGATTGCAAAACTTGTTTAAATACAGAATAGGGGAAAGGAGAAGGAGGAGTGAGAGTAAAACAAAGGATACCCTTGAGAAGTAATTTAGAGTTTTGTTTTTCCTATGGTCATCATGAAGAACATGTCACAGTGCAAGGACCTTAACTGTTTCCTTTCCTTTCCAACTATCCCCTTTCCCCACCTTTATGAAATAAAAGTTTCAAAATCAGCAAGGCTTAAACAAAGTATGGTGAATCCCTACAGAAGCTGAGATGCTGAATTATACAACAGTTCTCTCTCTAGGACTTCCACGAAAACTGGGCTGGGCTGGGCACTTTTGGTGCTAGTTTCCCAACAGACCCAGATGTCCATCTTTAGGAAGTAGAGTTTTGAGTGGCAGGAGAGCCTTTCATAGGAAACTATTCTCAGCTGGGCACCAGTGCACAAGATGTACACAATTAGGATGAACTCCTGCCGTGCCATGTCCAAGACAACTCAGAGGCAGCAAAGGGGAAGATTAAGGAGTTGGAGGAGGGAATAATTGGTTGTCAAGATATGCGTAAAGCTGCTGACATGGATGCTTTGCCTCCAAACGTCCTGAGAAAGGGAAACCGAAGGTTTACAGTATGTGTGATTATCCCAGAAACTTTACATCATCTTCACTGAAACTGGATTGAGGCGGGGGAGTTGTTGTGAATGAACTTATTTCAACTTCAATAATAATAATAAAAATTTCTTGTCACATTTCAAGTTGAGAAGACAAGAGTTAGCTGCAAATTAATCACAACAGCTGTTTGTCAGTGTGAGATTCCCTGAAGCCCAGTACCACGGTTCTGTATATTCTGTATGATGGATACGTACAGTGCAGCTGGGAAATACAAAGAGTGAGGTAGGACTAAAAGATCTGGAGCTGCCTTACACCAAGACTCCATTTAAACTTGTCTCCTGCCTCCTGAATTACAGTATGTTAATATAAATATATCTCTAAGTATAGAGTGGTGCTTTATTATTTTATAACATCGCTGAGAGCAATTAGGTACAATGTAATCTAGTAATTGTAATATTTAAATGCTATGGAGCTCACAGTACAAATGTAATAGAGACGTACCCTACAGTTAACTTTAATCGGTTGGTGAACCTGGGACAAAGGCTTCAGAGCTGAGCACAGCTGAAGAGACTCCCCCTACACACAGCAGAACTGCAGGCATGGGCTATTTGATGTTGGTGCTCAGAACTGCTCCGATTTCCCTAAACTATTTGTTTCCATTTCAATTCACAGCAAGAGGTTCAGTAATTTGTGGACTGATTTTAATCATAATTTCCCTCGTAGCATATCTAAACACTTGCTAAAACTGTATGTTCCCTCTCATCTTACGTGTAAGTAGTTCTGTTAGCATCCTGTTGCATATTTCATACTTAAGTCTGGAAAGGAAAGTAATCTGCCTTGAAATAACTCTCTTTAGGCTGCTGTAGCTGCATTCACATTTTCACCGAACAGGTGACATTTTGGGTTCTTTGGTAAAGACGGGTTGTTGGCTGCTGCTCTCCTGATATGGCCTTGCTGTTTTCCTTTGCTTCTAGTGAAGTCAGTAAGGAGCTTAAAAAGATGTCAGTGAGAAACAGCCTAGGAACAGATGAAGCTTGGATGCCTGCTGTCTCAGCTTGATTGAGTATCCCTGGGCAAACTATAAGAAACTCGTGGATCTGTTAATAGGAACATTGAAAGCTTGCTAACGTGACTTAGAGAACTTGTTTTGGAAGGATACCTGTCCTGGCAGAATGGCTTTCCAGGGGTATTTCACAACTTCAGCTGCTTAGCATAATTGAGAAGGGCACCAGAAATGGAGGGGAAGAAAAAACCCTAAGCAGATTTTAGATTCCCAAACAACTGGACTAAGATAGCAGTTTGCTACTTGATGCCTTTTCTTCCTCTTAGTTCAGAGTAAAATAGTTCTGAGTGGTAATCAAAGTGTGTTCATTCCTCGTGGTGAGAAAAAGGCTTTGCTTTTGTCAGAAAACCAGCTCATTTGGGTCACACCAGCTTCTTGTATCGGCTTGGTCAGAAGGAGGAGCGAAGCTGGAACACCAGTTTGATCAGAGCATCTCTTAGGTCAGTTCTGAACGCTTGCCCTGCACTAACCACGGGATGGTCCTCATGTGGTCTGACCTCAAGCTAAATACAAGCAACCTGCTCTAGAACCTTTGTAAAATTGTCAAGCTAAGGGTTGTTAGAATTGCTCAGGGACAGAGAACTCCTGTTAAGCCAGGTATTTAGCTGGGGGTGCATACAGTGCACCAATTGTACGCTGGTTCACGGTATCTTACCCCAGAGCCAGAAACCACAATTTTAGAATTGATAAAAGATGTGGGTAAGAAATACTCAGTTTTTCCTTGTCAAGTGTTCATGATGCTTCATATGCAGTAGGTGTAAAATACAGTAGCTTGTAGCCCTGGGGAAATTACAGTTTTGAAGAATTATTTTGTAGAGCCAGCAAGCCTGATGGACAAGTGAGGGAGAAGAGGGAATTTCAGAGAAGCTGCTGGCATGTGAGCTATGGCGCTGGTGAGCCTCACTGAAGCCATGCTCTGTATGTACCAGCTGAGAAATGATTGTCATGGGGAAGAAAGAGGAGTGATGAAGTCATGTGCGAAAAGGAGAGAGCAACTGTGAGCTGGCCACTGAATGTGGGAGGAAGGGACTGTCACATGGCACAGCAGAGTTTGTCCCAAATGTCACACGAAGCCCTGCAGCACAAAGCTCTTAGCCACGGTATGGGGGTCAGTGTAATAGTTCAAGACCTGTCTGAGGTCCCTGGTTCGATGCGATAATGGGAATTGAAAACCCGAATTAGGAAACCAGAATCGCTCAATTTGCATCGATGCTTTGATTGATTAATGACTCATACTCTTGGCATAGTCCTTGCTGTGAGATTGCTTCAAAGTTCACTTATTACCATCATCAATGCTATTTTGTAATGTAAACAGTGGTATTACAAGGCAAAGGTCAGCCACCTTTGAAAGGTAAAGTGCCAGATTGTATTCTTTCTCAAATTAGTGATTAAATTTACTGGCAGACACTTGGTGTAAGGCAGGGAGCAGAGCCTGGTTGAAAAGCAAGGTGCTGCAGGTCAGCATCAGATCTTGCTTTTGGTCAAATGGTGCACTAGCCATACTTATTTATATATACATATAAAATCTGTACAGTAGGGGATATTTGGATTTGGTTGTATGCTGTCTGTGCTACCTGTGCTTGTGGATTGCTAAGTCCCGCACTAGAGCTTGTGGAAGTATGGATAAGCAACAGAGCGTTAGGATAAGTTGTAAGATACCTCTCTTCTGAAGTACATTGATTGCTGGTGAGCTGTTCTTTGAAGCAAACGATTTCTCCTAGAAATAATGTGGTCTAAAAACGTTTAAGAAAATAACATCTCAGAGGAGATTAAAAGTGTATATTATGACAGCTAGAGAACTGTTAAAATATTTATCTGCAGCTGTTTGTAAATTCATGAAAAGCTTAATCTGATTCTTATGATACAATAAGTCTCTGGTGACTAATCCGACAATTACATGCTTCCTAATGAGTAGTCTGAACATGACTGCAAATACTTTGGCTCACAAAAAGGACTATTTTATGTTGGTAAATTCTTTTTCCCTAAATTTCAGTGGGAAATATTATTTTTTTTATGACCATGAAGGAAAATGAAGAATGTTAATGCTAAGAGTATCTGGTACGGAATCGACAATAGCGTGGTTACCTAAGGCTGAGCATCATCCTCCCCCACAGGGAGCACATCAGTTAATCATACCAGGCATTACTCAACTTCACTTGGCATCAGTACCGTTTTAGATGTAATCCAAATTACCGAGATAAATCTTTCCCTAAACTGCCGCGAGTCTAATTTTAATGCTCTTCTTCTGTGCTTCAGCATCGCCTCGTACTGATCGGGGGAACACTCATGAGGTTGGACATGCTATAAAGGAGTTGTCTTGAGTGCATTTATGTTGTCCACTTACAAACAGATTCATAGAGCTAGGGAATCTTTTTTTTGTCGTTGTTACTGAAACCAACAAAAACCACACAAACCGCAAAGGGGCTGTTGCCAGAAATGACTTATAATGAGGGAAGAGCACTTGTGAGAACAGGCAGCAGAAACAGCCGTGGCTGCTGATTTCTCCAGCGACATGCCCTGCTGCTCTGAACTCTCAGGACTGGACTGCACAACAAGTCCTTGATCTGCCACAAAGGGTGCTTTTCCTTTGTCTTGTGAGGGGTGCTGGAATATGTGTCAGATGTGGTGTTTGGTCATCTGCCAAACTGACAAGGCAATGTTTGAGACTCTCCCCCCTTTCTGGAGTATCCCCTTATCTGCTTAATGAGAGCTTGCAGAAATTCACCTCCTGTACGGAGCCTCCCTGTCATTTTATAAGGTCTCTCAGGATACACAGTGGGCATATCCTGCTTCCAAGTAGTCCGTGAGGGCAAGGTCTCGTCCAGTTGGTTCATACAAAACTGTCCTGGAAGTTTCCTGTGGCTTCATGTTACAGTACAGCCACTGGATCTGTGCCTGCCCCGGTAAGGCAGGCAACTCCTATGGAAGGAGGTAGCTGATACAAAGGATAAACACTCTAGCTTCTTAAATCTTACTTAAGATTTGGGATTATTTTTCTTAATAGCTGAAGACTGTTTCCAAAAATCCCAGTCATTCACAGAAGGGTTACATTCTGCCATCTATCTTTGTGCACAAGTCCCATTGGGGTGTCCCAGCAGGCAACTCCCAAAACACAGATGTTTCTGGCTATTCATTCAGCGGTTACTGCTGCTGGATGCTTCCTACTCTCTAGCTTTTTGTTACTGGGAGCCACAAACAGTTGTTTTTGTTAAAATACAAATACATATTTATATATTTTTAACCATAACCAGCGTTGTCTCTGAAGTTATATACCATAAAAATGTCTATAAAGGTATCACTGGGCAGTGTATGCCTTGTGTCAGTAAAACTCAGTGAACTAATGGGAGTTTTGTTTGTGTGGGACTTCAGGATCTAACACAAAAGCCTCTGTCTCTAGTTTTTAGTCAGGAAACTTCCCTGGAGTTTACCAAAGAAAGAAACTTGAGGATTTGGCTAGTAAGACGTGGGTGTGTATATGCGTCTATCTCCTTGTAAAATTCAACTTTGAGGGAATGCAGTGTGTATTTATACCTTCCTTCTGAGGTCCTGCAAGTTCTCACGCTTGATTGAGAACCACCTATTTTTACAAGCATAGAAAGGCCCTTAGTGTGTGTGTGTCTGCTGGCATCCCTAATTAATCATAGCTGGTCTTAGGAACATAGCAGTCCACATGTCACTTTTTTCAGATGTAGAGGGAGATGCCCTTTTCTACCACTTCAGTGTCCTTAAACACTCGTATTTAATATTTAAAAGCAGTTGTAGAACCTCGGTGGGTGTAGATTTTGGAAGGATAACACTTTCTTTTTTTTTTTTTTTTTTTTTAATAGATAGCACCAGCTATGCTGAAAACAAAAGTGTTAAAATATCTTCGTGGTTTAGAACTTGTGGCATCACAAGATGCTTCCTTTTCACTGCCTTTTTTGTGTCAATCTGTCGAAGACACACAAGTTCGTACCCCATCCTCGACTAGCTTGAGTTGGCAAAGTTTACTATCAAAAGTACTAAGACGATGTAATTAAATTAATTAAATTTTCTCCATGTCTGGTAGTGCCTTTGTTTTTATGGCATGTAGTAAAGCACTTTTAAAGGCTGAATCTCCTACAGGAGTTTATGCTAAATGAAATTGATATATACCTACAGCATGGAGGCAGTGGATGGGAGACGTTCAAGGTAACATAGAGACAAGTCTTGTAAAGAGAGAAGGGAGTCAGTGACCCTGCCTGTATCTGCATTCCCTACTTCTCAGCTCAGGGTCTGGCCTGGAAATTGTCCTAATTAAATACTGAGGTGGTGGTGGCCATGGTCTATCAAATAGATAGGAAAAGGAAAAAACAATCTCAATATGATTAAACTTCATTAAGCCAAACACAAGCTAACTGTAAAAGTTAGTTTGTCCTTAAATAGCCGTAGCTAATGTGTCTTCATTCTGTCTTCCTGACCTCATTTGTTGCTGCTGACTTGTGACCATCAGGGTTATCCCACCTTTTATTTTATACTGAAAAAAGTCTTCTTAAGTGCTAGCAAAGGGTGTTGTTACGTTATCTGTGTGCTCAAGAATGACATTCTAGGTACTGATTGTGATGCTTCCTGCTGCTGTTTGTTCTCTGTTGATGAACAGATTAAATGAAAGCGTTTATAATCTGCACCAATAGCCAGTTCTCGGTCATTGTGTAGACTTTGATAGCACAGGGCCCCTCTACCTTTGCTAGTAAAGGGCCTGATTTCCCTTTGACAGTATGGAATAATGGGTGCAAAGGAGAAAGGTGCCTCTTGCAGGTGTGAAGTAGGTGGCTTGCTATCCACCTCCCTTCGGAAGTGTTGAGATTAAAGAGGCGAGTGGATATGGATATCCCAGTTTCTCTAGCTGAACTGACATAATGCATGGACAAAATGCAGACTGTCACCTCCTGTGCCTGAGCTAGCAGCAGATTACAAAGGAAGCAGGCTAGGACTGTGATTAAAAGTGACCCAGAATGATAGGAAGTCTGAGCACCGTGAGCGTCACTTCTATATAGGCACCATATCCGTGTCCCTAAACTTTGCAAGAGGGAGCTCAGAGGGGTGTGTGTGCACGGAGCTGTGTGAGGGATGCTCCTGCTCCACCTGTGCTTGACAGGGAAGCCTGCCGGCTTCTTGCTGCGTTGTGCTGCTGCACCGTGAGCTGCCGGAATTATTTTTGGACATAATGAACTAAGGAGAGGGTTTGTGTCGGTACTGACCGCCTGCAGCCTGTCTGGGTGGTGAGCAGAGATTTTCTGCCCCTCCTCAGAAGTTTGGAGGTCCCAGCTCAGCCCGAGTGCTGCAGCACCAGCCCCGTCTCGCACCCCGTTAAGTTGAGGACCGGCGTAACCCTGCTTGCCAGGGATTTTCCCATCCCACCCTCCTCTCTCCCTGGGCAGCAAGTCTCCCATGCTACAAGCATGAACCCTCAGCCTTTATCACCAGGCAACCACGCTCTCAAGCCCTACCCGGCCACCCTACAGCACCCGCTCGCCACCCGGCAGCTTCCATCCGCACCACGCAGGGCTCACCGGGGGCTCTCCATTTTGGGGGGCTCTGGGGGGCTCCTGCCCACCCCTGCTCCTGGCACCTGCCCTTCCCTGGGGCCCTGCCTGCAGGGGCTGAGGGGCTGCAGAAGCGCAGGGCCCCGAGCTGGGCTAATTCTGGGTATCCGGGGCCAGCTTTTTTTTGTGGCCGGCGGTGCCCAGGCGTGCAGGGGGTGAGGCTTTGTCGGCAACAAGTCCCCTGCCTACCCAAAGGAGGGGAAAGAGCCCCCGAAGTGCGCGCATCCCAATCCCCCATTGCAATCACCGTAGATCCACCTTTCCCTAGCCCGGCGCTAACTTTTCTAGATGCTGTTTTACACCGCTCAAGTTTTTTTTGTCTTTTTCTTTTTCTTTTTTTTTTTTTTTTTTTCTTTCCTACACGGCACTTTGCCACCGAAAAGCCCCGTGGACAGGGAGGGGAAGGCGAAGCCCCCGACCCGCCCGGCGCTGGGCTGGGGCTGGGGCAGGGGGGCTGCGGCTTTTGGGGTCGGGGCGCGGCGGGCGGCTTACCCCCTCCATTTTTGTAGCAGAGGTAGGGGAACCTCCAGACGTTGGCCAGGTCCACGGCGAAGCCGATGACGGAGAGGAGGAAATCGATCTTCTTGCCCCACGTCTCCCGCTCGGGGCCGCCGTAGCGGGGGGCGGCGGGCAGGATGGTGCTGGCCGTGTACTGCACCCCGTTGTGCTCCTTCACCAGCAGCAGCTCCACGTCCTTCCGCGGCCCCGGCCGCTCCGCCAAGGGGGCCACCACCGACACTTTGCGCTCGGGCTGGCTCTGTTTGTTCATCCTCGCCTGGAACGGGCACGGAGAGGAGGATCGGGGGGGGAAAAAAAAAAAAAAAAAAAAAAGGAAGGAGGGGGGGGAGAGCTCAGCCCGCTGGAGGCGGCTCCGCGCTTGCAGAGAGGCAGGAGCGAGGCCCGGCCGGCGGCAGAGCCGGAATAATAAGGGGCCGTGCAAATGGGGCGGGGGAGAAGGGGGGGACCGGGGCGGGGGAGAAGGGGGGGAACCGGGGAGCCCCCGGGGAGCGGCGGTGCCCGCGCCCTTCCGCCGCGGGGAGCGGCGCACCTGGGGCGGCTCTGCCCGGGCTCACTGCGCTCCTGTCCTGCCTCTGGCCGTGTCCTGCTGCTGGCCCCGTCCCCATCCCTATCCCTGTCCCCGTCCCCGCCGGCACTCATCCTGCCGGAGCCCTCGGGGCGCTCGGAGCGCTGCCTGCCCGTGCCGTGCAAGGCGCAGCCCCGGCAGGTGCCGCCCGGCTCTGCCTCATCCTCCCCTTCCTGCTCCGCTCCGGGAGGGAGCCTGCGCTCCCCTGCCTGCCTCGGGTTAAACGCTACAATTTGGCTTTGGGGGTCGCAACCCGGAGGGGCTGGACGCTGCTGCGCGTCCCGCGCCAGAGCTGGTGGATGCCCGGCGCTTGCTTTCTTTTTCTTTTCTTTCTTTCCTGGAAAGCAGCGGGCTGGTAGCGTTCAGCTGTCAGGTTGTGGTATCTGCAGGGCGTTAAGTATTTACTGCTGTTCCAAATGGGACCCGGCTCTTTTAGGTGCAAAATGAGCAAATAATTAGCTAGCAGATCAACAGTGCCTGGTGCCAAAAGCTGGCTAAATACAGCTGCAGAAGGAGGCTTTCGGGGCCCCTCCTGTTACAGCTGTGAGCAGAAACTGTCCCTTGGCTGCTCGCTAAGCAATGCAGTTTGAGCACAGAAGGCAGAACCAGGCAGCTCCCCACCAGCGGTGCCAAATAGCTTCTCTTCTGCCCGGCATCAGGGAGAACAGGTCAGCTTGCAGAAAAGTCCCTTAACAGCCTGATGATCTCGCTCTGCTGGGACTGAAACTCTGCTGTTATAACCCTAACGGGTGCAAAGGTGCTAGGCAGAGTTTGCAAGGAATCTCCTGTTCCCCTGCAGATTTGCAGTGTGAAGAAGAGTCTCAGCTGAGACTTAAGCTCCTAAATCAGCACCTTCCCCTCCTCTCCAGAGCACAGACTGTGAAGGTGCTACTGAGACAGCTATTGATAATTTGGGGATTTTCTGC
Source organism: Aythya fuligula (assembly GCF_009819795.1). Lineage (NCBI taxonomy): Eukaryota > Metazoa > Chordata > Aves > Anseriformes > Anatidae > Aythya > Aythya fuligula. The sequence goes on along the minus strand of NC_045570.1, from coordinate 7,054,109 downwards.
CTTCACAACAAGCTCTTGGCGTTACTGGGTTTCTCATGCTCCTCAGCTGCAACTTGGTTCCCAAAGCCCTTGTCTGGAAAAACCATCTGAGCAGCGTCTAGACTGTTTCAGAGCAATTGCATGCTCAGAACACGTGGCTTCTGCTCTCCTTCCGTCATTCCACGGTTTCATGCGTCTCCAAATACACCACGGAAAGCCATTTTCTGTATCCCTTTGACACTTCAGGCCGTGCACGCTGCAAATACTTCTGCGCACGGTCATTGCACGGCGCTCTGTGAACACCCGGGGTTTGCCTGTGCCCATGTTTCTACCCCCATGCACTGCTGCCTGCTCCTCACAGCACCCCTCAGTCACCTCCCCTAAATGCACACACAAACACACCATTTCCAGGTGCATGTGGTGTCCTTGAGCGTGCCTGCGCTCCCCTGCCTTTCAGTGAGCTCGCATGGCAAACCAAGGATGGGCACTGTGCCTGGTCCCGGGAGAGCCCCTCTCCCTGCCCCGAGCCCCAAAGCCACCTTCCCGGGGGACTCACCAGGTAGCACTGGGGGTGTTTCTGTCCCATTCCCTGGCACCTACGGGCAGGGGCAGGTGACTGGAGGGGGATTCCTTCTTCCACCGCTCCGGGATTGCAGCCTCGCTGGGAGCTGAAGCTGTAGCCTATGCACTAAGGAGCTTTTTAAACCTGGTTCCCCTCTCTCCACGTGACTATCACTGTCTTAATCTGCACGGACTTCCTATGCTAGACAGCAGTGCTCACAGATTGCTTATGGAAAATAAGGCCTCGCTAAGGAACACCCTTTCCCCACAACGGTCTCAATTAGCCGAGCTTGATCATGTCGGTGGTGGGAGGAATCTAGAAAGCCCCAGCTTATTTCCGAAGAGAATTAAATCACTGTGCATATATATATATATATTTGCCTTTAGTTCTTGCATGGAAAGTGTGCACAATCTGGTTAATGTAATATCTGCTGCACCCTCAAGGTAAGAAAGTCCTCAATTGGATTTTATAAAAAAGTTGCTTAATCTTGAATCTGTCTGGATCTCGTTACGCCTAATGGAGCCTGACAGCGGGTAGAGTGGCAGGCGGGGAAGGGAATATTGTGTTTCGAAACCTCAATGGAGCCAGGCAAGATGGCAGGCCGTCAGTGCTGTCCCACAGTTGGCTGGGAGACAGGCAGTATCTTCAGAAACTCGTCCGGTGTTGCTGGGTTAGTCACCAACCACTCAAATTCACATCTATCGCTCTCTTTGCAAGGTACGGGAGAATCCCCTCTGTGCTATAGTAGCACGCTGGGATTGTCACTCTCATACCTTAGTGTCTACGAAGGAAAAAACCCCAAAGACCACCAGCTCAGCCCTGCACTAGCTGCTGGTGCGAAGGCTGGCTGTGCTCGCTGGCAGCAGGGCTTGTGTTCGCAGCCTTCAGCAGCACAGCACAGCCCTCTGCCACCCGGCCGACAGAACTGCAGGCGCTGGCTGCCCGGCGTCCTACAAAGCACCTGCGGAGGAGGGCCCTAGGGAACCGTGTCCAAGGGTGCAGAACCTGGTGCTTTTGGAAAAGGTCTTGCTTAGTGCTGATTCTGAGCTCCTGGTGGGAGAGCTCGGCACGTGAGCCAAGCAAAACAGTGACTGAAGGGATATGGCTGCGTGATAAAGGGAGGCAAATGTCACCAGAAAACGAACAGCAGAACAGCAGCATTCAACCAAAGTGCAAACAAAAAATGATAAATTTAGCTGGAAAAAGAGAAGAGTGCTAACTATCAGAGCAGGGAGTATGGTTGGAACTAAAGAGGGATGTTGCTGCTTTAGGATGTTGTTTTACAAACGAGGTTGTATGGTAAAGTTGCCTGTGAGAACTGGGCTTTGGGCTCCAAGGCCCAGGACAACGCTTCCTTGTAATTCAACACATATAAAAAGATTAAAAAGAGGCAGGGGATATATAAACCACCTCCTTAATTTCACATCCTGGTATATCCACAGAAGCTCTAAGCTCGTTTAGCCGTGGGGCTGACCAGCAGTGAAAGACTCCGTGTTTTTCACACGGACTGCAGAAGCTGAAGGCAGTTAGCTTTGGTCAGTCCGTGACAAAAGAAACTCGGGCACCAGGCAGTTGCTGTAGGAACTGGGAGCAAAGTAGACGACAGCCTTCTTACCCAATCAATGTTAAAGCAATTTCCTGGTGCTAGGAACATGGCAGTGGCAGGGGTGCCCATCTTTCTCGGTTAGCAGGGAAAGGACACCGTGTTGTACCAGACTGATGACATCTGATGACAGCAGATGTGTCAGCTCCAGCTCCTTGGGTTGTTAGGAGTGAGTTGGGCAGTTTTGCTTTATGGTATCTCTAAAACCACGTCGCTATTCCAAATGTAGCATTTACTTAGTATTTAAAGCTTTGGGTTGTGTTTAGGAGGCTGTTCTCACAGTATCTCTTCCCTAGAGCCGAAGAAACACATCTCCACGAGAGGGCCCGTTCAGGTTGGTCCAAGCCAGCAGTCTGACAGCCTGCCGTGCTACAAACCGCCTGCACGCTGCAACCAGGTACTACTAAAGCTCTCCATGATGTGTTGATATTCCATTCACACAAGAAAGCCAAGCTCTGTGGGAAGACAAGGCCTCTTCTCCCTATTTCTTACAATGGCAGTATTTGTTTCCTCCTGACCAAGCTGCTTGAGATTGGCACCACCACGCGCCTCCCAAGCTGCTTACCTGAGATCTGCTACCCATGGCATCAGGTTGCCTTCTTCAAGGGAGCACCAGGGTGACCTGAGCAAGGTACCCTGGGGCATCTTTTTCATTTTAGAAGTATTGGCTGGGTCCAGGTGGGGACTCTGTGGAGAAAACCCATGACAGGGGTCCAAAATCAGGTGGTCGGAGCCTCCACATAAAGTACGTGCATGTGTAGAGGATGATGGTGAGGAGTTTTGGGTTTAGCCCTCACAATTCAACACTGTATGGGCACACCATCTTCACCTGACTTCACTCCCTTTCCAGTTTACTAGCACTTACTTTCTTTTTCATATTATAAATCTGCTTTAGGGCTTTTCAAACCAGAATTAGTTGTCTCAGCTTCAAGGATGTTCTTTGTCGTTACCTGTTTTGAATCTCTAGGCTAGCTCTTGCTGCTGCTTTAACCTCTGCTTTACTCTGTCTTGGAGATGGTTGTGTCAGAGCAATTTGCAAAGCTGGGTGAAAGTGGGAGCGCTCCCAGCTTCATTCCAAGTTTAACATTTTATCCTGTTCACTTCCATCCCATTTCTGTATCTCAAGGATTTAAGAACATCCTTTTTTCCTGAGTGAGTCCCATTCTGTGTTTTAATATTGCCTGCCAACTTCATCATCTCCACATTTCATTAGCAAACACTAACTTTTATGTGTGCGTATTATAAATGCAAATATTTCGGGCTGTGTAACCTCATTCCAAGCTGATAATTATACTTACAGTACAACACTATTATTTCCTCTTTAGTTACTTCCTTTCCTGTCTTAACAATTCTTTTATTTATCCTATCTCCTCTGCTGAGGTTTACAATTACAAGTGTCACCGTAGCATCTGCTTTTCTGAGTTGATGAGAGATTAATATCTACCCCCTTTTCCCTGCCTTTATAAAGGCAGTTATCAGAATAAGATACCAGATTAATCTGCCTTCCCTTGGGAAGCTCATTTTGCTTGTCCAACTCTTCTGGTTTTATATGCCTGCGGATGTGAAGAGGGTTTTAACCGCTTAATTGTAGGAATAGCGGGAACTCCACGTGCACCTTCCTAATTTTTGGGAGATTATTGCATCTCCCTAAATCAAGGCTTTCATAAAAATACATCATAAGGTCAGTTTCTTGCAGTGCCTGGATGAGACACCTCGCTCAATGTCCAAAGCCATACTGAGAGGTGGCCCAAAATATATCCTGCTAATGAAAACTCCTTGAATTTCAGCTGACCCTAAGGCTAGAGTTTTTTTTTACTGTACTGGTAATGACAAGGTGCTGGATATTATTTTTCTCCTGTGGAGAAGACTAAACAAAAACCCAGAAGCAATCTGTCCTTGCGTGCTGGGAGAACCTGTCCCTTCTCCTGGTGCCAGTCTCTCGCTGCTATCTCTGCTTGTACAGCTCGTAAAATGTGCCCATTCGTGCAGGCTGCAAAAAAGGCTGAGAATGAGCACTGATATCTCGCTTAATTAGAAATAGGCACCTTAATGTTGGTTTCTGATCTTAAGTTTATTGTGTACCGCAGTGATTATTGGAGGCATTCTAAGCCAGTCTTTACATAACCTCACTCGTTTTAAGTCCTCGTGCAGCTGTATCTGAAGGCACAATAGGACAGACAGGTCATTCTTTTTCCAAACGCATAACATCTGATTGCACTGATTGCACTAAAGCCCAACCAAACAGCGAGGACATTTCAGTTATTCGATGGTGGAGCTTTCTCTTAGCCCTAATATTAACATTTGGGACAAAATTATTTTCTTTGGTATAGAACCAGTACTTCCTTTGTGGCCGGTGATAATGGAATGTGTGCACGGATTTGGAGTGGAGATTTTGGAAAATGAAAGCCTCACTTATCCAAATTCCACTTGTCATTTTGTCATTTTTTTTTTAATTATTTTTATTTTTTTCCTAAGGGTACTCATAGACAAGCCACTGATTTCCTTAAGCTTTCCTTGGTATGTTCTGGTTCCCTGTCTGTGAGGCAGGAGAAAAAAACAATAGATAATTGAAGGTAGTCTCCTCCTAAACCCCGAATGAGACCAGTTCTTTATTTCTTTTGAAAGCAAAGTCAATCTGTATAAATATACATGCTGAAAAGGACCCAAATCTCATCATGGGTGTTAGCTGAAGAGCCAAAAACAATTTCTTCTCAATGTTTAATAATGTTTATAAATAAACAATGTTTATATATTTGGCCTTATGTGAGTTTACACATTGGTTTTGCAGGTGATTTCACATGGCCATCTTGTGTAGGTTTGAGTGGATTTTACTTATTTTTACTGTTCAAAGCCTTTGCAGTTCTACAGCAACAGGTCCGTGTAAATCCTTTGAGCTGTGAACTGATTGAGTACTCGGAAACCTCTGGTTGCCCTCAGTTGTAGCATTTATCCAGGCGCAGCACCAAGTAGCAGATTAGCTCCCCAGCTAACATTGACTAGTTTGGACAGTTATAAGTAAATTGTTTTTGTTGAGCTGATTGTTTTAAAATTAAGCCTCCGAGCACCGAAAGAATCAACAATGCCGAAGGAGACTCGGAGCCTCTCTTCGAAGTTATGACAAGTCAGGCACTTGGCAGTTTTCACAATGACCTATATTTTAATATGGGCTATTGGATTATTTCTAAAGAGGCTTCTTAGCCATAAAAGAATTATGCTCATTGGCTGGGCTGTGGCAAAAATACAATTGAATTAAGGATCGAAATAATTTAGGATCCAGCTGGACAAGTTGTCCCTGCGGCTGAGCAGTAACAGATGTATTAAGCATTGGAAATTGCACAGAAAAAAGGTATAATTGATCTAAGGTAACCTCACTACTTTGTATTAAATAAATCAATGCTGATAAGCTGAAAGGTTAGAAGCAAGAAGCTGAATTGAAGGAAGGTGGACCTGGGAAAAAGCAAGTCTAGGTGAAACAAGTTAACTTTTAGGTCCTAAATGTGGCAGGGACTGTGAGTTCCACCTGGGCTCTGTACCTGCACTGGCTGTGAGTTTCCAAAGCAGTGGGATGCTGAGGAGAGCAGAGGACAGGGCACCAAATGGTCCAGCCCTGCAAAAGGGACATATTTTCTAAGTGGGGGAAAGAGGAGAGGAAATCAACAACAACAACAACAACAAAAAACAACACAAAACAAAAACAAACAAACAAACAAACAAACCCTTCTCTGTTACTTTGTGCATCTAAAATCATCAGATGTTGAAAACTGTGGGGAACACAGGGTGCTTGCTCACACATTTATGTCTCTTTGTGTCAGTGTGTTTCAGCTGGAGGACTGAAAGGGGAGGCAGCAGTGTGACACCACCGCTGCACGGAGCAGTAGATGTTTTAAGAGTAAAATGTATCTGAGAGGATTAAAGCCCAAATGTTGGCTGGTAACACAGGCTACAGCAAATGACACCTGGAGATGTGCGGTGTCTGGGCACCAAGAGGTGGAGCTGTACAGGGGTGGGAGGCTACAGAGCAGAGAGAAGGCAAACATACTTTTGTAGCTATTTCTGTTCTTTGAAAAGTCAGAGGCAAGCTACACAGTGAGAGCAACGTCAGACAGACGTGCGTGTATGTGGTAATGTAGATGGCAATACTGAAAGGTAGCAGAAGACAGGCTTTCTCCACCATTACTTCAACTTCTGATCCCTTTTCTACATTTTCAGACTAAGCACATATGGAGTCATCAACATTAACCTTGTTTTACAAAGAAAAAATGAAAAGACATGGAGAAAGCACTTACATTATTGCTTTGGGGGTACATACAGTAAAGGGACCGTACAGCTGCATGGCTCTGAAACTGAGAAAAGGAGACAGGCAGCAAATGGGCAAAAACAGGAGCCAGGATGAGTCGCATTCGTCTAGATCAGGGTTATTGATCAAGTGCTCAGAGAGATCCTAATTACTGTACTTGGGCTTCTGTTTTCTGAGCAGAGGTCTGGCTCACGTTGCCCTGACGCTCCTCCTGCTGGATGCTCCCTGCCAGCGGCGGGGTGCAGGCGTCCCATCCTGTCCCGTCCCATCCTGTCCCGTCCCGTCCCGTCCCGTCCTGCTCAGCTGCTGCGTTTCAGAAACCTCGTTTAAGAGCAGTGGGATCCTGGCTGGTGTGCCTGTTCTGCTGCTCCTGCGAAGTCCTGTAGACCTCTAGAAACAACCAGAGCTCAGTGGTTTTCTAGAGAATTTCAAGCCACCTGCTTGGAAGGTAAGGACAACACAAGTTTCCTTAGTGATGCAGCAAATACGCTGATGTAGGGCATGTGTCTGAGAGCTACGAATGGCAAGGTTAAAAGCTTGTCCCTGTTGCAAAGTCAAGCAACCAAAGTGTAAGAAATGCTATCAAGATTGTGTTTTAGCTAAGATTTTGTTCTGGAACAAGTGGGTGGCAGAGCTGGTGCTAGATCTCAGAAGGTGCCCGTGCTGCCCGCCCTGCCGTCAGCCCCTGCCCTCTTCTGGCTCTCTGCCTTTTCCAGGGAACCAAGTTTTTGGGACCTACGGCTTTGCCACAGATCTCCTAAACCCGGTATCACACGTTGTCTGATCATTCTTTGCCCTGAGCAGACAAGAACCTTTGAGGTAAAGGGAAGGGGAATGAGAACTCAGATTTTGAAGGTAGATGTGGGTTTGGAGAACTGGTTTCTTTGTTCGTTTCAAATGAATGAGCTGAGATGCAACCAGCAGGTAAGCACGCAGTCACCCCTTCTTGCTGCAATTGTTTAGTTTTCAAATGGTTCTACTTGGTATTACTTGCGTCTCAATAAAACATAAGCATAGTAGTGGATGAACATATTTTTTTTAATGAATAATATGATACTTTGACCAGCAAAAGCTTCAGGTTTAATGTACTCAGAGAGCAGTGACACCGGAAGATTAATAAGCATGAGAGATTCTTTGTGAGCTGGTATGCTCTGAAGGAGAGATGGGGTATTCAGATGCATCTTCAACATTAGAAACATTTCTCTTACTTTCTGAAGCTTTGTACCTTGCATTCTGTTTGTGTCCAGGTCACAACGAGAGAGGGTATAATTCCTCGTGGTCAGGGTCCGAAAGGACCTCCCACTGGGGAAATAAGATGGGGAGGTTGAGTATTCTCAGCTCTGTATGGTTGTTAACAATTGCTGTGCTGTTTCTGGGAGCCAGTCATGGTTTGTTTGACGGTAGAGCTGAGAGCCCCACTGTAATGACAGGTCCACAGGGGACTTGGTCCTGTGCCCACGTGTGGTTAGAGACAGGGACCGAGGATCACGATGGAAACAGAAGGAGAGGAGAATTGGCTCAGACTGTGCTCTTGGTGAGGTCAGCTGTAAGTCCATGACCAGAATCAGATCCCTGAATGGTAATTACTGCCCTCTCTTTAGACAGAGGGTGTCTGCAGCCCATGCTCTCTATTCTACCCGAAATCCATCTCCTGGGTGGCACAACACCCAGGAGTAACTCTTCCTCTACACATTAAGGTACCAAATTTTTGTCATTCCCAGGAGGCTTCACGGTGGCAAGTAGGGTAACGCTGGGACCCCCCATAACCAGAGCCCCTTTTCACTTTGTGAGGCACGAGGAGAAGTCGCCCTGCTAAGAAGAGTGGGCAGCTCTGCCCCTTGCCGTACTGAACACCTGCGTTTCCAGTCTCCTCTTCCTCTCTCCCACCGGTGGCCTTTGATAGCCCTTCACAGATCACTATTAGCTGGGATTAATCCATGTAATCTCAGCTGAAAAGTTTCCTGCCTGCCTTCCCCACGTCTGCAATTTGGATTTTGCAAATTCAGGCAGAGGGAATGTGCCTGTGCCCTGGGAAGGCCGAGCTGCTCGCTGCACGGCTGATCTGCAGGCAGAACATGGTGCTGTGCGCCCGCCCACCCTTCAGCTGTGCCTTGCCTCTGGGGAGCTGCAGCCACCGTTGTGTTAGGATTCGGGCACATTTGGGATCCCGAGTGACACTGTTCTCCCCTGGTTAAGTGACACAAGTGACACTGGTCACGCAGGAAGGGCAGTGCAGTGAGCATCGACGGGACCTGGGCTTGCCTTCCCAGCGTGCAGGGAGGAATGGGGATGAGACAGCTGTAGCTGCTCTTCTGGCCATACAGAGGAGCCCAGAGGAACAAGTGCAGGGCAGAACAGTCCTGCATGCTCTGAGAAGGGATTTCTGCTGATGGGTGTCTCTTTCTAAAGAGAAAATGAGAGCCTGGCAGCCCCAGTGCGTGCTGGCAGTGGGGCTGGGTCGGAGCTGAGCTGGGGAGGGAGGGCTGCTGGTGGTGGTGGTGCAGCGGGGCTGCTCTGCTGCAGCTCGCCTCCGAGGCTGGGATTGCCCGCACCTCATGGTATTGGGGTGTTCTCATAAAGCACTCATTTTGATGAGAAACCCAGCTTCTGTTCAGGAAAGAGACATTCCTAGCCCGTAGGCTTGAAAATGTGCATCGTACAGTCACAGAAACAGAAGGAGAACAAGAATAAATGCTTTGCTATCTTTTGGGAGAAAAACAAACATAATTTTAAGAGTTTTTTCTTTTTTTGTGTGTGTGTTTTTCAGTATTTTTTAGAGAGAGAAACTTCTTAAGCATCTTTCTCCGGGCATTCAGGGAGACATCCCTGCAGCTTTCTGAGATCCTTCACTTTCTGTAGCTCTGCCATGGGAGGGAGGTAGGTGTGAGGAAGCAAATGGGATCGGGCCCTAACTACACAGTGCCCTACTCGGTGGTGCTCTCCTGCAGCTGAGCAGTGCAGACATTTCCTGCACAGAAGAGCACGTGGAAGTTTTAAAAAGCCAAAAAATGGAGGGTGGGGAGAGTGAGCTGGGTGTGTGTGAAAGGATGTCAGGGCAAAAGCAAAGTGATGCATGCCTTGAACAGAGCAGCACATGCTATCGACAGAGCAGAATAATTCATTGTTCTGTGCTCACTCCTAATTCCCCCCAAATTTTTTGCTGTTAGTGGCAGGCTGCTGTTAATTATTGGTCTGCATGTTATTAACGTAGGCAGTTCTAGTTCTTAACACATTCTGGTGATCCTAGGGTTTTCTGTATTTGCCTTTTTTTTTTTTTTAATAATTTTATTTCTGAGGTTTGGACAAGGATCTGCCTGAGCTTCCATAGAAGCTGCAGAAGGAAATCAAGGGGTCAGCCTCATCCACAAAGTCTGCATCTCGTTAGCAGTTTGCAGATTTTCGGTGCAGGGAGTGCAGAATGTATTCAGTGCCTCTTTACCAGCAGCTCAGAGTCCTGCTGGGCCACCCAGCTGCATGGTTTGCCTGGAAAGCTCTGGCCAGGAGTTCAGAGCCCTTCCAGGGAGGCAAGTGAGTTGAGTGAGACTCAAAACTTTCAGAGGAAGTTAGGAAATTGGCTTTCCTTTCTTCTTATTTTTTCGTTATGAGAGAGAGAGAAAAAGAGGTAGGTGCTGCTGGGTCAGGGCAAGGATGTGTTGGCTGCTGAGAGCTGGTCTGTGCAGGATACAAGAACTGGCTGGAGCGTCTGTTGGACTGTGATCTCTGGTTAGCACGGGAGCTAGTTCAACAGATTGACAACTACAGAGGAAATCACGGGGGAGTTTGAGGACTGGAGCATGGATTGTTTTCATTTTGGGCTTCTCTGAAGCTTCGTGCATCATTTTTTGATCAGGGCTATACTCTAGGTGATCCTAGATAAAATCAGAAAGGCAAATTCTACTTTGGAGGAATATTGTGCATTTAGTTAGGTCTGCACATGCTGACTTAACAAGACTGGAAGAGAGAAAATAAGGAGAATGAGCTGAATTAAGTTATTCTGGCTGGTAGTAGCCTCATCAGGGAGAAAGCTACTGAAGGCAAAACATCTTCACTGGGTCTTTCACTAGGTCCAGGTCAGTTGCTGATTCATCTGCTTTCTTCAGCTCCAGAATCGCTGCAGTTGTCTTCACCAACTCCATCTGAGGGTCCTTCAGCCCCTGCAACTCTAGGTCAGTGTGTCTGTAAGGTGTGAGCAGGATTTAATGCAGCTGTAGCACTTCAGTGTTCTCAAAAAAACGATCAGAAACGCCGACCGCTCACTCCCATGTTATTTATCTTATGCTTTTCCCTATTTTCTCTTACCCTCGTTCTTTTTTCCCCTCTTCCAAGTCAGTATCAGCAAAACTTCGTTCTGGTCCCCGCTGTGGCACAGGTCTCTGCATCCCCTGGGGGGAGAAGGAGAAATCAGGACAGAGCCGGGCACGGCCGCCTTCCTGGAATGAGCTCGAGGACAGCAGCAGAGCAGCGCTGGGAGCTCAGCACTGCAGTGCTCTGGTACAGTAACAGCTCTGAGGGCACACTGATTCATTGCTTTCACTGTTAGCAACCACGAAGGCAGCACTGATGCTTCCTTAACTGTGCTAGTTCATTATCATGCAATGTAATTATCCGATTCTGGTAAGGTTTGTAGTCTTGGACCTAGATTCTGGGGCCTGTTTCTTGGCAGATATATCTGATAGCAGCTTCAAAAAATGTACATTAAAGAGTCAGATCGCTCTGCTGAATAAATTATTGTTTCTGGTTTGGTGGGGTTTGGTGCTCTGTTACGACAGGCTCTGTAAAATGGCTAATGTAAAGCCAGCCCAAGCCTTGAAGAACTCAAGCCTTTTTTTCCTTTTTAAATGAAATCCCACACAGATAAGAGTATGTAATAGGCTGAAGTCAAAATCCCAACCTTTTTGAAGGAATTTGGATGTAAATTGGAACTTGGCAGTTCTGGAGGGTTTATAGATAAAAATGCCAAATAAAACTCTGGTAGAAGAGCCTTATCATGTCACTGCTGACATTAACTTCAGGCTGCCTTACTGGGATTGATAGAGGCTTTCCTCTTGTTTAATAATGTATTTCCTGTTGGAGGAAAACTGCGGTGGTAAAACTCAGCAAAGCCAACAATGCCTCTCATAAACAAATTCATTTCCTTCTTCAAACATTGTTTAATTCAACAGCAATACATTCAAAATTCCTTTTGGCACCACGCTTTTAATTGGTTCCTCTTGTAGGAATTAAGTGGCCATTCTCTGAATCTCCCCTGAAATTTGCTGAATTTGTTAAAATCTGCTGCATTATCAGCTGTTGGGAATGCATCCTTCTCTGACCTGCAACCTTGATAACATACTTGATGTAAGACTTTATTTGGGGCTTCTTAGGAAAAATCCCCATGCATTTGTTATTAATGGTGAGCATTTGCCTGTACTATGTAAAATAAGAGAAAAAATCACCCTGGAAGTGAAGGATGCAGTTGAGATTTAGGACTGCATAATGATTCTTAAACCAGCAGATGAGGGAGACCTGTTCCTGGAGGGAGCACATCTGATTTCATCTGTCTGAGAAACCCCCAGCCCATTCACTTCTTCCAGAAACTTATTTAGTAAGGTGCAAAGAGGGGGTATTAGGGCACACTGAACATTCACATTAAGCGGAGCCTTTGCTGCATTTTTTGATTCACTGATTTTTCATTTTTTCACGTGATGTTATGAAGTACAGATTTGACCTGTGCCATTCTTTTATTGAGACTAGATACTCTTTGCCTCCAGTTCTCAAGTGTAGTTATTTGAAATGCAAACATGTCTGGGTGACTTCCAGTGTTTAATGTTCTGTGCAGAGAAGATGCGGAAACAGAGAGAGTAAAGGTAAAGGGGAAGAGGCACGACCTAAATGGTTTTGTGGCTTCAGACTGAGAGCTGACTAGATCTGGGAGGAGTAAATCTGGGAGAAATAAAGGGTGGTTTGCAATTAAAAGAACTGAATCCACTTTATTATACTCTGTAGATACAAACAAGATTCATATTGCTAGTTGCCAGACATTCATTGAAACAGTTACGCAACTAAAGTTACCTTGATTTTAGCATTAATACTCTCTGGAAGAGCATTTATATTTCCTGGAAAGCTGCTGTTCAGGTTGGTGGTTTGTATTCCCTCCTCTTTTGGGGTTGTCCGTGTTTTCTTAAACAGCTTAATCCAGTCAAAGAGGAGGGAGCACACCATGGGGTCAGGACCCTGTGGTAGGAGTGGTAAATAGGGCTGAGCTTGTGCAAGAAGGTCTGCAGGTTAACCAGGGGCTGAATGTGTTCGATTAAAACTAGTCGTTAGATGCTCTCTAATAATGGGTAGTTTATAAAAAAATAATCACTGGCTTTTGGACTATTTATCAATTGCTGAGAGACCAAGGTTGTAGTGAGTATGATGATGAACACTCACCAGTGGTAGTAGAAGCTCCTAATAAAATGTGGCACCGTGGCCGTGCTCTCTCACCCAGCCCTGAATAATAAAATAATGGAACAGAAATCACCATTGTTGGAAAAAAGCCTACGTACACAGAGCTGCCTTCCTTGCAGGCAGCAGCCTGCAGTTGCACTCACTAAGGTGGCGTGCTGCTGTGCTGGAAGTGAGAAGAGCTTCGTTGGGCTCAAAGGAGGCTCTCAGAGCAGAACACACACCGGCTTTGTTGTGCTGGGTGCCAGGCACCTGCCATATTCCCTGTGTCAATGCTGATTAGAAATCCCTTGGCATTTGGCAGGAGGAGGCACCTGTAAGTCGGAAGGGCTGTGCCACGCTGCTGCTGGGCCTGCTTACCAGAACCAGAGCCTGGTGCTTCCACCTCTTCGTGCTCTGCAGTTTGTTGGGCTGTGCGTGCTGAAAAATCAGAGCAAAAAAAACTTTTTAATGACACCTGGTCTTCTGAACTGTGGCTTTTGGTCGCTTTTGGAAAATGGTGCTTTAGGCAGAGAAATACCTTTGAGCTTTAAACAAAATGACCTTCTGTCTCTGGGCGCTTTCCATATGGTATTTATCTAGAGATCTGGGTAAGTCTTTACCTACCTGAGATGCTTCCTCTGAAAGAACTGCAAACTTCTGACCCAGTGAACATCCTCATTTGATGCTTTGCTTCACCACCAAAGACATGAGCTGTACTGAGCTCCAGTAACTGGGGAGACATCTGTATCTGTTTTATTCCTTAGTTTGTTTGAGTGACCTGCATTTGTACTGCATTTCTGGGAAAGAAGAGATGCTAACCTGATCATCCTGTCTTTATTACAGTTGAGGTTGCAGCTAGAACACACTTGATTGTCAAGGTGGTTTCTTTAATGATTTTTTTTTAATTAGGTAGCATCACCAGAAGAAATTGGGTTCAGTTTTGCTATGTCAAGTATAATATAACATGGAGAGCGTTGTGAGCCAAAATATATGTAGACACCTAACACCTTAATGTCATTGTTCTTTCTTTGTTATTTTATTTCTCTGTTCTTTTATATTTTCTCAGTTTGGAAGAAGGTTGGATACCTTGATGGACTATCCAGATGTAGGACCAGGGTAGGATTAGAATACATTTTTCATCTCGAACAGTGGGGGTGTTTCGCTGTCTCCTGGGAGGTGTTCAGGAGCCGTCTGGACACAGTCCTGGGCAGCCAGGCAGAGGTGGCCCTGCTGGAGCAGGGGCTGGGCTGGGTCACCTCCAGAGGCCCCTTCTGTTTCCCCAGCAGTTCCGTGTCTCTGTGCAAGGGCTGGGGGCGAAAGATGCAGTTTCCAGCAGACCAGTCAGTTTGACAGGTAAGGAGCCAGGTGGGGAGCTCTGGCAACAAGCAGACAAGGCTGGCTCTTTTCTCAGTAAGCAGGAGGTGCTCCCAGGCTCCTGGTTCCCAGCAGCCTGCTGGTTCCACCTCCTTTTCTCCTCCATATCTGCATTTTACTTTAGAAAGTGTAATTTGTCATGTTGTGCAACAGAACAGATGCATCTCTGGCAGCGCTTACCCCCATATGCCTTTTGCTGTTACTTTGAACTCTGACTGTCTCAACAGATTGAGTTTGTGCTCTTTATTTGTTTGAATTGGGCCAGGCTGTAATGTTGTTTGGGGTTTCTGCACTGCAGGGCATGATGAGGGCTTTATCTTTGAGCTGGACTTCTCAGTGCAGGGCAAGTAGTACTTAAGGATAGAGCAGACCCAGAGCCTGGGCACGGATTGCCAGAAAGAGGAGGAGAGAGCCCCAGAGCCGGTGTGGGTGAGCTGAGAGGGGCTGTGCAGGGATGGCGATGGGAGCAGGGAGGGCTTCTCATCCCAAGGCCTTGCCTTGCACCCTGCTTGAGCTAAAGACACTTCTAGCTGGCTTGGTGTTGTATGACCACCCTGGTATTTCCCCAAGAGACTGAAACACTTTCTAATGAGGGAATACATTGTCCTCTCAGCATCAACACTCCTTCCTTGGGTGCGTCGTGACATCCTTTTTGAGAAATGTGTTTGCCACCATGCTGTACGGGAGATGTGTGCGTAATGAACCCCGTGGAAATAAACACCGTTTCTCCCCCTCATGAATATTTGATCTATGATTTATTTATCTGCCCAGACTCGGACTAATAGCATGTCAAATGCTGCCTGTTTGTTTTCCTGTTGACATATTTCTATCAGCGGTGTCTTCTGTCTTATGGACAGGAAAATATTAGCAGACTTATAAAACAATGGTTTAACGAGAGCAGTTCTTTGATGTGAGCTAGATGGACTCCACTTGGGAGAATAATAAGCGATTAGGTGGAGGGGAGGGTCTTTTGTCTGCTGTGAAATTATTCACATTAGGCTGGAAGAAGAGTAAATCGAGACTGACCGACTCCAGCAGAAGGTCAGACACTGACGGTGCTGGCAGGGCCGTGTCTGCGAGAGCAGGGCTTGCCTGTGTGCCCTCTGAGATGGCCATATGGAGACTGCAGGGCGTGCTTTTGCATCTGGGTGTGCACCACAGTCATGCCAGTAAGAATCAGGCTTGGTATCAGGGAAAAGGCTCGGTGATAGCAAGCAGGTCCGAGAGAACTGCAGGAGAGCAGTACGAGCAATGCCATGGGGAGAGATGCTAAAGGCATGGCCTGAATAACCCGTCAAATCTATTTCGGCATTTCTTTTCATGGTTGGATGCTGAGCTCGCCTTCCTGCCTCTGAAAAGAACCATCAGTGGGAGTGTTAAAGCAAAGAATAGCAAATCGGTTATTGGGTTAGGGGCACGGTGAGCACTTGTGGGTACTTCTCCTGATGAGGAGTCAGAGCACCTGGATTTCCATCTCCACTCCCACATACCCTCCCGAGTAGCATTAGGCAGGGTTGTCTCTTTCCTTTTCCTTGCCTATTTGTAAACTGGTAAACGTTCAGGAGGGATAGAAACTCTTCTTATGTGTTTTATACAGTACTTAGTTCAGTGGCTGTTTCATCTTTTAGAGATGCTGAGGCCCACTGAAATACAACAAACAATAAAAGAGTTTTGTCAGAGGTGTCTTCCCCATTACTAGGCGTTTTCTGAAGAAACTGGCTTGATTTGCTCCACAGCTCAATATTTCTACTAAAAGAGAAGTTTCCACTATAGAAAGCCTAGGATTTGGCCTTCAAAATTGGCAGTAGGAAAGGCAGAGACAAGAGCTCCTGCTTGTATTTATTTCAAGGGCTGGCTTAGGATTAGTTTGGGGTTAGTGGCAGTCCAAACTTGCACTGGGAGGGGTGAAAGTGCTGCAGCGTCGCTCTCCGCAGCGCCTATTGACAATGCACTCTTCTGCTTACAAGAGACAGGCTGTCAAAGAAATGTAATTAAATAACATGATGGAGATTGGCATGCTTTCATTCAAAACAGCAGCGTCCCAAATCTAAACACTGAACTGATTTCTGCTTTGAATAGCTGCTGTCCGTCCTGGCTGGTTATCTCCAGTTTCAAAAAGACTTCCGTCGGGGAGGAAAACAGCTCTCCTAAAAGCTGCTGGCAGAGCTGCTCTGACTCCTTCTAGTCTCCTGCACTTTTTCCTGTTCGTTTCTTTTTTTACGTTTTAAGAAAACATTCAGAATTTTCCTGCAATCTTTGATATCGGGAGATACGAGCAGAAACACAGACTTGTGTATCTAATTGTGCACTTGGCCTTATCTTTGTCTGCAAGGCTGATGTTTACCTTTGGAAAGGAAATTATTCTTTTTGAACAATTCTGGACTCTAAGCTTTCATCATGGCTTTCCAATTTGTAGCGCTTTGCTTCTAGTGCCCTGTCAGATGCTTGGTGAAGGTTTAGTAAGATAAGTCCTTAACAAAAAGAAAAAAAATACATATTTAGAAGAGAGCTCTCTTTAATGATAATCTGAGATGATCAAAACGTTCTCGATAAGCCGATCTTTTACATTCAGTAAGGACAATGCTAAGACACTGCAGTTAAGCAGGAACAAGCGGTTGTAAGAAGAGAGAAAGGGGACTCTGGCTGAGTAGCAGCTCCTTCAAGGAGGATCTGGGGCTCACAGATTGATGGTAGTTGTACGTCAGCGGGCAGTGCCATGTTGCTTCAGCAAAGCCAAGCCTTACACGGGGCATGCAGAAGCAGAGATGTTGTCTGCAAACTGTGAGGAGTGTAAAGAAATCTGTCTCCTCTACCTAGGAATGGTAGGGCCAGAGCTCAAGTGCTATCTCCAGAAAACCTAAATGCAAATAGCATAGGTCTGGAAAGTGCCAGCTGTGAGGGAAGAATGAAGGAACTTCTTCTTGGCTTAGCAAAAGAAGGCTGGGAGATACAAGAGTGGAACAGGCGTGATGCTAATCTCTGAATATGTGGATGTACGGAGATATAAAGGAAGATGCTCTGCAATGAAGTAGAAAATGGATTCTCTTTGAGCAGGGTGTGAACAAGACCTCATGCCTTCAGTGCAGAAGAGTTCAGGCCTGACCTTGAGAAGAGCTTTTCTAGCAGCCCAAGTGGTTATGCAAGGCACTAGGTTGCTGGCAAGGCTGTGCAGTCGTCCTCTCTGCAGGTCTTTAGTGACAGCTTTCACCTAATGAATTTTCACTTTGGCAGAAAAATTGTGTTTGCTGGGTTATAGGAAGGGAATGATTTTCTGCACATGTTTACTGGGTATTCTTGCCAATAGTAAGTGAAAAATAAGCTGTGTAACGTTTCCAAAATGCCTCAGTTTTGCTAGCAATTCCTAGAAAACACAGATTCCCTTAGCTCCTGTATAAAAGCCATGCCTGGCTTGAAGGGTGCAGTATTTTGTTTCAGGATTTATTAATACTAAAATGCAAAGTAACTGTAATGTGAGAACAGAGGAGGGACATATATTTCTTTCAACCTGTTGCACTGGGGTTCGTGTGTGTGAACAAAGACAACACTAGGTAGTGTCTAGCTAAGGTAATGAACGATTTCCTGTTATAACATGTCCCGTGTCTCTACAGTCCCACCAGTCAGGCTGTGAATATCTTAAACTAGGAGGATGGCACAAAAAATGAAAACTTTCACAAAGTTTAATTAATGGTGATACTGTTTTCCTTGGTGAGGGGGATCTAATTCTTACCACCATTAGCAATGGCTTACCATAGATTTTTTTCATGTTTTCTAATTATTAGTAGTATTGTGTGCTTTTAATAAGCTCAGAGGGTCTCAGCGATGGCCACAGGATAAGCATAAACTTAGTGCTTACAGAAGTTGGGTCCTTACATGACCCTTCTCTGTTTCCTTTGTCACGGCACTAAACCTGCTGTGCTTCTTGAACTTTATCTGAATGAGTGCTGCATACTGTATTTATATCAGACACACTTTTTGTTTGCATTTTGGCTTTAGGAAATGTCAGAATCAATCTTATACTAATGAAATGTCCAAATTTCATCTCAGCTATCAACATAGCTGCTAATCCTATAAAATGTTTACTTTCTGCCTCTCTGGCTATGTATAGTAACAGAGAGTCTGCCAACTTAAGCACTGCTGACAAACGTCTCCCTGCTGCTAGTCGGTCTAATAAATGTTATTTCATTGAGTAAAGATTTAAAATTAATTAATTAAATGTCATTACAATCCCTTACAACCTTTGACAAGTTTGATCTCACTGCAGACCAGTAAAGGTAGCTACCTGAGTGCTGTGTCAGTGCAGCCAGGATCTCACGCCGTTCAGTAATGGTTCATGTTTTCATCTCACAGTT
Organism: Aythya fuligula; assembly: GCF_009819795.1. NCBI lineage: Eukaryota > Metazoa > Chordata > Aves > Anseriformes > Anatidae > Aythya > Aythya fuligula. The sequence goes on along the minus strand of NC_045570.1, from coordinate 7,035,534 downwards.
TCTTAACTTTAATCATTGTGGAATACAGCTTTTGTTGGTGGTGCCCGTATTTTGGGGGAAAATGTGGAGGGAGACAGTAGAGGGAAAGGTGGGCTGTTCCAAGTAAGGCAAAACAGAGGCAAAAGGTAAGCCCAAGGCTGCTGTGAGCATGGTCCAGCTGTCCTAGCAAACTGTACTGAACGTAACCACAAAGCTCCCAAGCCTTTCACAAAATAAAATGATGTAGTTTTTTTTCCTGTGGCATGCTCAAAGTGAGAAGTCTGTAAGCCTCAGCGTGCAACTTAGGGCTGCTTTGCTTGCTGAAGGCTGTGCTCAAACGTTTCAGGCTGTCCACAGAGCAGTGTGAGTCTGTGTGTTTGTCGCGTTTAGTTTCTAAGCTTCAGGCCCTGATCTGCCACATCCATGTATCTGGAGTAGCCCTTGGCATCTATGCAACCACCACCAGGAGCAGGAGAATGGTAAATGTATTTGCATTGGCATAGTGCCTGAGGGATTACCCAGGAGTAGGGCCCTGGTCTGTTGACCACCATAACAAAGATCTCAACAAATGTTTTTGAGACTTCTGATACCCAGGAAATGCTTTGTTTTAGATGAGAATTGCTAGGGCAGATAACAGAACCCTTCACTTTTAATTTTCTCAGATCAGACCTTTCCCTAAGAAATCAGCCTCTGGAGTGGCCAGTAGAGACCCTATTAATTCACCCTCCTTAAACAAGTTAGTCAGGATTTATGGTATTAGTATCTTCTCTCTTTCCAGGTGAACAAGGAAGGTCTGGTTTTCTGGGTGAGCATCCATTGCCTGTCATGTGTTCAGGAGCAGGAATCTAACTTTAAAAATGTAAATAAGATCTCTTCAGACTGATTGTATGTACCGCATGCACATCGTTATCAGAAAACGTGAAAAACAGCAGCCCATGGGCATCTGTTCTTGGGAATTAGTTGTTCTTTCCTCTTGCAGTGGACGGTTGTCCTCGTCTGTTTCTCACCCTTGCTGAGACTGATGGAGTTTGTGTAAGGTTCACAGTGTCCTACTTAGAGAAGGTATTGTCATCAAATCCATGTTACAGCAGGACAGAGCAGTACTGATTTAAATCCATGATGTTTCCTATGGTGGCAAGAGACCATAGACACCTTTCTAACTCTACTGTACGGGACTCAAAATGATCCTTAAGCAGGGCTGCTTAGACAGGATCTCACATGTCAGGAAGTCTCACGCAGCGAGGCAATGCTCTGTGCAGGAGCAGAAAGGTGTCACTCCTCAGCGCCTGATGAAGAACCATCTTCTGTTTAGTATTTTTAGCCTTCTCTTTCTGTTCAGTTCCTGCTCTGCCACTTAATGCAATGCCTGTTTGTTGCAGCCTGCTTTTAGTTTGGTCCTTTTAAAAGCTTCCTGAGGCACAATGATGCCTAGAAATTAATGTATTCCCTTCCCGCACATCAAGCAGATGTGTGTATATTGAGTTAGTGTCTCTAACGTTTAGCTGAGTTCTTTCCAGAGGATAGTTGAATCACTGCTACGTACCAAACCCATTTGTGGCCTCTCCTCCTTTAACTATAGAGAGATGTAGATTTATATATACGGTATTTTTAGCTTTAATTGCCAGGCGTTTGTGTGACTTGCATGTATTTATAAAATCACCAGTCCTCAATGTGCTGCACTAGTGGGCAGCACAGTGCTCCAGTTGTTTAACGTGGCTGGATTCAACAGCAACACGTGTAAGGCAGCATCAGCAGTCATGGGCCTGGAGTAGTTGTTATCTTTGCCCACTCATCTTTTTCCTACTGGCAGGAACAGAAGCCTTATTTGAAAAGGTTACAGCTGGTTGAGAAGCTGAGGAATTCACTTGAAGTGATAGGCAAAAGCATCCTTGCCAAGGAATTAACGTGCATTTCACTTAACTGTACAGCCAGGTTAGGGTATCCCCTGCCTCTCATTCTCTCCTGATGTTCAAATCACACAAAGCCATGTTAGTTACTTCTCAGTAACCGTGGTTGGAGTCACTCATTTTACATACAAATGGTGATGCCTTATTTTCTGCCAGAAGAGAGGGAGATCTTTCCAGATACCTGCAAGTCTACTTTGTATCATATCCCTTCTTGCTGAGGCAGTCAGCAGAAGTAACTCTTTGGAAGAGCATCAGTCTTGTCCTACATTTTTAGCCATAGCATAAGGAAAAGTGCCTTCATACTCCGAACTGAAAATACCCACTTGGAATTGCATTGTGTTTAGCAAAGTAAGACATCATAAGGATGATTTCCTGGAAATCCCCCCAGCACCTCACGATGGAGTGCCCTTCTGACTGTACTAAGAAGACATGCATTGTTCAAGTAAAGTCTTCAAGTAAAAATATAGATTTATTTTAAGCACGTGAAACATCAGGATAGGCACAGTTATAAATACAGAAAAGATTAAATGTGGCAATACACTTGGAGCCAGAAAATGCAAACAATAAATTAGAGGCAAAGCTTGACATTTCAAATATGAAAACCAGCTGAAAATTGGTTCTTTTTGGTACTAGACATTCTAGACTTCGCTCACCTCAATTTTAGTTTGAAAATATCCTGTCATTCCACTCCAACTTTTTATTAGAAGCTATTTGCATAAATACCTGTATATTTAAAATGCTGTATAAAGTGCATTCAAGTGAAGGACAGAAAAAGGAAAAGGCTCCATTTCCAGTGCACTAGACGGGACTGAGGCAAAACATACTCAAATCATTGACCAGAAAGAGCTTGGTTTTGAATCAGACCCTACAACCATAATGAGTAATGGCACAGTAATGCAAATATGGTTTCTAGGAGACCATTTTAGAGTAGGTATAAACTACTGGAACTATGGTTTGACAGCATATTTACCTTTCAAGTTTTGCAGAGCAAGGTCACATTCCTCTGTTGATAACTATTAGAATGAAAATATGCTGAGTTTTGAAATGTTCCTCCTAATGTGGTCCTGAACAGTTGTTATTGTAAGCAATATTCTATTTATTTTGAAATAGTCCATTAATTCTTGGGTCTTATTGTCTACATTTTCCTGTGATCTGTGAACTGCTATCTTGGAATTCTGATTAGTTTTCTGTTGTATAGAAATGCAGCCACTTCCATCTCTAACTAGCCTGTAAGCCTAAAGCTGTTACTGTTAACATCTCAGTGAAATAGCATGTCCTGTTCAGAAGGTTAGGCTTTACAGTTCACAAGTAGTTAAGGGAAATCTAAGGACAACTAAAAGAAAACACCAGCTTCAACTCTCAGCTTCCTGTAACTAATTTCTGTCTCTCTGAAGAAAGGCTAAGGGATATTTGCAAATTAAAACACTCTGGTATAATTATTTTTTGCCTTAAGACGTGTCAAAGATGTAGAAGAATTGAGCAGCACCAAAAATTCTACCTGTTTTTATACATTGGGACTCCTCAGTCTCTACTGTGAAAGGTCTTGTCAGTGCTGGAGCCTTTTAACCCTCTTAGTACATCTGTTGCTTTTGTGGAAGCATGAACTTGGAAGACAGTGAGCAACCATGCCCAATGGTGTGATACTGGCATAGAGGACAAAATAATTACAGTGTTTTTTCCCTTACACTCAAACAGGAATAGCTCTTCGAGATACGAAAAGTAAAAAAAAATAATGAAACTATATATATATATATTTTTGAATTGCAACTTTCATCTCTTTTTTCTCTCAGTTGTGCTTATGAATAGGTAGGGAAAACATTCTTGTAGAATTCAAGAGATGAATTCTTCAACTGTTCTCAGTCATCCTTTTTGTCTGAGGTACCTGAGTTATCCTCTTCATTGTCTGCAGGACAGACTTTATTTCTTGCCACTGGTCTTGTTTCTGAGACTGGGACTGCATTTCCAACTGGAGTGTATTTGGCTTCAGGTGGCTGAATGTCATCTTCCTCCAACATACCTAGCTGGTATCTCTGTAGGTCTAAGTATGTAGTAAACAGCTTGGCATATTCTGGATGCTTGAGTGCAAAGTCTTTGAATTCATCTGAAAAATACAAAAAACACAGATACTACAGTGTGGCAACAGAACCAAAGAAAATTTCAGAGCCTGCTCCTTTTAATGAAGGTGATCTCCAGTTAGGTTTTTCTGAAGCATCTCAGACATATGCAAAGTATCTGGGTCTGTGCTGCAACAGTTTTCCCCAGAAACTATATGTAAACCAGCAGATATTTTGGGGAAAAAGAGGTGTCACTGTTGGTATGACCACCAGAGTGCTCTTCATTATAAAAGGATGTAACTTACCGTAGGACAGCTTCCCAGTTTCATCTGCATCTATTTCTTTAAAGAGGTTAGAAACATCAAGTTCAGGAACCCCCAGAGCTGACTGAATGATACAAGCAAACTCATTTTCCGTTATAGTGCCATCCTCATCCAAGTCAAAGAGCTGGAAAAGATGTAGGTGTAGAAATGCTTTAGCATTCGTATGCCTGTGAACCTTCTGCATACAAACCAGCCACCCATACCCAAGTATTCAAGTATTCGAGAGATGATTTGTGAACAATGCCTGGGATTTGAAAAGTTGACCAGCTGACTGGTTCCACCTCAGCTACCTTCTCTTACAAGAGCTTTTATGTATTTTCTCTGGAATAATACTAAGCAGAAATTTAGAAGAGCAATGTACATGCTGTAGTTGGGATTAGAATATTCTGTACTAGGAAAAGTATGCAGCAAACCTGTGAGAGTAAAGAAATCTCACAGCATTAGCTCTGTAAGAGAACTTATACAACACTTTAAAACAAAGGTTTATGATAATTGTCACTGTGAGCTATACTGAGGGTCTGTTGGATTCAACCACTCTATACTAGCATATCTTAGGTTTTAGCCTTCCAATTTAGTCTTCCAGTTATGGCACATCTGGCATCTGATAAACCTGCCATAGTTTACGCTCCGATGTAAAATACCTAACTTCTAGTATATCTGACCTGTCACCCACTAAGTAATTATTATAATTAAGAGGAATTTTGGTGACTGGAATGCAGGCAGTGCATGTACACTGATCATACCATCCTTCCCAGCACAGCGACAATATGCATCTGCTATGAATCACCCCCTTGAGAAATACAAGGGATGGATGGCTGTAATTCTTAAGCACTTGCTACAGGCAAAGAGTCCCATTATGAAGGACAGTACATTTAGTGGCAAAGAAAACAAGTAGCAAAAGAAAACCCATAGTGCCATTTCAGGACAAAATGGACTTTTTACCAGCTGAACCAGTCATTTCACACTAAAATTGGGAATGGCAACGAATTACAATTTTTATAATCAATGCAACTGTTACAGTACTGAAGAGTGTAGTCTAGAAAACAAAAGAATAAAGCACCAAAGGCTTGCTTCTTCTGAGGAATCTATAGTAATAAACCATCCTCCAGAAGCATCAACAACTTTGAACAGCTGTGGCACTTATCTGCAAAACAACCATAATAATGGATTGCCATAAAAATATGGGCACTTCCTGAAATCAATATTAAAATGTATACAGTTTAAGATGAATATGATCAATATCTTAATACAATGTTCAATGCTGTTCATAAGAGGACAGTGGTGGGTAAAATACCTGAATCTGTGTCAAATATCTACTTTAAAAAAAAGGCACTTAGGCATTTTTGTGTTCAAAGATTCAAAAATGGGCATCTCTGGTTCCATGCTGCATGCTTGTACTTGGGATGTGAAAGGTGCTACCACTCCTCAACTGCCCAAACTATCAGGAAACCATAGGACAAGCAAATATATGATCTCTGATGCAGCCCAATTTTGGATGTGCCAGTCCTGAATAGCCCTTCTTGATTCCTCTCACCCCAACCTCCTAGGCTGTTAACAAGAGGGACTCTACTGAGTGCTTGACTCAAGAGGATATTGTTACAATAGTGTTCCAACTATTGTCTACTTGCGACACTGAAGAATCACAGCAGAAAAAAACCTCAGGGGAAAAAACTGCAAGTGCTGCTGAATCATTTTTGGAGTTAGCCTGCCAAGTTACATATTCATTAGTGCCTTCACATGGCTTTTGAAACCCTTTTCTATGAAGTTGATGCCTGCAATTCTTGCCCTCCCCTTCACACTCTAAATGTCAATTGGTTTAAGAGAATTACTCACATTTGCATAACAGATTGAAGCTATAAACTTATGATTTGAAAACTAACAGATTCACAGTCAGTCTTGATTTGTCAGGTTTGTAGATTTACACTAAATTGAACTTACCTTAAATGCCATCTGAATAGTCTCTTCTGTGTTGGCTGGGTTACAAAGAATAGACAAACCAATTACATACTCTCTGAAGTCGATGGTGCCATCTCCATTCTGAAACCAAAATATATATGGCAGGAGTTATGGCTAATAGTGCAAATCACTTTAAAAGCTGTTGTACTAATCAACTATGCAACATGCACTAAGACAGCTACAACATTAAGGGCCTTTTTTCTTCCTGGATAAAATACTAACAGCTTTCAAACTTTGTGTAATAATAGGGATGAAGTAGCAAAATAGAAATTGATCCCCAATTTGGGGCATCAATAGGTATCAATTTCTATCTTATAAACACACAAGTGAAAAGATTTAAAACAACTTAAAACAAGGAGATTTTCTTTTGCGTATGGCCTCCAAGAAACCCCTAACAAGAACTGGAATACAGGTGCTTAAGGGAAATGGAACCGTTCATGTAGCACTATCTCAGACTAATGCAACATCCTAGAATAAAAAGGGCAGCAGGGAGGCTGTTGCCTTGAGTTAATTCTTCCTAAGAACCTTCAGCAATAAAATATACGCCAGCAAAAGTACAGCCTGACGACGCAGTAAATCAACATGGTCTATCTTAAGCTTTTCTTTGAAGCAAATGCATTGCCCTACATGCTGTTTTGAAGCAAATACATTGTAAGCTAGAAATGCAATGAGTTAATTGTAGCAGCCTGTCTGATAATTGCAGTTTTGACCTGAATGAACATTTCCACACGGTAACTACACAGCTCTTTCAATTGGAGCTTTCGTTGATGGGATTTGTGATTAATTCCATGTAAGCTGCATTGTATTTCCAGACAGGGAAAACAGTAAACGCCCACTGGAATACATGTTTAAGTCAGTAATGTTCCTGTGACCACACTGAAAGTTTTCTTGATGGTTTTGGGAAACATCCAGCCTAGGGAAGCAGCCATATGTTAGCGTTGGTGACGAGACCCAGAGCAGCTAATGAAAGCATAGCTGTGATGACTCGCAGCTCATAGTTTGGAACATTCACAGTTAAGGACATTCGTCAAAAACATTTAAAAAGCAAACAAAAATGTAAAGCAGAGTTCCTTTCATGGATAATGTGCTGTACATTTCAAGATTTTTATTTTTTCTTAAGTGGACTCCCTAAGTCTGAGAACGAACAGCACAAAACATTTCAGCCAAGTGAAAGAGGGGTGGTCTCCTGGGTAAATCTGTAGTGAACAGCCAGAACTCGCTTCTATTCCTGGCTCTCCCACCAGCTTCCAATGCCCACTTCAGCATACCACGCTTAACCTTTCTGTTCCTGGTTTTCTCCTGCTGACTAGTGGAATATGGAGCTCCCCAGTGGAGAAATGCTAAGGCTGCTCTGTAGAGTGCTTTGGAAGTCTTGGGCTCTAGAAAACAGGGATTTCTGTTAGTGGGATTAGATCTTAAGATAGTTGTTTAGCAAAAACATTAATAGTTTTAAGTCTGGTGCGTGTCAAGGGATACAACTTTTGTCAGCTTTTAATCGTTGGAAAAGGGCAGTATTCTCTCCTAAATGCTGTTTTATTTAATAATCAGTTGTGTCACTGTGCAGCAGAGGTTCACTTTAAGTATTTTGGCCGTGTCGCAGTTCTCCTAATTATAAAAGCCCTAGCTTTGAAATGTAACATTATAAACTTAAACTCTTAAGACAACTGAAGCAACAATGTAGATAATAATTGTCCAAAGGGCTTTGGAATATTATTTTTGGACAGTTTTATAGATTTCATTCTTAGCAAAGGATTGTTTGATGGCATTAGAATATATAAACATACATAAAGTTAAGAATATTTATCACAGAAAAAGAATTGGACAGTAAACTTAAAATTAATTCAAAAACAACTTTTGAAATTGGTAAACACAGCTTTGGCTGCACATGGAAAAATGACAAGAGCTAACAAGGCTCACGTTACTCTACTTAAAGTGTTAAAACCCAATAATCAAAACTGAGAGCAATCTGATACAGAGAACGCCAGCAGCTTGAGTATGAAATGAAATTACTATACTTGTAAGATCATGTTGTGACTAGGTTTACTAAGCCCTAGGATGCTGGCTAACTTCCATATGCTCTGGCATTTTGGTTAAGGAGAAATGATAGGGTTTGTTGCCTGGGAAGAGAGATGGAAGTAAAACTGAAAACACTGGAAAACCTTCCATGTTTCTGTAGCACCAGCACAAAAGAGCAACTACAACAGTTGTTGTACACATACCTAGCTGTGTTTGCAGCCGATACACCCAAGCGTATTTTAAGGAATCGTGAGCTAAGCTCCAATTCTCTAAATATCAAAGTAGAACATGTTTATGTGTTTTTAATTATATTATTAAAATAACCAAAAGAGTGTAGGCTCAACAGCCCTGGTTTTCTTAAAGCAAACAAGTTTTCTGCTACTATCTGTGCTACAGCATGTGGGGTAACTAGGGTTTTGATGTAGTTTTTATATAATATAATGAACGTTACTCTTTGGAGAAGGAAGTTTCCACTGCCATAAACAGTCTCCATTTATGGCTGCGCAAGGAGATCAAAGCTAGATAACTAGTTAGCTTTAGGCAGCTGGCAAAGCTCTCTGCAAGACAGATGCAGTCAGTAAAATTCAAAATACTACTGCCCCGAAACTCGTATTGTACAAAGGCGACAGGAAAAATGAAGTGCACATGTGCAGTGGTCATTCCTGTTCTGATTAGCTAAGTAAACCTTGAGCTGGCTACAGGGCTACCAGAGAGAAGCCACAACTGGACCACCTGGAGAGGAACTGCACTTGCATGGCTCGTGTTCACACCCAGGCTCATTATATAAGAGGCTTTTGCTCTCAGTCAAAAATTTCAACTGCCTGTTGCTACATGCAAGTTGTATCTTGTCAGAAAGGGAATTCTGAAGCAAACCTGGTAGGGTGGTGCTCCCCTGGAGGCATCACGTTTTCTCTCAACACCCACTTTTCTGTTACTCAGAGAGCCCAAATGCCCCTGTGGATAACTGCACTTTTCCATTGAATACATGGGGTGAGGGTGAATGTCATTTGAAAGGGACTGACTTCTTTCATCACAGTTTGAGCCAACACAAGTATTTTTACTCTTTGTGTTACCTGGCTTGGTATTAAACACAGTGCAGGAGGAAAAAGAAAAAAAAAAAAGAGCAAAAGCTGTAAGTTTCTTCCTAAGTTGCAAGTAAAAAGCTGTTGCAAGTATACCAGGGAGGAGATTTGATCAGTTTGGAAAATACTTGGCCGAGTGCAACTCTAAGATTTAAAAATCAAAAGTATGGGAATGTAGAAACCAAACCAAACCTCAGTACTGCATTAGCATCCAGTTGCCTTGCAGGTATTGTGTGGTATTTCTGTTAGTCACCGATGGAGACATTGCGAGGAGCAGGGGCATTGGACTCCTACACATGGAGGCTGTGCGCAGCTGCTGCCTGCTCCACTCCTGGTGTCACATTCCCATCGGGCAGCACACACCCTAGCCAACTTGCTTTTAAAGCAACCCTGCTGAGAAATCTTCCTCGTTAGTTCGCAGAACAAGAACTGTTTATCCTCAGTTATGTATTCCTTAATTCAGAAAAATACACCTTTAGCAGTTGGTGTTATTTCTTGTTGTATTACTCAAAATTCAACATCTTGAAACTCTGCCATTAGCCTGAGTGGGATGCTGCACCCTGATGCAAAGTTATGTCTAATAGCCAGAGGTTGATTTTGGCTGGCTGGCTGCTGTGTGACTGCATTACTACGGCAAGCTTCTCTAAATATAAATGTAATATTTTAAGTTGTTTTCATTATAACTACAATAAGGTTTCAAGGAGAGAGAGAAAAGATACGGTAATAGAGTCGTAGGAAGGAGAAAAAGGTTGTAAAAGTAGCCTTATATGCCTTCAATTTTGCCCTGGCTAGCAGGTAGAAGTGGCACTTCTACTCAGGTTTTGTTTAGCAGACAAGCATGAAAAAGCAGAAATACGAAGGAAGTAAAATATGATTATGTAAATTCATTGATCATTATAGTCATTGAAACTTTAATGTTTATTCCCTTGTTAGAAATAACTGCACAACTTATGAATTCATTCAACTCTACTGGTGACTGCCTTCAGGCAAGCAGAGCTTTATTTCAGCTTACTGAATGCTGACAAATTGGAACAGTAACATCACAAAACCCCACCAAACTTAGAGCTTTTTAAATAATGGCTATATTCCTATGCAAGCCTGCTTTATGTGAGGAAATAACTAAGCTTTGATCCTTCAACATATTCCCTCATTTCAGAGTCTAGACATAGCTTTCTGAGACAGACTTATGCATCTGCACAACTGATAACTTGCACAAACCCTCCAGAATAGCAGACTAACACATGCACAAGAGGAATCACAGCACTTAAATCTAAGCTAAGTACCTCTACCTACATCTACCCTAGAATAAGGAAAAGACTACAGCTTGATAATACAGGATTGCAGTCTTCCATGTGGATCTTTCAGATAAAGCTTATTCTTCTTTGCTATGCTTTCACGAATACATGGTCAGCTGCAGCCAGTCGTCAATGGTTACTTTGATCTGCCCACTTCCATTTTGGTCCAGGGACTTGAAGGTCCGGAACATGCTGTCCAGGCGCACCAAGCAGCTAATGAAGTTGTTAAAATCCATGCTACCGTCCTCGCTGGCATATCTGCGCACGATTACCTGGCAGAGCTCTTCGTTCAGGTGGAACCCAGCAGCCCGCAAGGCCTCCGGCAGCTGAGCTCTCCCAACAGTGCCTGACTGGTTGGTATCATACTGCTTGTATACGCACTGCCATTTCTTGATGTTGTTCCACAGATATTTGAACTCTTCAAAGCCCAGTTTGCCATTTGTATCGTTGTCCATGACTGCTACCATGCTACGGCATGTGTCTAAGCTGAAGCCATCTGTCTTCAGGTCTTGATGTCTGGAAAGCACTTTGTTCAGGATGTCCCTTAGCTCGGTAGCAGATACTTCCATATCATCTCCAGCCAGCTGGACAAAAAGGCGACGGAACCGTCTAATCTCCTCGCTCTCATGAGCTTCAACATTTGTAAAATGGTTGTAAGGAGGTGGAGGTGGCTCTGGATTATACTGAGCTGCTGCTTCACTTATGAGATTGACAAGACCTCCAACAAGTCCTCCAAGATTCCCTCCATGTCCGCCTCCTGTGAGGAGACCTCCAAGGCCACGTGCGAGGCTTCCTCCACGGCCACTACTGCTTCCTCCACTCAGCAAAGCTTTAGCCAGGAACATTGCAAAGATTTTCTGAAGGGAGTTACTCAGAGATCCAGTGCTTCTGTAACTCTCCAAAGCCGTATTGTGTCTGAGCTGGGTGTGGGTAGAACACAGCTTATCTGCGTGCTTAGACTTTACCATGTCTGTGCATGTCTTCAGCTGCCAGAGTTATCGCAGATCTCAGCAGTTTCTGCCAGTCGTTGATATGCCTCTGCTTCTTTCTTCTTGTCTGCATATTTAGCTTTATGAGATTTGATAAATCTTTTTAGCAAAAAACCTGAAGAGACTGAAAGCCAGAAAGGACAAGTCTCAAGAAACATATTCTCATAACTGAAGCAGTTTGAAAAGAGCCCTCCACCTTAGTGTGACCATTTCTCTGTAAAGCTTCTCTCCTAAAGATGAATACAGGGAAAGCTTACTAGAGTCTCAACTGTTCTTGCAATATTTTATGCCTTCAGCTTTTTGGTGAATTGTGCATTATGTTGCAAATTCCAGTCACTGAAGCAGTTGTGCCAGAAAGGGGAGGTGAAAAGAATCTTGATTGCCTTTAATTATTTTGGTTGCCACACTGTACTTCTCTTACATTTGTGCTGTGCTTCAGAACTCAGCTATGTGCTCATAGGAGCCAACAGTCCAAGGCGAGGAGGCAGGAATGGAAAAAGGATGCGTGCCTTATCTGCTAGAGCTTCTGTGCATTCAGCAACTACAGAAATACATTTGACATATCTATTTTAAAGTCTGTAAATCCTTTGTATTTGGGAAAATCCTGGAAGTTCAAATCAACACAACTTGCCCTCCCAAGGACAGGTGTACTGCTAGATCTAACTTGACTAGGAAGAGTGATGCTGCATTAGGAAAGCTCCCAAGATGAGAAACAAACTGGTTCATAAGCACTTCCAGTAAAACATGCTGCTTCCAGTGTAGCACATATGGGACACATACAGTAAGATGAATTCTACACTGTACTCTAGTTACTTAGGTTTCTGGTGTAGTCAGAGGGGCACATCCACACAGCAATTTTCCCTATCTTCAGGGACAAGTATAAAATATGGAGAAAAGCCTAGATGATCAGATTAGCACTGGCACATGCCTTCTTTATGGTTGGAGACAGGCAAAAGGAGTTTTTACAGTGTCTAATAGCACCTTTCACAAACACAGCAGGAACACACTCTAGTTAGCTTCAATCTGCCTTAAATTATCTACTTATAACTACAGCACTTAATTAAGCTGTCAGAATGTAAATGAGAGCAAAATCTCAGTAGGCAAAAGCAAATATTCAGCCACTACCAGCGTGGAGATTATCATCTGGTGATGGTGGTGCAGCAACTTGTTCCAAGACATGGCTGTTAACTCACAACTCCAAACTGACCAATTTCTTTCCATCAAAACAAAAAATGGTAACTGTATGAGTCACCCGTCTAGCTTGTGGAATTGCTAACCAAGAAGCATTTACTAAGCTGGATGTAATGAATTAAATATCCTTTGGGATGTAGTTCTTAACAAAACATTGCCAACAAATCTCCAGCCAGGTAACAGACTACTCACCCTATCGAAGAGGTGAAACAGCTCTCTGAGGACATCTGAAATAGGCAGCTTCAAGTACTCTGAAAACTCCTCAATTCCAATTCTTCCCCCTTTGGAAGCACTTGCAATAGCAGCAAAGGTATCCAACTGCTCTCTGACGTGATTCCATTTTAGGCTATGCAAACATGAGGGAGAGGAGGTTTTTCTATACAGCAGATCTTGAACAGATGGAATTTCAGTAGGAGTTATTATAGTGTTCAAAGACAAAAAATAGCCAAGAGTGTGAGTGTACAGCACTGGAAATGCTGTACTTCCAGGCTGATATTTTGTATGAAATCAGCAATTAAGGACTGCCCCCCCATGGCCACTAGTATTAAAAGCAGCCAGTTCTATCCTTGGGTATTTCAGAATTCCTTAGATTACCTTCCCAAACCTATTATCAACAGGCTAGTCCAGTGGAGATGTTTTGTTTTCATTGCCATAAATTCAGGTATAACATTATTTTGCTACGTTAGGTGTTACTGTGAATATTTCTTTAACAGAAGGGTATATATCGCAACTCTGTTAGCTAACTCTCTACCCAAACACTAATATTGCTGCAGCCTGGGAAGCATCTGATCTCTCTATAAAATTACAGCTCTGCACTTTGGTAAGAATAATTATGATTGCCATGTAACTACTGAAGATTTTTCCAGACGGAGTTGTATAAATAAGTGTGTGGCACATATGTAACAAGTCTAGATTCACAGTGCACAGACTTTATATTTGACCACAGCCATGCCAGGTCAGTTGTCAGGTCACTTTTCTTTTTATAGATGACAAATGAACTGCAACGTGGCAGTAATTATTACCACCAACAGCTTAACTTCCCTTACTTGAGTTTCTTGCTAATTTTGGTGAACTCCACCAGCCCTGCTTCCATGGGCAAAGTTAGCTGTCCTGCTGAAATCATCAGTCTGCAATCTTCAAAAGTATGATCAGTGACTGGCACGTTCAAAGCACTGAAAAACAAATTAAGAAAATTAAGGAAAAAGAAAATCAACTTATTATATAAAAATGACCTTGAGTTGACTGTTCCTGTTCCCACCACCTCAGCTTGGCTTTGCTAATATACAAAACACAAAACGATAATTCATTCTTGCTTTGCTGAAGGTAGGATAGAGCAATACATTTTGTGAAGCCATACTTTGAAATGTTATGGCAGTGTCATGATGGTTTAAGATTTACAGTCTTGTAAATGCATTCCAGTAACCTTAGAGAACCATTTACATATTCTTGTCAAGCAAGTAAGGCAGGATTTTACTTCAGCTTTACATGTTTTGAACATATTATGTTCCAACATAATCTGCTTTATGCTCTACATAAAAGCAATCCAAGGGTGTTTTGGTATAGGAATTTGACACCTATGTATAGCACATAGGACTTAACTGTGTGACAGTGTACCTGGAGTACGTGGCTAGGATGTGTATGAGCATATATCAAAGGATATATGGATAGATATGAAAGAAAAGTTCTCTAAGATTTTATTTATGACGTTACATACGTTGCCATGGTTTGTCGGACTCTGTTGGCAAAAAGAACGGGATCTTTCTTTTCTTCCTCAGTAGGCACATGAACAGGCAAAAACTGAAAGAAAGGAGTTATCTGATCAATTTAGAGTCACCACTTTATTAACAACACGGACAGTTTCTTATTATTGTCTGGAATAGGGGAAAAACAGGAGAAAAGGTCAGCCATGCAATGAAAGAACTGGACACTAGAGGTCTCAACTGCTTTAGAAACAACTCGGGCTCACAAACAAGATTAGTCCAAACTGCTTCTTAAAGGTTGGTAGAAGCAGTTTTAAAAAAGAAAAATTAAAACTCCAAAGAAGAAAATTAAATACATATGTAGTTAGAAAATTAAATGCTGTGTCTATAAGAATGCACATCTGAAATCCTGTACAATCATTTTTAAAGATTCCTTATAAATGATATTATTAGTGGAAAAGTATGTGTAGGATTTGTAAGTTTTTTTTCCATACATGCCACAGTAGCACCCAGTACCTGTTAATTGTATCTGTCAGGATGTGATCGATAAGTTTCCTGTAAGTTTCTCCTCTGTGGTAAAAATGGGATCTTAGCTCTGAATTACCAACAGAGCGCTAAATGGATACTGATGCTATAAAATTGTGCAACCCCAAGCAGAGAATAAAAAAGCCCAACAAAACAACCCACTCTTTTCCCAAGCTCGGAAAACAGAGCAGATATCTAAGCAGATGTCTATTACAGCAGGTGTGTGTGCAGGTATGTATTCTGTTCTTCCTCCTTCAGTCTACAGAGTGGTCAGCTGCAGCTCAGATTCCTGTACCAATTCTCATTTGTGATTATCAGTTATCTCACTTACGCTGCCTCTCATCCCGCAGTCCTGCCCTTCAATCCTAGACTACAGCAATGCTAGAAGTGTAAGATGTTGCACACTTCATTAGCAGACACAGTTGCTAAATAGCTGTCAACATGTTTCTTCAGTTTTTTATCTAGTTGTTGGTGATACACTACCATAATGGTAACTACATCCAACTGGTAACTATAGATACAGTCCATCCCGACCAGCCTTTTTGTCTTTGATTTTAAAGTATGCTGCCTCTTTATGACCAAAACCAGTAAGTTCATGGAACAAGTTATCTGTCAAATAGCCATAACAATTCTCTGTTTATAGCCAGGAGTTTTCTCTCCCGGAAGGACAGCAGGGGCCCAGCAGTTCACACGAAGTTTTGAGATTTCATTCCTTCTACAAGGAGCTTCCAGCTCTGTTCAAGGCTGACACATGTCCCTGCTTATTACAACTCCCCTGCAGAAGTCATGTAACCCTTAGGTTGAGGAAACACAGATACTTTGTACACACATGGAGAACAGTGTTATCACTGGGTAAGATGAGAAAACAAATCTGAGAAGTTTATCTGTGTAAACATGGTTTATGGTCTTGTAGGTGGTCATTATATCATTTGAGGCTGAGGTCTTGCTCAGGCAGCAATTTAGATTTTTGGTAGGTGAAACACCACCTCTTTTTCAAAAAACCTGCCTACCACTAATTATTCATAAAACCAGTTTGCCAGAAACCAGAACAGGAGGTAAAGAATTTGGTTTCTTGGCCTCCCAAGGAGGCATGTATGATCTCACACACACCCAGCTGCTTATCGGGTGATGACTACTAAGTATACCTTTGCTGTCAAATTGCAATCCTATAAGAAAAATTCTTCACAGCACTTTCAGTATCAAAAATTCTTCTCTGATTTGCTTTTGACCTGGTCTATCTTCTTTCAGAATTTTCCAAATGCTGCAATTTTTGCAGCCATAAAACTCACGGCCACGTTCACTGTTTAATTGTCAATATACACAATTTGGCTAGATACTTCCTCGGACTGCAATTCTGCATCATGGTTGATGCACTGTAGGAAGAGGCAGAGCAGTACGGATGGGAATGGAGAGGCTGCTTGTTCACAGCATGTGGCAGTCCACTGCTAAAAGGAGTAGTCTGATTTCCTCCCTCTGCAGGTCAATCTGCCCCTTCTCTTTGGTCTTTTGGTAGGACTTTTGCATCAATGATTTGCAATTATTTTCACCCTGGGGACACGTGCTGCTGTGAAAGCTGTGTATTTCTTCATGTTTTGGTTTCACCTTTGGGAACAGAATTTATTTTCTAACAGGCAAGTTTGAGTTCCATTCTGAAGTAGGAGGAAATAAACCTCCTACTGGAAGGGCTACATTAATTACTTCTTGTTCCCACGTATATGAATTACACAGGTATGTCCTTCTGTGTAAAATCATGGGGAGAATTCTATCTTTAGTACACATTCCATAAATATAACTGTTTATTGCATGTATTATAGTATACAAGATGCTCCCTTAAAATGAATTTAACTGACAACAAAGACTGTATTGCTAGATTTTAGTAGCAGCAACACTGCTTGTGTTCAGAGAGCTCTGCACAACTTTGTGAGTTCTGTATTTTTCAAATAAGCAGCAAAAGCTGTCTGAATTTCTCCCATTACTCAGGTCCCTAAACCAAATTGCTTGATACTGACAATCTTTGGGGTCTGTCATGGAATGTGAAGTACAACCCTTAAAGTGATCACAGCTGTTATCTGGCTCCTCACGACTGCATTCTGAACGTTGACTCTGACAGGAAGCAAGCTGTTAGAGTAAGTGTACTGCTGTTATGAAGTGTGTACTTTATGTCAGTTGTCATTCGTCTGTCTGTGTGCTCTGCTACTGATTTTACTGATCAAGGCTCAGCTTTCTCCACAGTACAAACACCAGAGTCCTTGAGCTCTTAGTTGCAGAAGCCTTTTAGAGTTCAGCCTGGGAAGGTGGTGAGGAAGACAAAAAGGTTTTCAAGGCAGCAGGGAAATGAGAAGGTGGGAAAAAAAAGACAAGTTACCTTTACTAGTATGTATTATAATTGTTAAATGGACATAGCAAGTTAGCAATGATTTCACAGTGCTTTAAAAATAAAGGCTTTTCTGCCAACTTTCATTTAGGAACGCATCAGGTTAAGTGATACAGAGATGTGGACAACAGATCTGAATATATTTTCACCGTGGTACTGTTCTTGTTGCTGAGACATTTGTTTATAGATCACTAGCAGTGACTAAGAACGTGAATTTATGCTGACGTACGAACTCAGTAGGAGTTACTGAATCTTAGTATAAGATTATTTTTAATTCTTACCTCAACCTCTACTCTTGTGAAGAGCTGACACATCGTCATTACAAATAGCTCTTTTCTGCAGGTGGAGAAGAGAGAGAAAAAAAAAGACAGTTATTTTAAAAAAAAGTATTTGCAGATGAAACATTCTGAAGCATTGATGAAAACACAGCCAATATTGGGCGAGGTTTTTAAGTACCTTGCAGTAAAGTTTCCTGAAATGTTGTTTGATGTTTTTCTATAGGGATTCTGCATACACTGGCTGCCTGCTCACTGGGCAGGCAACCTGTTATCAGTTGTCATACTTATTAACAATACTATACAATTCTTTGGCTAGCAAAATGTGTATGTGTTATTTTATCTTTAAAGAGGTGAACACATAACGGATTTTGAAGCTTTAAGAGCTTTGATTCTGAGAAGCAGCTTTACTTCCCTATCTTTTATTCTCTTATCTGCAAAACAGCCAGTAACTTCCTTCTGCAGAACTGAAGCAAGGATCTGTAACTATTTGCTACCCACTTTGCAAATTATAGTCATGTTTACACAAATATGTTAATTAAGTGTCAGTGTGTCCAGGACCTTCAGTGCTTTAAGAAATGGACAAGTTTTAACAGGTAGGGAGAGGAAGAAGCTGGGAAAAAGAATAAGCATATCCACTTCTATTTATGACTTGTTCACTGAGATTTTTAAGCAGAAATGTACATTTGCTCTCCACTTTAAATCATGTAAATTAGAGTAGGAAACTTTAAAGCAATCTTTCTTCTGTTCCTGAATTTGAAAAAATAAAAACGAGAAAAAATGCAAAACTAAGTGATCCTTTTTGCTCTCTGCAGGAATCCACCCTTAATGCTTGATTTCCTAGTATGTAATTTTAGGCATGACACTCAGTAAAACACAAAAATAGAAAAGTAACAAGTGAAAGCAGAAACTGGGTCAGGAGGTTTCTGAGAAGGAGACTGGTACTGTCCATTCTGGCTGCAATACCCAAGGTGTTTTATGAAGACTGCAAGTTCTGCATTTTCCCTCACAACTAAAGACAATTATTTTAAATCTTTGAGTATAAATGCTTCGTTGGAGTAATCTATAGTATGCTACTGAATCTGTACTATATATTACTATCAGCGTGCTGATAACTGACAGCAATAACAAGAAAAATCTAAACTAAAGAAGATGGGTATTTTCATCTAAGTCAGCTTTCAAAATGTCCATTCTATAAGTTTGTGAGTGGTAGGATTAACTAACGATAGCTTAAAAGACACTTTTAAGTAGAGCATTTAAAATGCGCCACTTCGCTAGTTCAGATATGTCTCAAATCAGTTGTCTGAAAATTTTAGTCACATCGTAAATCAGTAGTGCTGCACTTAGATGCATTACATATTCCACATGAAAGTATGGTCTATGAATTCTGCAAATCCACATAATGTTCTAGTGAGTGTTTATGAGCTGAAAAGTGCTTCCCAGACAGTAATTTTGGTATTTTCAGTACAGTTTATGGAAGTTTTTTAATAAAATATTTTATCATATCAGAAGACCACCTGTATTGCCAAAAAAAAAAAAAAAAAAAAACACAAAACAAAACAACAACAACAAAAAAGAAAAGCAACAAAAAAACAAGACCCATAGCCAAAATGGTCTGTTAAAACATTTTTCATTGTTTAATTGTCAGAAACTATATTTAGCCTCATCACTGGCATCTCAAGCAATTGCTTTTGTTGAGTCAGGTAAAAGCAAAAATAATCCTACATGTCAGAATAGAAAGACAGGGAAACATAATTGTTTTGCCTGTCTTCTTCACCTATTGTCATGTTATTCTTCAAGGAAGGTGTGGAAAAAATAGATGGAGGGGATAAAATAACATTTATTTTCTCTTGTTTCTATACCATGTAGGAAACTGTTAATATCAATGGTCTTTGATGGCCACTGATTGTTCCCAAAAGAAAAAGAATTTCCAGTTTTCCCTTGGTCTAATGTAATATGCAAAACATAGGAGAAAATTAAACAAAGCAGTGGCAGAGATGGAAATAATGTTTTCCTGTTTGAAAACTCCTCCTCTACCCGTTCAGATATGAAATCTACTGCATGACAGCATTATCTCCAAGAACTTCCCCCTCATAAAAAAAGCCACGTAGAGGATCATGAGTCTTAACTTTGCCCAATCTGTCTGGCAGACTGTTTAGCAATGGGGAAAAAAATGTGTGTAATTTTTAGTAGGATTAAGAAACTTACAGTGAATAGCCTTGCCATGTCCAGGTCACAGTATCCTAAGGATAAAAATAAAACACAGAAATGTATGACAAGATGAGATCAAAGTTAGAGAGCAGATAGGTTACAACATAAAACAGGCACAAGTTTAGTAAAAGCAGGTGATGGTGTTATAGTGCTGTAGTGAAAATAAATAAAGGTGACCATATGTCTAGGATTTCTTGCTGTAAAAAATTGGAAATAAGCATGGCAGACTTGTGTTCTATCAACAATTAGGAATAAAACTTCAGTGGTTATTTAGATGTTTTAAATCATTCATTCTCATTCATTCTAATCTAAACAACAGAAGTAGATAAAAAGTACCTGATAAGTCTTCTGAAGTGGACTTCACAGTCCACTTAGAAAGGCAGCCTCCTAAATACGCTGGACAAGGACGTAAATATATATGTTATATTGTCCCTAAATGTGTTTTCAAGGACATCTCTGCATAGGTAATCTATCATGCTTTTTCTTTGTGTTTTTTTTTTTTTTTGGCTTTGCATTTTTTTCTTATTCTATGTTTATTACTTCTTATATATAATTTTTACAGCGTGTGCTGCAGATCCTTACATCCTATCAGTGAAATGCAGTTCCAGTCCCTGTTAAGTGGTTCACTGTTTTGAAATTGATCTGCAAAAGGATTTTACATAGGAATCATTGTAAATAATAAATTAAAAGTTTGTTCTTTTCTGGATTTGTGTGTTGAGCAGGGAATTAAAAAAACACGTTAACAGTCGCCAGACTTGTGTCCCAGTATTACACCTGTCAGTGAAATGGAGCCATATGGCTTTACCCCTATACTTGGCAGGGAGTGTAAACAGTTACCCAGCAAGACAAATGAAAGTTACACAAAAAGAACCATCTGCAAAGCTGCCCTCTTGAGCTGCGTGAAAGAAAGGGGTGTTGGAAGTAGTGCATGGTTCAGCTTTGCTTTTGTTCAGAAAACCTGCCTGCAGTAAGAGGACTTGACCAAAAAAGGATAACTAGTAGGGAAGTTGTGTGCATTTTAGACTTCCAAGCACAGACTCTGTGACTTTGCAGGAAGTTTCTAACTTCCGCTGCAATATTTTCTTACATTTCCTCTTCCTTGAAGTACAGCTAAGATGCCCAGAAGTAAGTTTTTCGCAATCAGAATAGCAATTACATCATGCTGATTCTTGGGAAGCCTGGAATTCTCCAATGATAAGCTCAGGGCAATAGATTCTTCAGTTACAAAGCAAAACATTTAGCCTAGGTACACTCTAAGTCAGTATTTTGACTTCCAGATTACCAGTTAGTGATACAAGAATGTTCTGCTCACCAGCTTGTTGGGGTATCGGAGCAGCACAGGCTGCACAGGAACTCGTGGAATGAATGCACCTGCAACCAAAAAAGTTGTATGGGTTGTTAAGACTGAGCTTCATACAGCAGTTGGAAGTTCTAAGAGATTCAAGTAAGATAGGATATTTGGAAGAAGATTTTTTTCAAGGCCAGAGGAATGGAAAAGGTTTTTTTTTTTTTTTTTTTTTTTTCCCATAAAATCATCAGTGCAACTAGTAATATGTCAGAACAGACAAAAAGCAAGGAGAAAGCTGTCTCAGATCCCTGGACTGTTCAAACTGATTTTCTGTGTATTTCCTCCACTTGATTGCCATTTATTTCAAAGGATTAGATTCTCACAAGGCTGTTGAGTGTTTCCTGAAGTCTTCTCTGTTTTGATCATCTTGGTAAGTGATAGGAATCTGAGCATTTAGTACTGGTTTTGCAACTTTGCTACCAAAGACACTGTACAACAGTAAGAAAGGAGAGCACTGTGGCTTTAACTGAAGTGCAGCACAACAGGCTAATGGTCAGTGATGCTATCAAGCCCCTTTCCGTGTTAAGAATAATCTATTGGCCTATCTTGCTAAGCCACACACAAACAGATTTCATAGTTTAGTTGCTAAGTCTTGCATGACAAAATTTACAGGAAACTAAGTTCGCACAACTGTAGGCTGAGTTAAAGGAACATCGTAAGTAGGATGCATTTTGGTAGTTTATGTCATAGTAGTCAGTCATTTTTCTGGGTAACTAAAGAAACAACAACAAAAAAATACAAACAAGTATGCAGCACAGATATTTTGCAACCTACAAAATCCCGAAAATGAGAAAAGTCAAATGATAGTATAAAATAGCGGGTTTAGAGTGACTGAAACATCAATGATGTAAAACAGCACTGAAACTTTAACAACAGAACACATCACCACAATGCTGCTGTGGGTACGTACCTGCAGAAAGCCATACCAGAGCTACCAGACTAGTATTTCATACATTGTTTTCCAACAAAGATGTGACAAAATTTCTCACCTTGTTTAAATGTGATCAGACAAGATCGGTTTGTGCAGGTGCCTTCTGGGAAAATCAGTATCTTGGATTTAAAGAGAAAGAAAGCAAATATATACACGTCATAAAAGGATTATAATTCAGCATCAGTTTATATGAAGGCTGAATTTTTATGCCAGGTCTGTAACGTGTTACACTGCATCACAAGAATACCATTACTATTTCAACAAGAATAGAATGAATTAGTAAAGGATGCCCACAGTAATAACAACCTGATTCATCTTGATTTGGAAACAAATGCTTTGTATGAAAGGAATTTTGGGGACAGGCCTTTATCAGTTCAGAAATACAGGACAAAATGTTTCCAGTGTTTGACTCGAGATGTTTAGTTTTGGTAATGATAGGAGAATTGCTTCTCTTTGTTTCTCTGCCAGCAGTTTCTTACTGAACTGCTGAGTGTATTATCACCAAGAGTCTGGACTGACATGAAGTGCGTGAGGCACTTGAGCATTTACAGGCACAGATGCTATCAACATGAGTCAAGATGCCAGCTATGATGAGAAGATCACAGCTTAAGGGGTAGCAGCAAAAGGCAGAGAGTGTAGGTGTATCTCTGATGCAGAGCTCTGATGGCACTACACACCACTACACAGCCTCTGAATGATTCAGACACAGCAAATACCCAGAAGGACTCTGAGTTAGCTTCTGAAAAATACCAGATTAGACGTGTAGCGAGCCGCAATGTGACACACTGAATTCAGCCCCCTATGGAATACAAAGAAGCTTTGTATTTCTCCTATCACTATAGGATTATAAGCAGCATTCCACAGAATCTCAGTACAAGAACTGGTCTGGATTGAGAGGGCTCAAGGTGTGCTCCCACTTCAGTCCGAATTAACAGGTCAAGGCTAGATGAAGGAGGGATTGTTGCTCAGGAGACACAGGCCGTTCTAAGATATGATATGCCGGTGCTATGGGCACAAAAATGGGCATGTTTCTGCTCGGCATACATCATAAGCCCCAGAAAACATATTAGTGACTGCCCAAGCAGTAAGCTATCATACCCTTCTTCCCCTTTTCTTTTGGTACAGGGTTGGGAGAAGCAATAATCAGGAGCTTATGCTATTAATAAGTGCGAGTGTTGAGCAGCCTGTCGTGTTTCGGTTTCAGGAGGAAGGAATTGGGAATCCAGCTACTCCTCTGTGTTGTGCTAAAAGAATGCAGCCCAGGCACTCTGCTGAGGGTATCAGAGACATCATCTTGTGGTCAAGGAGGAAGGTGTGGCCGCTGCACAGGACTAGGAATCACCCTCTGATACCCCCAGCTGTAGCTGATTCAGTCTCGGAGATTCCCAGATTACTTGACTCATAGGCTCTTTGTGCCATAACATAGCTGCAGAATTGGTGTAAAGCCAATTCTCCTTTTTCTCCCCTTGCTGTTTTCAGCAGAGGTTAGGTATTTGGACCTTGCTGGGATCACTTTATCCACAACAGTTTAACAAGTCATAAGCATCAATGCAGAGTCTAAGCATAGTATTAAAAAAAAAAAAAAGCCTTGCTAGCTTTCACAAGTGCATATTTAAAATCTTCCCTACAGTTGATAAATGCATAAAGATAGAGGTGACAGGAAACCACAACCAATACATCAGAAGAGAGTGGAGAGGCAATACCAAGTATGATGCCAGTAGATGCAGATTTCTATCCCAGCCTTCTGCCTGTCCAAAGGCAGCAGAGTTGCTACCTCAACTGTTTTCTCCTTCAGAGCAGCCCCTGCCCCATTAGGTTTTCAGGATGGAAAGCCACCCAAGGCCTAGAAGCACAACAGCAGCTTGCTGCTGAGGAATGACCGTGGGAAGCAATGTGCAGAATCACCAACTATTGTGTCCAGACCAATCTAAAAGCTTTGTTCTTACTGCACTGTTACCCTGAGGAGTGAACTGACCTTCAGCTCAGCTATTTTCCACCTGTGAAATGAATGTTTTAAGCTTAAGTACTGTTTATGATGGAGCTCACACAGTTTGGGTTACTCATTAACCACTGTGAGCGCAGCTCTGCACCACAGCTTTTCACACATGAGCTTGGCTGAGAAAAGTGATTCACATATAACAATACAAGTCAACTGCTACCCTGAGGACAGCAAGTTAAGTATTAAAATAGGGCATGAAATCCAAGAGCATCTGCATTTTAGAACAGCAATTGGTATTGTCTGGATTTAACTGATTCGTTTGTCCTGACAAAACTCATTCTGGGCACCAGCCTCTTTTCTTCCTTTCCCAAAACTGTTACAGATCTGAGAGCTGACCTTATATGCCAACAGAATCCTATTCATCTGGGCACTGCCTGACATTATGATGCACAGTGTATCTGGGATATATTACAGAAGAGTAGTGGTATCTTTATTACCTGTGGCCACTTGCCTCCTGATAATGCCCGATTTGTTATCTCAGCGACTGTATTCTTTCGTGAATCAGGGTCTTGACGAGAAACTGCTACAGGCTGAAGGGAACTTAAAATTGCTGTGAAAGAGATCCAGATGTTCATTTGTTTTACACTAGTGCCTAGAAAACACGTGTTCAGGGCTCTCCTGTAACAAAAACTTGTTATGCTCATACTAGGAAACAGACTGCACAAACAGGTTTCAGACTAAATAGATAAGAGTATCATTATTGTGCTCAAGCTGAGGAGCTTGACAGTAGATATGAACTTATCAAATTCACGTGCACCCATTCTACTAATATTACTGTTATCCTTCACCGAGCGTTTCCACACAGTTCTAAGAAAGAGACCTGCTCAGGTATCTGCTCACAGGCTACACTGGGGCCCAACGCATCCAGACTGCACTGAAGAAGTACCTTGAGCCCAGGCTGAAGAAGCGAGTGCTTTTCAGTTATGGAGCAGACACAGCTTGTGAGTAATTAAAAAACAAAACAAAACTGATTTTATCAGAACTCTACATCAGAATGTGTGGACATGCTGAAATGTGATGAGAAACTGGGGAAATAACTATTTTTGGCATCCCACTCCTGTGTTTTTAAGACAAGATCACTATATCACCAGTTAGTTTATTTCCTACCAAGCTACTTGTCTGTGTTGCCTACTGAGTTCTGTCTGTTGGCTTGTTCTTTTACGAGTCCTACGGACAGAAGAGAGATACAGCCAGCAGAAAGGCTGCTGCTGATTCCAAGAATAATGCAAACTGGGATTCTTTCTGTGCCAAAAGGAGGAGAAAATAATAGAAGCATGACTCATCTATCTTTCCCATTCTCTGCATTTCCTTTTTGAGTAACTTCTCTTTTATTCCTTCCTGGTTTGACTCCCATTAAAAAATATCCATAACAGTGCCTGCAAGTTTAAGTTTATGAATATGGTATTTTCCAGACTGCTGTAGTTCAGGGCTGTTTTGAAATAACCTTTATCAAAACACGTTCTGTGTTTGTGGGCCATACTGTTAAAAGACAGCAGTTGAACAGATTGTTCAAGCTACCTACTGAGTGAATTTTCAGATAAATTTTGTGCTCTGAGCAGCTAGGAAACATGCTTTCGATGTAAAGCACATTTAAAGTGGTATTATCTTCCATGCCTGAAAGGAAACAGCATACTCTCAAATGTTTTGACCAATTCTGAAAGATAAGCTGCCCCAAGTGATTTTACTGAAAATCTGACAGTATCTTTGGAACTCAAGGATTTAAAACAGTCTGTCCCTTAATCAGGTTCACAGATAAGACTTTTAACATTTTATTTTTTCATGAATACTTACTGCCAAATACTGGAGTTGAAAGGTTCTCTGCTCTAGATACTATCGATGGCATTCCAGTTAAGGCAGAAACAATGGCATCAAAAAAACTTGAATGAGGAGCTGCAACAATGATGGGGGCTTCCAGCAGACTTGCCACTTTCCCTTTTACTTCAACTTGGAACCCCATTATGAAGAACAAGGTACGAGTTAGGCATGAAAGGCTTGTCTGGATCATCCTCCTGGTAAACAGAAACACAAAAATATCATCCAAATTACAGCTCATTTTCTAAACAAATGCATAGATCTCACCAGCATTGTGGCCAGGCACAGGGTAGGAACACTACTCACAAGGAGAGCGTGGGCTAAAGGGGAGGAAGCAGGGTGAGGGAAGGTCCATCACCTTCTGTGTTAGAGCTTACAATTTCACAGATACAATTTTAAAGATAAGGCAATGTACAGCACCTCCTAACAACATCCCTCCCCAACAAGTTCTGCTATTTCTCTGGCCGTATTTTATAGCATTTTAGCATGATGCTACTGGGAGGGCAGGGAGAGTACTTAGCAGTTGCAGTGTCTTTTTTTTATGAACTTTTATCACTCTGATACTGTTGTTTTGTTTTGTTTTGAAATCAGTTTTAAACAATTAAATGACAATCTTCCCATTCCTGGCACATGTTCCCTCAGTGGGACTTCCCATAATCTCTTGGCCTTGTGTTATTTAAAAATAATAATAAAAAAAAAAAAAGTAGAGACTTTTTATAAATCTTGGTCACACTTTACCTTCTCCATCCTTTTAATGGCACAGCTCCTCCTCCCTGGTGACGGTAAGTTGCAATTGATGCAACCAGCCATGACAGCAATAAAATGAATGTAATAAATATGACACGGAGAGGTAGCAAAATAATCCCCAGAAGAACGGTCTGAAAAAAGAGGGGAAAATCTCAAGAAATAGCATCAACAGGAATTACTGATATCTATGCAGTTACATTGTATGGACTGTGAAATATTTACATTACTCATTTTTAGTGTTTCAGAAAATATTTTTGGGTTTCCATTTCAGTTGGAATTAGAACATCTGACTGTTTGGGTTTTTAGCTCGGATGCTGTTAGACAGAGAGGGTAAACAGAGTTTGCCTGCCTTAGTTTATACTTTGGCTTGTTCTGCAGCATACAACAAGGTCAGACTCATCTGACCAGCTGAAGTGCATCTCCACTCCAGAGCCTTCTGTCACCAGCTGCCACCTGTCTACAAGCCAAGCGGGATTGCTAAGATGATCACAATGTACTTTTGCTCCTTTAAAAATGACAGACCTTGTGCTGAGTCACACGACTGCTGCAAGTGATCCTCAGTACCACTGCCTGGAGTAGTGCAGAGGCCACATAAATTCATTGCCCCTAGTTAGGACTTCGGCAATTTTTTTTTTTTTTTTGGTAAAATTATACGTGTGGTTTAAGGCATGGGTTCGGACTTTACAGTGCTGTTGTAGCAGCTCAAGGCTGACGGCCTTTGGAAGTCGTCTGCTCACCGCCTGCAGTACACATCCAGCAGGGCCCTTCAGATGATGGGGACTAATTTCTTGCCTCCTGTCTGTGTGAAGCATCCTGGCTATTAACTCTGTGCCGCGATCTCCTTGAATACTTCAGAATGAATTGAAAAATCTTAGTTCCCTTTTCTCCCCACATTCTGGAAGCTGTTATTAGCTCGCTTTAACTCAAAGCAAAGAAATTCTTGGGAGAGTTCTGCTACGGCCAGACAACCACACTGGGTAGCAAAGCCGGTCTGAAACTGCCCCAAGCTGACATTGCTCCTCACCACTTCCTCAGTTTTTCACAAACACTTGTAAGGGAAGTGGGGGGGAAGGAGAAACCTAACATAACACTGCTTGCAAATAATCCTCAATTATTACCCTCAGCCCTTACTAATGAATATTCAGCTTGCATTTTTCCGCGCACAGCTCCGGGAAGGAGGTGCATTGGCACAAGGTTGGTAGCAGCCTGCGGTGCAGGGCAGGAAGAAATTCTCAGCTGTCTTACCCCAGCACATTAATTTAGAAACTATATCCCGAAGGTTGGCCTTTGTGGCGTAACAACAGCCCTACGTGGACTGAGCAAGCACAGGCTGGGAGGCAGATGAGCTGCGATACCTTGCGGAAGTCCCGGCGCAGCATTCCCGGCAGGCTGCGAGCAGCTCGACGCCTTCTGGCACCTGGCCGGCTCGGGGCATGCTGAGTATCAGCTTTGCGCGTGTACGCACACAGCAGCGCACGCCCAAGCAGAGTTATTGTAGTGAATAATTGTTTTTATTTGAGCTGTGTTTGTAAAAGTCCCTCAGAACTTGGTATATGGCTGCAGCGGTGCTCACAGACTGACAGCTGCCCCAGTTCAGAAGCACGGCAGAAGTTAGTCAAGAAGTGTGGTAGTTTTAGCGTACACATTTTGATAAGTGTTTAGCTTGTAATTCTGTAATAACATCTGTTGTTCTGTGCAGCTTCTAATAATATATAACACACCTTTGAATTTAGGTAAAGAGGCTGCATGATATTCATCTCATCTTTTAGGGATGTATCAGCCTATATAAATCTACAAAAATAATTTGATTCACTAAGTTTAATACCAGTTCTAATCAAATAAATAGTTGCAAGAGGAGAGAGCTGCGAAGTTCCCATTTTGGAATTTAAATCTGAATGGTCTGTAGTCACAAACTGCCAGCAAGTCAAGTGGATTTTGATGTGAAGGCACACACAAGTTTCTCTGTGTCGTGCCAGATCAGATAATGAGTTTGGACTAGCTGAGTTGTGAGCTTTATTATTTTAAAAGGAAGCCTACAGCTGCACAGCAGCACTCCTCTCGCAAACTCAGCCTTTCTAGACATCTTTTCAGCAATGACTACTTACTGTACAGGAATCGCAAGGCTTTGAATAATAAATGAGTTTTCCAAATTTGTTTGTACTTAAATACTTGAACGATGATTATTAAGCAAGAGGATTTTAAATTACCTCTCTCCTTTCCAAAGGAACAAATGATTATAGGACATTTGAAATATAAGCATCTTTACATTAATCCAATTAATCCAAGTATTATTAATCCAATTCCTAGATACAGTAGCTTGGTTTTAATTTTTCTTTCATTGACACAGTCCTCCTGCAGGCTGCCCAACTTCTTCATTCTTCCTTTGTCATATCCTCCTACTGCCCTCTTGCCAATACTCAGGAGAGGCTCTGGCTTTAGGCTCTAGACCTGTGATAGTGACAGGGATTAACAGGAATTTTGGGCCTTCGGGACTCTCTTCTGTGTTACAAAAGGTACGGTAACAACATACCAAACTTGACAGTGGATATGCAGTGTAAATTAGGATAAGTAGAGGCAGCAGGTGCAGCAGCTTATGTTCTCTAAGCACTGCCACATAACGTTTCCAGGGCAGATGGACATTCAGGTATCATTTGATCCTTCTTGAAGTATACAATGTTTTTTACCTAGAAGTTGTATATAGAAGTAGTTATGGAAATTTAATAGTAACTTCAAGGTCAGTACTCTGGATACACAGAAATGGATTCAGTAGCTGGCTGTAAGAAATTTGGCCCTGGGGATTTATTGCTCTTTTGGCACAGGTCACAGTGAATCTGAAAAATTCAGGTAGCAAGTTAAACCAACCAAGACTCCCTGCTTGCCTCCCAAAATCAGATCCCTATTTTTTCCACCATGCATGTCCTCTTGTAACATGATCTTGAGTCCCAGTTCAACCTTTCAGCTGCATTCAATAATGTGGAAGGGGCAGCATAAGCATAAATCAGCATGTTTTCACTTAAAATACCTTTTTACTTTATTTAAAAAAAAAAAAAAAAAAAGTAAATGTATGCACTGACCTACAATGAAAAAATAAAGGATGCAGGGATGCCGTAGCAAAAGCAAAACAATTCCTCCCTCAAAACTTTAATAAATTCATTAATCTATTTTAGGCAGATGCACAGGTGGTACTGATGTGCTGATGCAAGCTATTGGCTTTCTAGGTCACTGTGTAATGAGGCAGAGTTGATTCCTGCTCCATCAGCTGCAGAGTAGGGTAAGAAAAGGACAGAAAAGAGAAAGGTCAAGGTAGGTTAGAAAATAAAAAGTTCTGGAGAAAAACGTACAGAAGAAAAGACAGGCTTAAAGTTCAGTAACTATTAAGTCGGATCAGATCTACTCATTTCAATATGCAGTAATTACAAAGATAAAGCTATCCTGAGTCATCCGAAGAACTTTTCCCCAAATTAGGGATCACCTGGGTACTTTCTGTTTAAGTTGTGTACAACAACTGTGTGACCTTTCACTACTGCAGTCAGTAGCGATGACTGCAATTTTGCTTCAAAGCTCACTACTGCTGGGTCCTGTCCCAGCTAGGTTGCTTCTCCTTCCAGGTACATTGTGGAGTTATGCATAGAGGGTATCTTGCTTTAAAACATACCATGTTTTTCATCCCTTCCTCCTGAAGGAAAAAGGGTATATTTATTACAGATCAAATGGTAATTGAAGCTTAAAATTGCAAGCTTTTAAAAGTAGTTTGTGCATCCTTTACAAAGAGCAGGCAGCAGAGAGAACTGTCCATTTCTGGAACCTCATTAAGGAACTGCTGCCGGTACCTCAGGGTTTGTGCCTACAGCTTCTGACTCAGGTGCACTTGAGCTGTGCTGCAGGCTGCTGGTAAACACAGGGGTTAAGAAGATTTGAAACTGTTTTCCACATCTCTCAAATTTCCTCTAACTAGCTACCTTCAGGGTAAACACCATTTATAACTTGAGGGAGAGCTACATGGAACATAAAATATTTAGCTGCACATCAGCTTTAGGTATGTGTAACAATCAGCAGAAAGCGCTGAAAGTTTGCCTACACACTGCTATGCGCCTCGTCCTCACCGAGATGCCACTCCATGGCTGGTTCATCTCCTCAGTTTTTAAAGTGGAGATGTTTGGAAATCAACGCCCAGAAACGCTGTTTGCTTTCTGAGTTGTGCGAGTACCCTCAGCACAGCCCGGCACTGCAGCGGGACTGCAGGAGCCTGGTTCAATTCACCCAGCGACAGCAGCAGTACGGCAGGGAGGGGGGAATACCCATTTTGGGGGGATATGGAACTCAGAAGGGGGGCCTCCTTCCTCCCCCAAAGCAGGCTTAAAATCAGCTTACAGCAAGTTATGTGTCTGAAGGGGATTATTGTAAAAAGAGCACGTTATTTTCTATTTTAGTGCATCACTTCAGAGAGCGGCTGTCAGCATCCTCCCACTAGCGCCAGAGGCGCCTGGCACCACGGACAGCATCCCACTTTTGCGAGTGGGGACGCGGGGATTCCCGTTTCCTCCAGCAGCGAGGTGTTACTGTCGGGACAGCACCACCCTTGCCAAGAGCTCGCTGCACACCTCGCCTCAGGAGCTCAAACCTGGCGCTGAGCACACCAGGCCCTGCTAACCCGGAGGCTTTCCCCCCTTACAGGGGACAACAGCGGCTGCCCTACAGCCCTGGGGGAGCCCGGGCCGGCCGGGAGCCCTTCCCTCTTTCCCTCAGGCGGCCGCTGGCTTTTGCCCCCCGGCTCCGGGAGCCTCCTCAGGGCCGCGCAGCCCCGCCGCGAAATGGCGGCCGCGGGGCGCAGCCTTGGGGCAGGGGCAGCCGCCCCCCGCCGGGAGCCCTTCCCCAGCCCGGCCGGGCAGGGCAGGGCAGGGCAGGGCAGCTCTCCCCTCCCGGCACGCCGCACCGCCGGCCTTACCCGCAGCTTGTCCCCGGCGCTCAGGCGGCCCGGGTGGACGAAGGGGTTGAGGACGACGGGCGAGCAGAAGGAGTGCTGCCTGGGCAGCGGCAGCACCCGCGGCGCCATGCTCCGGCCGCCAGCGCCGGGCGGCTGATTGCGCAGGAGCTGCCGCCGGGGGGGCCGCGAGGTCCCCGGCACTGTCCCTGCCCCGGTCCCAGCCCTCGGCCCGGCCCCGCCCGGCCCGGCCCCGCCGCGGGGAAGGAGCCCTCAGGGGCCGCAAGATGGAGCCGCCGCGCCCGCCCCTGCCGCCCGTCTCCTGAGGTGGCAGCAAGAAGGCGCCGGGCTCCCCCCTGCCGCCCCCAGCCCCGTGTCCTCCTTCCCCTGCCCAGCCCGGGCTGCTGAGGGGCGGCTGGTGTGCCTCGTTGGCAGGCACCACGGCTGTTATCTGAGAGATAAGGGAGGCAAATGTGCTCAGGGTGTACAACAGGAGGCTTTTTATTTTTATTTTTTTTCTTCGCGTGGAGGGTGCGTTTCCGCGCTGAGGTCAGGAGGAGGTGAGGTGTGGAGATACACCGTGAGCTGCATCCATGGGCACGGCCGCGGGTGGGAGGCTGTGCTCCTGAGGCAGGGTGGCTGAGGTGGAGGTGCTGCCCGCTGCTCACGTTACTCCACGCTCATGTGGCTGCTTCTTTTTTCAGCACTGAAGGAAGCTTCAGCCTGATGGTGTTGAGGAGGTGAGCCTGTGGGTTCTTGCACTGGATCTGCTGTGACTGTGAGGGTGAGCCCCCAGAGCGCTGCGCTCAGGGACGGGTGGCTCCTGGCCTCCAGGCCATGACCTTGGTTCAGACACTTCACTGTGGCACTCCCTCCTGTCTCACACCTGTTCTTCACACAAAAACATGGACACTTCCTCACACAACATTAGTCTGTCACTGGACTGCTTGCATTTCCTTTAAAAAATTGTTATAGAAACCTCACAGTTCAGTTCCCAGTTTGGCACGACTACTTCATCAAATATGGTAATTATTAATTATTATAAAATTATTTTTCAGTTGTGGCTTGATGTGCAGGTGCTTAAGGAATAATCAAAATAATATATTTGGGTTAACTGAAGCCTGCGTATAGTGGAAGCTTGACAAATGTAGGATTTCCCTTGGCGGGCTTCCAGGGTCACCCTGTGACTGCCTGACCTTGGAATCGGCCTCTGAAAAACTAGAGCATGAACCAGTGTGGCACGATCATCATGGGAAGTGAGGCTAGAGGGAAACCCCAGAGCAGAAAGATCAGTTCTGCCTCCGTCATTCTTGACAGATGATTCGCGGATTTGTTCCAGCACTTCTCTGGTTATGTTATGAAACATTTTTTCTATATCTGAGCAGAGTCTCTTTGCAATTTATATTCACTTGGTGGGTATGAAAACTGTTTTCTTTCCTCTTTGCAGCTACTTCTTGCACTCTTGTATAGTGCTTTTGTGATTTACTCAAGCCTTCACTAGACTCAACAGTTCAGTGCTTTCAGGTTTTCTCTCCCAGGTCATAGTTTCTAGGTATCTGATTATACTTAATGCCTTTCTCTGGCATTTCTCCAATAGGTCCACACCTGTCTTGAAGTACCCAAACTGGAAATGCTACTCACTAGGAGGACTGACCAGTGCTACTGATTGGGCAGGAAGGGTTGATTTCTGTCTAACACATTTATATATCCCTGCTTTTATTGCAGTAGCCTGGCCTTGTGACTCACACTGTAAGTCATGATAACTCTTAGATCCATTTCTGAGTAATTACTTGTCATTTACAACACAAAGTTCTAAGAATAAAATACTGCATTTGTCCTTATTAAATGGTTGTAATGATCTTACCTCTAGAACCAGGAAATAATAAAGCATCTAGTTTTAAAGACATGATGCTTTTATTATGTAAAATAATCTGTTTCTGGTAACTTGTACATTTGTTAAGAAACAGTGATATTGATTATAAATATTTACTCATCTAAGGCTGGTCAGCCGTAACATCATGAAAAAGGCTTAAGCAAGCACCAAGATACAAACAGTGCAAGAAAAATGTGTTAACGTTCAGAATGTGAGAAGGTGTGATCCTTTGCCTAAACTGACATCAGTTTCTCTTTTGAATAATAAATCCATTTTGGTCTGCGAGCCTGTGGTGGAATGAACTTTGATCCTTGTTCCACTAACACAAAATACCACCAAGCTATTATGATACTGATGTTTGGAATTGTTTCAATATCTTTATTTTACCAGAATGTGTATCTGGCAACGTGGGAACAATAACATTAGCTTATTACTAATTATTTTTGTAGGTTGAGCACACACCTTTAGTTTTGCAGGTCAGTAGGAAAGCATATGATTTACCTAAAGAGCTTTACCCAGTACTGTCTTGATTCTACTCAGAAACTGTAAAAATAGTGGCTCCAGAGCAGGTGTAGCTTCTGTATGCAATCCAAGTGAATCATATCAGTGACAGAGGACAACCCAGTAAACACTTCCACAGCGTAGGCAGAGATTCTTCTTTCATGTAAACTGTCACATTTTTAAAAAAGTTTATGGAACTTTATTGTTTTTAGTATAAATTATATATACAGCTTAAATTGGACTGTGATCTTTCTCTCATCAGAACTGCCTTTGGAACAGCTTATTCTCCCCTGCATTTGTAAAAATATACTCCAATATATCTTCTTATCGTAATGATCTTAATAAAGCTACAGTAATTTATAAGTATTTTCAGTATTTATCAGTTCTGTAAAGTGTGGTAGACTAAATCATCCATTGCAGAATAAGGAATTCTTGTGAACTAAATCTTCCACTAGCAATTCCAACTCTGAACCAGAAGCTAAATGAAGTTGCCCTTTTTTAGCATTTCTATCTTCAATTCTTCAGTTAGGCCTGTTGTCTTAACTTTATAAAACACACAAAGGCGTTCTTTGATACAGAAACTGAAAACCTTCGTGTTTGAATTGTTCCGTTTGCTTTTGACCAAAATGCCCCCTCTTGTGGCCACGGTCGTGTAATATTTCTGCACAGAAAATTTAGCCCCGTATCTGTAAACTGCTCGTGAGGAAAAAACCACGACCCTTCCTCAAGAACAAGTGACAAAATTTCTTCGTGCAAAGTAGCATCCTGATTATTGGCTTGCTTTCTGTGATATAAAATGTGAACTTCGTGTGCAAAATGGGTATGAGAACAGAAATAGATTCCTAGTGTGTTTTCATTGTTGGTTTAACTTCTCCTTTCTTTCTTTCCAGGCCATGGTCCCCTAATGCAAGTTCAGTCTCCGCTTCCCTCCTGAAGGAATGCTGACTAATTCCTTCCAAGAGAAAATCTGGGTGCAGCTGATGGAATGTTTTCTTCAGGGACCAGTGAAGCCAAATAGTGTAATGCGAGTCACATCAGCTTTGTTTTTCTCCACCTGGCACAGTCTTCCAGTGTTATCTTGGTAAGCCATATACCCTTAAAAGTCTGCATGCCTTGGTCATGCAACACACAACCTCAGTAACATGCTATGTTAATAGTACTGTGGCAGGCTGCCACAAAAAAAAAAACAAAACACACACAAAAAAACAAACAACAAACACACAACACAAACATTTTTGATAATTGTATCTCAGAGTCAGAAGGGCATTGCATGAGGCTCCAAGCAGACTCAGGCTTACTGTTAAGCACTGTGGACATACTTGTCTCCCTGATGATGTCCACAGCAGTAAACATGGCCTGTTGTGCAGTTCGTATCTGCTGCAATAGTAGACAGCATATGTAACATGAGAGAGGATCAGAAACACCCTCTACTGTTTCAAGTTCTATACTGATAAAAGACAAATTAAGTGGCAGACCTTGGGGAAAAAAATATATCTGATTATAGAAGGTAAGTGAAACCAACATTACTGAACAGTTGCTATTCCTAATATCTACTCAATAAAAAATGCTGTCCATGGGAACATTCAATGGGCTGGATAATGTACGGTGTAATTTGTTAGGGCTCCATCAACCAGTTTCAGTCTGCTGAGGATCTAGATCTGCACATCCCTCAATAGAATTTTTTGTTTCATTCCTACTTCAAACAAGGGAAGCAGATTTGGCCTGTTCCTTTCACAGTGCTCATGTAGTTGTGGACCAGAGGATGTGCTGACAGGCATACATAGTCCATCCAAGCAGACACACACATGTGCGTTCATATGCATGCATGTATACATAACACCTCCTTGACCCCATTTAGTTTTTCAGTTTTCAAGTCAGTTGCAGAGGTGCACGTATCTTGGAGTTTTAATTAAATGTTAAATAAAACTGAACCGCCTCTAAAGCTAGGGATTCTCCTGGGTATTACTAGATGTTTCTTTTAACAGGAATTCCTTTCTCTGCCACTTTCCCTTGTTCAGTAAACATTGGGCTTTCTGTCCTAGTATTCTCTTTCTTATGTTGGTGCACATAGAGTTCACACAATGTTTGCCTGGTAAGTTTGTAAATGAGTCATTGCATTTGAGAGTTATTTCTAGATGTTTTTGTCAGAGGGGAGTTGCCATCCCCAGTCTGTTAAGTATGGGAGTCCAGCCCATTCTCTGGTATAGGTAAAATAGTCAAGAATGTGTCCTGGCATGCTGCACTAGAGAGAGGAACCTATAAGAGTGCCCTGAATCTGCTTCTACTGAATTCCTTTCTCTTTGTATTGCTAACTGACAGAAGGCAGATAAAATCAGAGGCAAGAACCTAGCCACTTCAGATTGCAAGTCATACCTGATAATGACCTCTGCAAAGGCAGATGCTTAATGTGCATGTTGTTGGTTCTGGTGGAGTAAGTAGGGCTTGCGTTAGATTTTAGGTCCTAGACAGGCAGATAGATTGCTGAGCTAGCTCAGTTAACAAGTTAGGAAAACATACATTAGCATCGGGCCTTGCTGATGCTGGCTGAAAATAAAGGTAGTATTTATCTCAGGGAATCTACTGGGGCTGTCCCCTTGGAGAATCCTCCTGTAAATATTCCTCACCTGCGGTGGCTGCAAAACTGGACAACTTGACAAGAATTTCTCTTCTGTTTCTCTGGGTAGGGAAAACTCTAGACTGATGAAGGGGGATCTCCAACTCCCAGTGCTCTCAAGCTGGTACCTTCCCTGATTATTGAATTCACTTGAAAACAAAAGAAAAAAGTAGATTTACAAGAAAAAGAGAGACTCCAGTGAATTGCGTGAGAATGAGATATAAAATTAACGTGTTTTTTTTTTTCCCTTTGAACTGAACCCAGGAGCCTCAGTAAAGTTTACCCTATTTAAAGCATTAATTAGGGAGCTGACTGTACATAAAGATAAAACAACTCTTAAAGAAGTCTCAAGGGACTCAGAAAAAACTAGTTTTGTCTACATGAAGCAAAAGAATTTTAATTAGAAGCAACTGAATTGAAGTGAACTGATATGAGCAACAAAAAGAGAATTTATCCCACAACGTATTCAGGGAGCGTAATTGAATGTTCATTAGCTAAGAGTTATATACTGACTGTTAATGAGCAGAAATGAATATGTATTATTTCTTATTAGGCTGGAAATATATAGAACTAATTGCATTTAAATATAGTAGCTATAAAGCTGTGTTTTTTAAGTGTCACAACTAAGAACAGGAAAGACATAGGTGAATTTGTATTCCTTACTGCAGTAACACTTTAAATATTTATTATGCTAAGTGGTATTAATACATAGCTTTTTGTGGAAATGGTTATTATGTTGTGCTAGTAGGACTTGTGGATGCCTTCATTTGGATAGGATTTATGCTTTGTTTATTATAAATTAGGGAAGGCAGTAGAACCAAGACACATGCTCTCGGATTACTGTAAGACAGTGTTATTTTTGCTTCTCATAATGAGAGTCCTCTGTTATTCATGATCAAATGGCACTTGGCTTATTGGTATTACAGCCTGCTAATAATCTCAGGAGAGAGTTTTGGTAAGATTTCTTTGTTGAAGAACTACAGAAGAAAGCTATTTGGCTAGTTGGTGTGCTGATAGAAAAGTAGAATTAATTTGTATTAATACAGTCGATGTGTTGTGTGTGCACCCAGCAAGGGCCTATGCCTGCCAAGAGGTACCTACACCTCTTTCTGGGGACTTCAGTAGGGACTGCAACAAAGGTGGACTCAGACCCATAATCATTTATTGTCACTGAAAGGCCACCTCTTCTCCGGCATGGCAAAATAGATGTTTTTTTTTTTCATCATCCTGTTTGCTTTGACATTGAAGGATATTTTGCATCTGTAGTCGGGAGAGGTTAACTCACCTTTGAGCAAGCCATGCCTTTTGAGATCAGTGCTGTAGGCAGTGATTTTGGGGAATTTAGATTGCTATCTCCCTACTTAATTGAAAAAATACCTGGTTTGGTCTGATTTCAGTTTGTTTTTTAATTTTGTAATCTATCCTTTTCTGATAAAATTCTTTTGGTTACTAAAGGTTGACCCCCTGGTTTACCGTTATATCTGTAGAGCTAATAAACAGAAATTTGCACTGCTAAAGGTAGCAGTCCAGTGAGTCTACATTTAGCAATCCAAATTTATGTTTATTACTTATACAGATATATTTTTACCACAGGATTCATTAGTGGTAACAACTATGCACGTTCATTTTTCTGAGAGATTGCAACCTTTTTCCACTCACAAGAGGGCGATAAATCCCTAGTCATCTTTATTCAGCCTCTATAAAGCGATCAAGTGAGCAGTAGGCTAGTGTAAAATGTCACAAAAAGCAGCTTGGTTTTAGATAACTGATACATAGAGAGACTTGTATAAAATATTGTGATTCCTTTTCTTTCATTTTATGGGAAGTTTAGGTTAGGCTCTCTTCCTTTCATGGCACCATAGATCCTGTTGTTGGTAGAAACTGGATGTGGAAAGGTTATTGAGAGGATTCCCCTACTGTAAATGTTTTTGTCGTGGTATACTTACACGTATTACATTCAGATTAATGTCAAGTGCCTCAAATAATGTGATTTTCAGTGCATTCTTCAGGAGAGTCTTCTATAGCCTAAATGTTGTTGTGTATGCATATTTCTTCCTCATGGTGAAACTGTGTCTTTGGTAATCAGAATTTTCTATTTCTTAACTTTAATATTTTGCCTCAATGAAAGTATCTCTTCTGTTAAAACTCCCCACCAAATGCAATGTTATCTCATCTAAATGCAAAGACCACAACTTGAAGTCTGTATGTGTTGATAATATCAGTATGGGGAGCTGCCATTAGCACTGTGGTTTCTCTATTTGTGTAAACAATTTTATGAGCACTTTATTATCCTTTTAAGTATGTATATTTATTCACCTTCACATCCATTGCCTCTCTGCAGTAATTTCTGTTTTATGTTGTATGGTAGAATAGTTTCAGGAGTTTTATGTAGAATAGAGACAAAAAGGAAAGAAAAAATAACTGGTTTAATATACTAAATTACTGTGTCTCTGTTGATGTTACCTGAGTTCCTTCCAGCTCCTTTATTTGGAGGGGCTGGATTCCTTCCAGCTCTCAAGTTCCAATGACCCAGCCCATGCAATTTTTAAGCTGTCGGTATTAGAACAAATTCTTAATTATTTATGGTATAGTATGGCCTCTGAAGAATATTCTCAGTCTGTGTCTTAATATGAAAAATAAATAAATCTCTGAAGTCTCTAGCAACACACTGAGGCATTTGCTTGAGGTGTTAGTACAGTGTCCATCTGAGTTTCAGTGTCTCAAATGACGTGACTTCCAATATATCTTTTAAATAAGGAGACAAATCCAAGGCTCTTGGGGCTCTTTCTACAATCTGAATGGAGTTCTGGGGCTGTCTCAAATGGCTGAAACAAAGCCACCTTTATATTGTCTTTCACCAACTTTAAGCAGCCTTGGGTTGCAGGAATCTAGAGGCTTGTCTGGCCCCTTGCCCAGCATCTCACTACCTCAGGCCCGTGGTAGGAAGCAGCTGTTAGCAGGCAGGGCTATCCCCAGCTCATTTCTTTTGTATTGTCCTGCCCAGAGCAACTTCCCCAGCTGACCATCACCCATCCTCACCGCTGGTTTCTGCAGGGTAAAGACAGAGCTGTCCTTGAGCATAGCACCAAGTCTGCACTGCTGGCTACCAAAATGCAAGCACCAATGTGGCTGGGCAGCGAGCAGAGCTTGGAAGAGAAGCAGAGAGGAATTTTAGGGTGGAAACCCCTATCTCACTCGGTCTGCTTAAATTAAATTAGCCTCCTCCATTCCTTTTTTAATCATCAGACAAGGTCTATGACCTCTTCACTCACTGCGTTTTCTCAGCTCCAAAGCCAAAGGGGTTTTGCTGGCTATCTGGTCACAGTCAGGAGTTCCCAGGTTCGGAACTCCAAACATGATCTTCTTCACAGAGGTTCTCTCAGTACAGTCAGGCATTTTGGCTATTTCAGTTAAGACCAAAATTAGATACCAGAACCATATGATAGTGTTTTTTTTTTTTTTAATTTTAATTTTTATTTTTTATTTTTATTTTTAAACTGTGATTCTTACCATGACTGCATGCCCTCTAGAACTTCATCTGTATATCAGAAAGATACCTAAATTCTATTTGTGTCATATTTAAAGATCTAAGGACAGCACACTAGTAGGAGATCAAGTATGCAGATGGGTCAGCTCTTTTTATACATCAAGAGCAGCTGAGAGGGAAAAATCAAGAAGAAGCATTTCCAACCAACTCACTATCTGCAACTCAGCTTGAGGCATCTAGGCAAGTAAGATGTTAAAACTATGATTAAGGGGGAAAGGAAGATATGCAATACGTATTTTTTATCTAGCAACTCTAGGAAGATGTCCTCCAGCTTCAGGCAGTTTTGTTGAAGTCTGGGGGCTTCTTACAATGGGCCAGATGAAAAAAATATTGAGAACTTTTGCTGGATACCTTTTAAAGTGCTAACACTGAGGCTATCACAATGCCATCAGTAAGACAGGTGTGGCTGCAAGATTACAAGGGCAGCAGCAAGATTCAGGTGGGTGAGCTCAAATAACGGTAACGTAACCTGCCCTGAAGCACACCCTGACTTCTCAAGTGCTGCAAATGTGGTGCTGATGGTGATAAAGCTGGGTAATTTAAAGCAAGGTCAGGTGCAGGTGCTGTTTGGCAGTTGGGATCCCAGGAGCTCTGAGGACTACGGCAGTATCTTTTCTACACAGGTACTCACAGATAAGGCTGATATGATGTAGGGATCAGGATGGAATTTTGCTATCAGGTACATATCAGAGAGGTACTGTTAACATTTGGGTACAGGTTAAAAGTTTTTGGGTTTAATTATTATTATTATTATTTTTCTGAGGAAAACAGCATGAAGGTTGGAAATAATGACATTCTTACAAGAAAGTAGGAGTGAAGAGCAAGGAAAAGGCTTGGTAGAAAACTTGGTATTTTGTAGGGACCTGTTGCTAGTCAGGCATTAAGAATAAACCTTGGGCTTTTTTTGTTGTTGCTTGTAGCCAAAGTTGGTGGCAGAGGAAGCTCTGAGGAAGAGCATGAATGTGACAGGGAAATTTCTGCTACTGGCTGCAGGTGCCTTGTATTGGAGCTTCTCATCTCAAGGATTTCAGCCTGGAAATGTGCTTTAGGACTAGAAATACTGCCTAAACTCTCTCCAGATGGCTTGGAAGAGATCTGGGGGCACTGAGGCAGGTTCAACAGACTGGGATTGTGTCTTGAACAGTATAACAACCTCTTTTTCTCCAGTAGAATCAGATGACAAATGTGGATGTTAACAAAGGATGATGGAGCTGTAGCTCAGTTGTCATAAAGAGAAACGGCGATTAGTTATGGAGACCTCTGAGCTTCTTCCCAGCAGTGGAGGAGCATGGGCCCACAGGGGCTGGGTGCTGGAGTTTCACCAGTGCTTCCCCGGGTAAATGACTGCAACTCTGGGCTGGTTTTCTAGTCTGTAGTATGGTGTGGCTGTCTTGCAGAAGGGCTTGAAAGGCATAATCGATTGTAAAATGCACTGAAATAAAAAGTGCTAGCTCAGTGCCAAGTGGTTTTATCTACTGCTGCACACCCAAAGGCTGTCAGTACCGAAAGGGGAAGCTGAGGAGGAGCTCTTTGATAGGGGTGCAGTGATAGGACAAGGAGTAGTGGTTTTAAACTCAAATAGGGTAGATTTAGATCAGACAGTGGGAAGAAATGCTTACTCTGAGGGTGGCAAGGCACTGGCACAGGCTGCCCAGAGAAGCTGTGGCTGCCTCATCCCTGGCAGTGCTCAGGGCCAGACTGGTTGGGGCTTTGGGCAATCTGGTGTGGTGGGAGGTATCCCCCCCATGGAAGGGGGCTGGAACTGGGTGATTTTTAATGTCCTTTCCAAACCAAAGCATTCCGTGATTCTGTAATTTAGTTCTGAGGTGGAGACACATTTCTTAATGCCCGTGACTTGTACAGAAACAATCTGAAATCATAAAGCCCTGGGTTGGTGGTGGAACCTTGTCCTCAGTGAGGTCAGTGGCAATTCTGTCACTTTGCTTTGAAGAGGATCATGCCATTTTGTCAGGAAGCTTTAGGGAAATAAAAGAGTTTCCAAAACGAGCGATCTGGGACTTCTGTAAGGCTAAATTATGCAGTGCCAGTCCTCACTCCAGTAGTCCAATGGTGTAGTACAGCTTGATACGTCAGTTAATTACTTAGGGATTTATTAACTCAAAATTTTAAGGAAACTGCTAGCTTAGCACTATCTACAGGAGGAAAAAAAAAAAAGTGAAGAACACTTGAACAGCCCAGGGATTTTGGCAGTAAGTGAACATAAAGTAAGTTAATGGAACAAAAGATGTGCCATTAAAATGTATCATATGATCCATGAAAGAAGTTACAAATATTGTGCACCACTGATTGAAAAATGATGGTAGGTGGGGAGAAACCCAACAGAAAGAAAGGGGGAGTGTGGGGGGGAAACAACTTGTGGAGATTTATCCCAACATAAGTGTAGTTTAATATGTATTGATATTTGGGAGATGTTTCTGACAGTTATTAAGTTAAACAAAAAGCATGGCTTTTGCTCTGAAGAATTTCAGAGTATGTAGATCTGCTAACAATTTATATATCAAAGCAGTCACCAAATGGGCTGGAGAGGCAGAGCAACAAATCACTTCCAGAAGCTGCCATTATCATGATTTAAAAGTAATGTTAATCTCAGTGTTGCTACAAAAGTGAATATTAATGTATATTTTAAAAATAAAATCTGATTTTGATTTCAGTGTGGGGCTGAACTCCTTGGAATTGGCCTTGCAAAGCTGTGCTCTAACCATGTCATCTGGGTTCTTTTGACATATAAATGACAGAAATCTAGAAAGTTTTACTAAACTCTGTGTACTTCCTCTGTAAATCAGGGTGCAGTGCCCATCTGACCATTGAAGACCTGTATAATAAGTAGAACTAGGACAGGTGTGCAGGTGACTTTCTTAATAAAAATGAGAGTATCCCTCATTTCTGATGTTTTTAAAAGGATTTGTGCTTCCAGACAGCTTTATGCCTTTGCATTCATTTCTGATTTTGGAAAAGGAAGATCTTTTAATAATGTTTAGCATGGACCTCCCCCACCCCTGCAATTTGTGCTGCTCTGGTAGAAGTGGTGTTCCTCTGCAAAAGCTCATAACGTGCTATATGAAATGTCAAGAATGATAAAGCAAAACAAAGAACCTCTCAAGGAAAATGTGCTGCCATGAATATCTGAAATCTACTGAACCGCTGCCTTATTATATTGAAATTTCAGTAAACACTTTTCTTAAGAGCTTATGTTTCAGTAGGCAGGGAAATGTGTTTTCTATGTAAATAGCAGTGTTTGCCTTTTCTTTAAAAAATGTATTCTCACCACAGTGGTAAATCCTACAAGCAGACTAAAACACAGTTGAGGCCGAGAGATATGGAATAAAATCTCCAAAACCTCTCTGTGCTTGTAGGATTGTCATTCATGGCCGTAGAGCAAAAATGCCATAGAGAATTGATCTTTGCGATGTTTTTACATACCTTCAAGCTTTGAAAATGAGAGAAGGGAGGAAGCCAAAACCTTCAAAAGGGCACTAATAAGCTCATTTTGCCTCCTCCTTGTTTTATGTCTTACTC
Organism: Aythya fuligula; assembly: GCF_009819795.1. Classification (NCBI taxonomy): domain Eukaryota; kingdom Metazoa; phylum Chordata; class Aves; order Anseriformes; family Anatidae; genus Aythya; species Aythya fuligula. The sequence goes on along the minus strand of NC_045570.1, from coordinate 6,991,827 downwards.
CAGATTTTATTACTTCACTCTTAGCAGATCTGGTACGGCACAAGATTTATTTCTGAGTGCTTATCACGCCTTAGTAGAAGGCATTTAAGTTTTTCCATCAGAATGCTTTCTGTTCACCTTCTCCTTGATAGCATTTTTATCCACTTACTGGACGCGAAGTATCACTTAGAACGCTGCTCAGAGGTTGGCGAGGGTAAGTGTAACCATTAGTGCAGCCAAGCTGGGTGCTGGAGGTGTTAATGCTTTGCTGCCAGCTGTGTTTCAGTGCTAGCTATCTCTGGTGTCAAAGGACTTCCTTTCTTAAATGCAAGGCCAGCATTGTCCTTGTCTGAAATCTCCCTTGGTAACTGAACTTTTGCAGTCACTGCTTTTAGTTTCCCAAGAAATCAGGCTTACAGCCTTGGAACTTTGAAAATATATCTGCAACTGGTTGACAAATGTTGCAAATACGCCTGGTTTTCCTTGGTAGCCATTTCAACATGCCTCACTTAGATCTCTTAAGGTCAGTTTAGTAGCCAGGTCAAGTAAAAAGAACAGTATAACAGAGCCAATTTGTAACTCCATCACAAGAAATATCACTCGAATAATGTTTTTGGAATGAAGGGCATAGCCTCCACTTCGGTTTTATATGCTGTTTATGCTTTTGTACTACCCTCCTCTGCATAGCTTCTGAGAGCCTTGGTAGAGTTTTTCAGGTAAGGAAACCGTTACCTGTCATGCAGAGCTCTCTTTTTCCCTCCTTATTCTTTCCAGAGAGAACGCTGTAAGGGAGTAGGATAATGATGTTAGTATTGCTACCTGTACTATATTCAGTGCTGTGTGGATTGTGTAGTTATGCAGAGACTAAAAAAAAAAAAAAAAAAGAAAAAAAACTGGAGTTGTCATGTTGTTAAATCTGCTGGTGTGTTTTTTTCTGTGAGGTTGGATCAGTTCCCAAGCTGGTTTAGGAAATCTATTGGGGCTAAAACTGGCAGTGGCACTGCTTATCTGTGAAAGCCAAGTCACTTTTTTTTTTTTTACAAACGTGTTTTAAATAGAATTTTAAACTGTTTTACACAGACATAAGGCATCTCCCTTGGAGATAATCATAGAAGAAAGTAGCTCGATGAAGGAGGACAGGAAACACTGGAGAAATCTTAGATTATTCTTGATTTCTGGCTTTCTGTTCTCTATCTGAAACATTCTGTCCTTGTGTATATACAGGGGATTGTCTGTCAAGACCTCTAAAAATGGTTGCATAGCCTGGAATGAAGAGGTTCTCCTGAGCATAAGGAGGTCCCTTTGCCACAGCATGGCTGAGCACAGAGCTTCTGGCCAAGTTTAAATGCTGTTGTGGGAAGAATAATCACATTTAAGGAACTTTCAGATGAAGAATCAGGGATTTTGGCATGCAGTCATACAACAGCATTCTAGCTTGTGCTTCTTCTTTTATTTAATTTTTTTAAAAAAAGCAATGTGAAGAATTGCTGATGTCCTGTGACACAGTGGTCCTATTGAATGCCACTGAGCATATCCATGGTGCAGCACAGGTGGAACTCTGACATAACGAAGAAGCTAACTGCTATTCTGGGCTGTGCTCCTGCATGCTGAATTGATTGTCATCCATATGGGAGCGTGTTGTTTAATAAACTAGAACGTGCTGCCACAGGTGCAGAAGTTCCTATCATGTTTTCTGGAGAGAAGTCCAATAAAAAATAGTCCAATTTCTGTTAATAACTCTCAGTGCCGGGTACCCTGACTGTGTCTTTCTGAAAAGGAGACAGTTTTCTTTCTCCTACATGTTCTCCAAAGGCAGAGTCATGACGCCAGCTAGTTTGTTGGTGCTGCTGGATCAGAAAGCTGCTGGTTTCTGGGCTAGCACTAGTAGTCTAGCACCAGCCACCCCTAATTGCACCAAAATGTAGAAGCTCCGTTTTTATGAGGGTTGTGGCCCTTTCCACCGTGCCCTACCCATGACTTGCCGTACAAGGGGGGGGATTAACAGATTTCTCAGACTCATCTCCCCAGCAAACCCCCAGACATGTTCAGCAGACTGATTAGTTCATGTTTATAATGTGCCTTGAAGAAGGTTGTGTTGTTATTACCTAGAGCTCTTGAATGACTCCTTGGTATAGAGATGCAAGACAAACAGGTTTTAGTTATAAAAAATACTTACGCTGAGAAATGTATGAGTATTACTGAATTACCTGAATTCCTGTGAGCTTTTCTTCTGCTTCCTGTTGCCATCCAGTTGACTCTTAAGTACGTGCTCTTTTTTCTTTTTTTTTTTTTTTTTTTTTTTAGACTGGACATTACTTGATGGTAAAATGCTGGGATTTATTCGGATTTTATTTTTAATTGCATACAGAGCTGCTTTGACTGAAAATATTTAGACTGATGAAACCCATGCTTGTAGACTGTATTTGTGTTTGTGCTCAGCTCTTCAGGAAATTGTTCGTCTCTGTTGCTTAACCATAATGCATTTAATGAAAACAGCCTTTATTCATTTATTTGAGTAAATCTGGTGTTGAGACTCTGGAAAGAAAATGCTACTGACTCCCCAAGTAATAAGAAAAAAGTAAAAATGAATTTGTATGTAATCTGTGTTGTTTCTGATTCATTGTGTTGCATTGAAGCAGGAGCATTGGAGGGGTGAGAAGTAGGCTTTGCTGTAGACACATGATGGACCTGATAAAAGGAACAGGGATTAACATGAAGCATTTGACAATCCATCTGGTTTGAAATTATTTATTCTGCTATCTGTTGATCACATGCAACACTGAATGCTGCTGAAAGTGGAGCTTCTTTTTTTCTTCCTCTAATGAGGACTCTGAGCCTCTGAAGGCTGGTCCAGACCTCATACACATCTTTGCCTGAAGAGATGGACACAGTATCGTTGTGGAAGCACACTTTTTCTTCCTTTTTAAATAGAAATAGTTGTATTGTTTAATTTATTCTCACTGAGCTTGAATAACAGGTGACATGATGTCCTGAAGCGTAACAGTATATCACAGTCTAACACACAAAGGTAGAGGGATAGTGTTTCAAAATGCAACTGCCTCTGTGGTTTGAGAGCACAGATCAGCCACCAGAAGCCAAGCTGCAAAGGGGATGAAGAAACGATGTAGTTTGGGAAGTGCTGTGGAAACACTTCTTCTTGCAAGGGAGGGGATCTTTGTGTGCAAGCTTGCAGGATCCAAGTTTAAATGGTAGTATAGGAATTTCTGACAGGTGGTAATTTGTAGGAATAGGGTTCTGTTTTCTCCTGCCCAGCTGACAATGTGAAGTTAATGCTGTTGAATCCCCTGGTTCTAGGAAGATCAAGTAGTTCTGGCTTCTGCTTAAGGCACCAGTGGAAGCCTGAGTTAGTCAATATTATAAAATGAAGTTGCCATCAACCAACTAATGTGAAGCATGTTTTGAAGCACATCTGCAGTTGATTATCTTGAAGGGTAAAGAGTGTTATAGTGAAATGCATTGCAAGTCTATATTGGGGATGAAATTCTGTATAAACAGCATAACTCTTAGGCTCTTGAGGTCTGATACAGGACTTTGGATAGACACTCAGCTACCAGGGTTTGTATGTTTGCACGTAGCTTGTAAACAGCATGATTTGGAACCCAGTCATGTCCTGTGGTTTCCTCATATCCTTTATATTGGATAAAAAAATAATCTGTCATTCATGGCATTGTGGAAACAGAGCTCCTTAAAATGACAGTCATGGGATGTGGTAAATTCTTCATATTTTGTAGCCTTTTAAATCAAGAGTTGTTGCTTATCTAAAAGTGACAGCACTGTAGTAATCAGTGGCTGAAATTTGAGGGGAGACTGAAGGAGTTCAGGCTAAATTATCACAGCATTCCTTCAGGAGTAAAAGCTACAAAACCAATACTGAGCATAAGCACAGTCAGAATTTTGTGGAGCACACTTGGTTGGAAAGGGCATGTACTGTTTGAAAGCACTTGGGGTGCGGAGAGGGGCTTTGCTTTAACCCTCCCTTCGCTGAAGTCAGCATGAAGATGGAGGAGTTTTAAAGTGCCGTGCAAGTGGAAAGGAAGAAAAGAACATCCCAGCCTTATCTGTAATGTAAGGCTGTTGTGTTTAATTCTAGATCAGTGTTTTTTCTCCTAATAAATAAGAGTCTTGTATTTTGGTAAACCGAAAGTACATTTGCAAATAGCCACCAGGACTGCGATACAGATAAAACTTGTTCATGTTAATAAAATGCAGCTACCCCATCAGGGAAGTGGAGCAGTCTTGCCAATATAGATTAGATCGTGATGGATACTAGAAACTAAGGCAGAAGAGATGAATCTATATGGAAGTGAAATATTTAGTGGTATTCTTCGGCTCTAGATAACAAAATGCCATGGAGGTACAGTTAAATTTCTGTTTATTGACAAACGTCTGCTGCAGTAAAGAGCCTGCCAGGAGCGTGGTCTATGTTTTGAATTGATTTTGTATCCCGATAACTTTCCACGGCAGTGTGAGACATGCCCGAGTGTTGGAATGGAATTCAGTAGTTCTGTTACAGTAATAATTTATCTCTTACCTGGCCTGTGATGATTCCTTCTCTGGTGATTTGTTTTTTTTTTTTTTTTCTTCTTGCAAATAATAGCAGAAAAATTACCTCTCTAATGATGATAATGTTTGGTTTCAGAGGAGGGATTTTTGGGCTCCAAGTGTAACTCTATGCTGGTGCCCCACAGGACCCAACAGTGAGTGCTGGGCGATGCATAGGGTGGATGACTGGGGGCATGTGACCAGTGCTGGCTTTCTAAAGATGCAACAGAGCTGTAATCTCTAAGGAGATGCAGGAGCTTCTCTCTGACACCCATTTGCTTGTCATCCTCACTGAAGGCCTCGACACCTATCGGTCACCCCTGAGAAGTGGTTGGCCTGTAGCACTGGGGTTGCGTTGTTAACCTGGGATGGGTTGGCACTGCCTTTCCTCCAGAGTCATTCCCCAAGATATGTGTAGGGCTGTGAATGTGCAGCAATCATCACACTGCTGTACCTACTCCATTCCCAAGCACACAAAAGTATTTCAGGCTACATTTTCACCGTGGTGTCGTAGTTGTGCCGTGGTTTTTATTTGTAGAGGCATGGCCTGCCTAATTCACTGTTCTCCTGGCTGAGAGTGTGTCATGCTAGTCACATGCCAAAATCTGCTTTAAAAAAAAAAATATCAAAACACACACCCCCCAGAAAAAAACAAACTCAAACCCTAACAACTTTGGAAACAGAATTACAGAGTTAAATAAACAGTTTAATATGTTGTGTTATCATAGAGAATCACAGTAAGACGACCACTTAAATGCATTCAGGTGGTGCCCGTTCAAAAAAATAAAGTCTAACAGTGTGCATGGCTGGAAGAACAAATATTCCAACCCATTATCCGTATAAATAGTGCATGGCTGAGACACTGCTGAGACGGGGGCCAGAGCAGCGGTTTACTGGCAGCACACTGTGCTGCTATAAAGACGATCTTTGCTCTTCAGCCTGGCAGGAATTACTGTGGGGGACTCACCTCCTGCAACGAGGAAATGCCTTGAACCAGCCTCAGTCGCTCTCCCCCCTCTCCTGGCTGAGGGCTGTGCGGCTTTGGATGATGTTCCTGCTTTGCTGGAAGGGCTGCTCGCTAAAACGCACAGCCTGAGGGGAACCGGGAGGAGAGAGGGGCAAACTCAGGGAAGCAGCTTCCTTCCCCTACGTAGGTATGGAGTATAAATGGTGGGTATATGGGAGAGTCATGGAAGATAGTGTGACTTCTTCCTCTCTTTAAAGAGATGCCTTTGTAAATGCATTTTCACACTTACTTCCCCCCCCCCCCCCCCCCCCCCCCCCCCAAAAAAAAAAAAATAAAAAATGTTTTCTGTTTGTTTTAAATACCTGTTATTTTCCTGAATAGCTTGTATTCCCCCAAAGTGACATAAAGAGACCCAAGTCCTGTAAGTCTTCGGCTTGGCAGTCTCTCATTCTGCATGAGGGCTTGGAGGGATGCAGCTACTTTCTGAGCTGTATTTGGTCACCAGGCTTGTTCTGGGGCTGTGGGTTTGCTGTGGGGCAGTGTGGCTTGGGCCTTGAAGACGGCGCTTTTCCTTACTGCTCTGAGCTCTCTGTAGGGTGCAGTGATTCATTTCAGCCTGCAAGTGGCATTGTTTGTCCGGTTACTGGACTTGGCAGCCTGGTTTATCTGAAAACCTTACATAAACTGAAATGCTTCAGCATTGCTCTCTCTTTCCAAGTGTTTGTATATGACAGCCTGTTTGCTGGCTCTGGGAAGAAAACCAAGCTAGAAGTGATGCTGTGTCAACTGCAATAGCTCTCCCTCGGCTTGCTCTAAAACCCATCAATTATTGTAAAGTCGCTTCTCTGCACTGCAAAATCTTCTCTTGCCTTGAACTTCAGAAACACTTCTAGTTTACTTCCACATTTCATAAATACCCTTCTGAATGAGCTGGATACCTTGGGGTTGTATGTAGGGTTTCAGGAGGGTGCTGCCTGTTACCAAATCTGGGAGAAAGCAGGGCTGTGTAAGTCGCATGAACTTCAGTGAGAGTGTTTCCACTCTAATTTCTGGAGAAGTTGATGTGGCATTTTCACGGTGGGCCATGTGGTGGCTATAGTAGCTCAGCTCAGGTCATACTCTGTTAATTAAATAGGATTTATAATAATTTTAACATTGGTGAGCAAGGGAGCTACGTTTTCTGTGAAGATACAGGTATTAGAACAGTGGTTGTTTCTGGGAACTACTTCTTTACCTGCTGCAGTTAGTTTTACTGGTGTATTTTCTCACAATGAAAATTAAACAGAAATTCTGAGGAGTTTGCTAATTACAGATAGCATATGTCACGTTCCAGATGTGCCTGAAAACAACAGTGTATCTCTTGTTGGTCTGTTTGGGGTGCTTTTTCCCTTTTGCAATACTGCAGTGTATTCCCACAAAGTGTGAAACTCAGGAGGGCCTCTTTTCTTATAAAACTTGGATTAGGAAACATGGGAAGGTGCCTCTCCTATGGGGCTGCGTTGTGCTGAGGAAGGGATATGCAGCTGGGAGTCTGGATTCTTTTACTGCTTTGAGAGATCTGTGCACATAGGTAGCAAAGAGTTGAGGTAGGATTCATGATGGACTTACAGACAAGGTATTAATCGTGATCTTTAATTTCTGAAGTAGAGAAACTAGGGCCAGTTCAACACCTGAAAAAAGCTGAAGTTAATTTCAAAACTGAGCACCTAAAAAGATGTAACGTGTGTGTTCTTAAGCCCTTCGGGTTCCACAGAGCATTGCCTTTGCCAGCAGTGATTAAAATACTAATAAGGAGGAATGAAATATTCCAAAGAGAGATGAGGAAGGTGAATTAGTCTTAGTGTTTACTTGTAAGGTTTAAAAAGGTGAGAAAGAATGTGTTTCCTTGACTCTTGACCACTTCAACTTCATAAAAGAAAAATTCCCCATGAATTCAGGACTTCGCTGCTTGTGTGCAGCAATCCTTGAACAGAGACACAGTTTTCTCTGAAACACTAAAAGCTGCCAGTGTGCCCCAGAAACATAATATATTTTAGCAGTATTTATTATAATGATAGTTCTAATTTCCAGAGACCACATCCAGTTATGCATGGCTAGAAGTTATGGAGCAGAACTTTTCAAGGACTAGAATTATTTAAAAAGAAATATTTTCATTTTTCACACACAGAGGCCCTGTGAGGTTGCAAAATCCACAAACCTTTCAATTTTAGGAATATTCTTTCCTGTGTTTGCAGGAACTTCTCACATTCCTGAATCGAGTTATGGGATTTTCCCCCTAATTGAAACCAGGCTGAAACGCTGGAGTCATGTATTCTGTCAGTTAGTGCAAATAATTTCTCTGAAGTCATTTGGTGAGTGCAAATAGTTTTATTTAGCACTGGCAGGACTGCCAGGTGAGATTCCCACTTTGGACAAGAGTTTGCCTGCAGAGTTTTACCCTGCCTGTCTAGTTGCTTCCCATTTTAATCTCATGTGAAAACAGATTGGGTGCTTTTGCAGGGTTTGGTTATTAGCCCTGAAAGCCTTCAACAGGTTAAAATCCACTGCGGTGTTCATTTTGTGGGCAAATAAAGATCTGATAGTATTATAACCAATCCATGTTTAATAGCTTTCTGGATGTATTGGTGAGTGTGGCTTTCAATAATGTAAAGTGAAGAACTGCTAACGCAGAGGAAAAATCAATTGTATTTATTGTACTGAAAGTAACCTGCTAAGAATGCCATCTGCAAGTGTCTTTCAGATGGGGCTGGTACATGAGCGCATTGTTATATCTACAAAAGATATCTATGTTTAAATCTTTTATAGATATAGATATCTTTTATATACTGAAGTGTTCACAGTGCTCTAACTTTGAGCTAACTTACGAGCAAAGAGATTTTACTCTTTACTTCCCTGCTAAAATCTGTTTGTATCTAATGTTGTCATCTTTGGAAGTGTCTGCACCTCTTCAGGTGCAAACCACTGGGACTGGTCAATCTGGCTCCTTACTACGTTCTCACCCCTGAAAGTCACTGGGGGTTGTAATGCAAAGAAGTACAGATTCAGACCCTGAGTAGGATATCTGAAGCTCTGGAGTTGTCATTTCTGTGGTGACTTAATCTGTGATTAATAATCAGGGCTCGGTGCTGGGGCCGGTCCTCTTTAATCTCTTCATCGATGATCTGGATGAGGGCATCGAGTGCACCCTCAGTAAGTTTGCAGATGACACCAAGTTAGGTGCGTGTGTCGATCTGCTTGAGGGTAGGAAGGCTCTGCAGGAGGACCTGGATAGGCTGCACCGATGGGCTGAGGTCAACTGCATGAAGTTCAACAAGGCCAAGTGCCGGGTCCTGCACCTGGGGCACAACAACCCCAAGCAGAGCTACAGGCTGGGAGATGAGTGGTTGGAGAGCTGCCAGGCAGAGAAGGACCTGGGAGTGATGGTGGATAGTCGGCTGAATATGAGCCAGCAGTGTGCTCAGGTGGCCAAGAAGGCCAACGGCATCCTGGCTTGTATAAGAAGCAGTGTGACCAGCAGGGCTAGGGAAGAGATTATCCCCCTGTACTCGGCTCTGGTGAGGCCGCACCTCGAGTACTGTGTTCAGTTTTGGGCCCCTCGCTACAAGAAGGACATGGAGGTGCTTGAGCGGGTCCAGAGAAGGGCGACGAAGCTGGTGAGGGGCCTGGAGAACAAGTCCTACGAGGAGCGGCTGAGGGAGCTGGGCTTGTTCAGCCTGGAGAAGAGGAGGCTCAGGGGCGACCTTATCGCTCTCTATAGGTACCTTAAAGGAGGCTGTAGAGAGGTGGGGGTTGGTCTGTTCTCCCACGTGCCTGGTGACAGGACGAGGGGGAATGGGCTTAAGTTGAGCCAGGGGAGTTTTAGGTTAGATGTTAGGAAGAACTTCTTTACTGAAAGGGTTGTGAGGCATTGGAACAGGCTGCCCAGGGAAGTGGTGGAGTCACCATCCCTGGAAGTCTTCAAAAGACGTTTAGATGTAGAGCTTAGGGATATGGTTTAGTGGGGACTGCTAGCGTTAGGTCAGAGGTTGGACTCAATGATCTTGAGGTCTCTTCCAACCTAGAAATTCTGTGATTCTGTGACTCTGTAAATAGTTTTCAAAAGGATGTAACGGAATGCTATTTTGAAGTCTTCAGTTTAATGCAACCACATCAGTGTGTGTAATTGTGTATAAAATCCCAAAATACCATGATGTGGGTAGACACCTGCCAGACCTTTTAAAAATGCTCTAGGGGGTTAAGCAGGAGGTGATTATCTGGTCTTGCTTAGGCTAATCTGCAGTTTTTTGGCTCCTAAATATTTCAGAGTATGTGATCTAAACGATGATGTGCTATTGATTTCCAATGCCTGTAGCAGATTTTCTGTGAGATCTAGATGGAATAAACATCTAAGGCCTACACTACCTAATTTCTCCTATTCCTGCAATGCTACTTCTCTTGATTATTTTAGATGTCAGGATTTCTGACATGCAGACATTTATTCTGCCTGTTTACCTTACATTGCATAACAAGTGTCCACTTACAACTGTGAATTTCTGTCTCATGCTGTTATATAATGTTTTATGGAAGTATAAATATACATAAATACCATCACATTCATTACTATATATATATATATATAATGAAATAAAAAGTTGTAATTAAAACTACTACATGGCCTCTCAGGCTTTAATACATATAGGTGAAACTCCCTTATTCTGAGCTCTCAATGAAAAGTAGAAGAGTATGTTGTAGACTTACGACAGCCAAGGGAATACTGAGATTTAAATGAAAAAAGCTCTATTTACTGACATCATGAGTTCACTAAAAATAAAAATATAGCATATCTAGCACAGAATCTACCCTTCTTGCAATTTCTGCCCCTACTTTCTCAGTTATTCTGTCTGCAATGCAGAATTTACATGCAAAAATAGTGTCTGCAGACAAAAATATTTGAGGGTGACTTGTTTCATCTCCAAGAGCGACATGCCTTGTTTCCTAGAGTGGGTCTGAACTCAGAATTTACAGGTAATTGCTAATTCCTCCCTGCCAGCTTCTGGTTTTGTTCCCAGTGTCCAGTTGTTTACATTAGAAAGAAAGGTAAAAGAACAAAAGAGTAAACAGGAGATGAAAGTGCAGTGAAACCAAAACAAAATCTGTAAAGGCTTTGATATATTATGCATTTTCTCAAAGGACTTGCTTGAAGCAAGAGCCAAAGCAAAACCTGGAGCCTAAAGATCTGCTGTGTTGGTGTCCTACCTTTGGGTTGGAAACTTTATTTCCTTTAGCTTCAGGATGTTCCTAGACTCAAAATGCTGTGCGAAAGTGAGAGGAACTGGAATTTACTTATTTGAGCATAGAATCAAGCCGTAATTAGACATCTCTAATCAGTGATAGAGGAGACAGAGGGCTGAGAATGCCACACGGTGCTCCCTAGGAGGGCATCTACATGTAAGAATGGATGAAAGGCATCATTCAGGAAGAACAGAGCGCTACAAAGCGGTGGTGAGCATTTTTAAAAGGACACAAATACAAACTGCTTTGACTGCATGGGAAGCAACAGAAGAAGGATTTTGGGGGTAAGTCATCCTCCTTCATACTTCTGAGCTGTTGAAGACAACTGCCAGTGGCCTCGAAAAGGCAGAGTTTCTTAATGGAAAAGAAAAGCACGGAAATGCAAGATAGGAGAATGTAATGAGAGTTGCCTAGTCCTCAAGCAGTGAGAAATCACTCCTTTTCTTTAGAAGACTTGGCTCAACACTTACAGCATTGACCCCAGGCAGAAAGCAGGCTGACTTGCCTCCCTTTGCAGGCAAGCCTTGCCTCTTGGTGAATTGCTTCAGCTCAGCTTGCCCAATGCTATGGTCAGCTGCTGCCTGGGGCAGCGAACTCTGCCGCAGCGTAAGTTGGATGAAGGAACTTGAAAAAGGGAGCAGTGGAGAGAGGCAGTGGCCAGAATCATCTGTTATAAATGCAAGAGGAGAAGTCATGGCTTCGTGGCTGAACTGAGTGTGTGATGTGACACTGGATGGGAGACCTGCGGTTGAATTTCCTAATTCTTTGGCTCATGGTGATTAGCAGCTTGCTGCTGTGGGGGTGCCGGGTCTTCATCGTTGTCTGGCCTCCAACTACAAAGTGCAAAGCTGCTTTCCAGCTTCAGCCCTTCTGGCAGCAGCGTTATGGTTGTTTTAAGGGGCATAGGGAAGGCAGAATAAAGCTGTGAAGCGGTCTAAGGTTGAAGCAGTGGTTACAAACCCCCAAAACAAGCCCGCTTGGATAGGTTAATATTGTGAATTCCTGTCTTTTAGAAGGGGAGACCACCTCCAAGTGACTCCAGGGACAGGCTGCCAAGCTCCAGGCGAATACAAATTAAAACAATTATCCTCTTAAAACTTTACGTTTATTTTGGCAATGGTAGGAAATTCTTAACTGCAAAGTGGGTTAGTCACTCAGAAGCAGTTCTAAGAAGTCCCAGAGGAAAGTGCTGGGCAATAACAGAAAGCTGAAAGCTCAACAGACTTCTCTTTTGTCACCCTCCAGTTCATTGTGTGGACAGAGTCTGCAGCAGGGTTTGCAAGGGACACACAGAACTGGAGTGACGTGCTGCCTTCATTCCTCCCTGTCCTTTCAGAGTGGTTGTTGGTTGTCTCCTAGAGCCCGAGCATGGGAGTGATGAGGTTGGCTAAAGCATGGCTTTAGAAGTGTAACAGGAATTTGGGGACTTGGAAAAAGAGGTGAAAGGATGGTCCTAAGGTTATATCAGCTGGTAATGTGGGTAAAGCCTTCCCAGGGCTTGTTAGGCTGCCCCCGAAGTTGCTATTACACATTGAGCTAGTGCAACTATGGGCAAATTAACTACTGAGCCTCGAAGCCTGAAGTTGTCAACTGTTATCTGAACCAGTGCCTCCAAGGAGGAACACCTTCAGTGCAGAGCCAGTACTGGTGGCCGTATCAGTGTGCTTGTTGGCCTTCACACAGCACGTGGTGTGTTCTGGGGAGGAGAGAGAAACCAGTGTGATGTGCTGAGCAGGTCATTAAGGTTGATTAGCATGCAGTTAATCAAAGTATTTGTGCTATCCTATTAATATAGAATAGAACGTTGTATAGCAAAAAATTATTTTTGTGCATGTATATGCGTGTATACATGCAGGCATCTATTTAATACATAATTTAGAAAATGTATTATATAACTTAAAGATGTATATACAAATTAGTTTTATATCCAAAGACAGTCCAAAGTTAGGAGAGACCATTGGTTCACTGAATTCAGTCTCCAGACTGTTGAGGCCAGGTGTTTTTTCCAAGTTATGCTGGATTAATGCCAGAAATACTATGTTTAAATGGAAGATTCTCTCCAAAAAGTAACGTCTTGATTTAAAGAAATTAAAAAAAAAAAAAAAAAAAAAAAAAGAACGAAAAAAGAAAATTGACTTCTCTTGGTAGCCTGGTACCCAGGTTTGTCATTCTTCTTTGTTATTCTTAGCTCTAATGTGCTTTTTTTGGTTGTTGTTGTTTGTTCAGATTCTGGTCATATCTTTCTCCATTCAATTAAGAAGTTCTGAGACAGTGAGTTCCTGGATATTTGTTTCCATTAAGAAAAGACTAATGGAAGATGTTACTAAAAACCCCAAACATTTTTCATGTAGTGATGAGAATGCATGGATGCTGTTGAATTGTCTGGTTTATACTGAATGTCATGCGGCTGGGGAAGTGGAGCCCATGTCTTTGCAAGTAGGGGCGTGCTGTTAAACTGGGAGGGGGGTGGCAGCCAGCTTCCCTGCCAGCTGTGCCTGAAATCCTAGCCATCGTGTGCAAATGTACATCTCAGAATTTACCTGAAGATGCCATTTTTGCTCTCAGTTCTACTTTGAAAGCCAGTGCCAGAGGGAGATGGGTTACAAGTAAAGGCACATGGCTCTGACAGGCCTGGTGTGCAGCAACCCTGCTGCCCCTGCCCCTGGCTTATTTTTTGTCAGTCTCTGAGTTGTTGGGTTTTGTTATTTTGGGGAGTATGTTCCCATTCTGTGTTTTTGCCCTTACTACAATTCACTACCTCGAAATACCTCAGCACTGAGGAGTTTCCACATAACCAGTGTGGAGCAGGCAGCTTCCCCTGCAGGCATAAAACTCTGCACTTGCAGAGATCCCCCAGAGCCCGGTGCCTGGTCATGTGTTGGCTTAGTCACTTCCAAAAGCAGCTGAATGTTCATTCACCCCGTCCTTGCTGCTAAAAGCACGCACGTCTGTGTTTGTCAGTAGAAATACTTTGTCTAAACCAGGCCCGAAGGACGTACTTCCTCCTGATTCAAAGAACAGCACAGTTGCTGTCAATTGCTTAAATTTATGGGTAACTACTGCTTTGTAAAGTCATGGCAAAATAGCAGGAAGAAAATGCATTTTTAACAAAACCAGAGGGTTAGTGAGGTACAAGCTGTTGAGCATGACTCACGGCTCAGGCTGGGGTTTCTATTCAGTGTTCAGACTGTGGTGTTTCTCTGGAGCCTTGGCTGCCTTGTATGTATTGTGACAGATTGTATTGCACCAAACCGCTGCCCTTTACTCCACTGGACTGGAATTGCCCTGCTGGGGGCATGGAGCCTGCCCTGCAGACAGCTGGTGGAAAACTGCCTTCAGCTGGAGGAGCAGCGAGCCCCTGTGCAGCACGTGTGCAGCCTGCCCTGACACCAGGAGGCTGAAGTGAGCCTGACTTCCATTTAATGGGAATGTGGAAGCAGAGCAAGTTAGGTAAGGGGCTCATAGAGCTTTGTGCTGGGGTTTTACAGGACTTCAATTTAAAAAAATAGAATAGCATTTGTTTCTTCCTCTTTTTTTTTTTTTTTTTTTTTTTTTTTTAAACAAAGAGGGTGAGAATGCTGATTCAGTTCTGACAGTGTCTTAGGAGAAGTGTAGAGGGCAGGAAGAACGGGCTGCTCCCTAAGGGATGGTGTGGCAGCAGGGCAGGCAGGGGCAGTGGTCTCGCTGCCAAGGGCGCAGTCCTGCAGTGCCTCAGCAAGGTGAAGAGAGCACGTGAGGGTAAGCAGCTTCAGCCAGGAGCAGGGACATCCAGAAAAACCTATGGGGATGGGGCAACTCCAAAACCCACCAGGGAAGTGAGCTGGATGGGTTGGTGTGGGACACGGCCAGAGCTGCTTGGGAAAGGACTTTCTATCTCATGGCTTACTCACTGCAAAGACCTACAAAATCAGGGAGGAAATTTATGATTTCTTAAGTTTTGGCCATAGGGAAGAAAATAGCATCCCTAACTGGAAAATGGTTTGAAGTAAGTTTAGAGCTGCTTCTCTGTGATTATGACTAGGTGACACCTGAGAGACAGAGCAGGTTGTGTTTGGGTTCCAACAGTGAGTTTTAAAAGTGGCTGTCCTCAAGTGAAATGAAACCCAGGGACTTTTTCAGGATGTTTTGTGACTTCTGGCATTTCAGTGGTCAATTATGAAATGTTAATGGGAAGGGTCAGTATATTCCTCCAGCTTGTGTGATACCCTCTAGGTTGTCACCTAGGTAAATAACAGTTCATGAACAGAAACTGATGTGTTTACAAATGAGCTATGATAAGCTGAAGGTTGCCAGTCTGAAACTGAATTGAAAGAAGAGTAAGTAGGTTTAAGGATAGAAAATCTGTTTCTGTTTTTCTGACAGTGATGTAGTCATTGGGGAATGGATTTACACAGGCAAGAACAAAACAAGAAGCTGTGCAGAATTCTTTTAAATCCACCAGATGTGCAGAGTTTTGTAGGTTTACGGTCTTACTGTTGCCGAAGGTATGCTGGTGGATCAGCCAGTGTTGCACAACATACACGTAAGTTGGAGACGAACAGGAAACTCTTGCAGTCATCAGTAGAAATGTGATTTAGCAAGCTCAGAGCTGGAAAGACTCATTGCAAGTGTTCTTCTGGTATATCAATGTTTGGAAACCTTTGTATTAAATACAGATGTTAGAGCATGCAGTTTGGGGCAGTCTTGACACAGAACCCAGAAGTCTTGAAGGAGTGGTTACTTGAGGATGCTTAAAGCAGTAAGTGCTTAAATTCCCTGGGTTGAAGTTACTGCCAGGAATTCCTCCTGAGTGTTGCAGTCCGAACACAGTAGAGTATTTCCACCACTGGTGTAAGATGTCTGTGGCAGACCATACATCCCTGCAATGCGTCGTCAGGTCCTGTGGTCCTGAGAAGGTTTCCAGGGGTCTGCAAAAACTGAAATTCTAGCATTTTGCAGTTACAATTACTCTGATTTATGCCTTACCTTGTTAACTGTGATGCAGAACTAGTTAGGAAGGCAGTTAATGGTGGCTGAAGGGAACAAGGATGCTCAGAAGGGAGATATCCATCTTTTCTTTTGGCAGTAGTAGTGATTCATCCAGGTGACAATTCTCTAGTGGGTGGTATTGGTGGTAGGGGGATGGTTGGACCAGATGATCTTGGAGGTCTTTTCCAACCTTATGGTATGCAGGGCCATATCATCTCTTTAATGCAAGCTGCTGCCTTCCATCTTAGAACAAACAGAAAAGTTAACCCAGGTTTCTAAATAAGTCCAGTATACAGTTATATACTGGGGTAATATTGCCCACCCTTTGTGGTATCCACTGTAACATGCTACTGAACTTCTGATTCCAAATGATACGAGAAAGCATAGCCATGAGAAATGTTGACAGTGTAATTTGATTTTATTTGTATCATTGGCACTTCATGTGTGGGACATTTTTGTTTTGTTTTTAAATGAGAAACATTCCATCAAATGGGAAGAGAACACTTTCTGTTGCCCAATGCATAAGCAGAAAACCTAACCAAACAAAAACCCAATATTAGAAAGAATGGAAAAATAAAACAAGTTAAACAATAATACTTGGCTTTTATGTATAACGCATTGACTTCAAAAATCTGAGTCTTCTGTCCATATAAACAAGTTATAGAGTAGTAACAAAGTGCATGAAGCAAATTGCTAGACTTAACTACGGTATTAAAATAAAAAGTACTTTAAAACAATACTTTAATACAGTTTCTTGCCATGATTCCATCATGCATCAACACAAATCAAATCCCGAGGCAACCTGTGCCTTTGACAGTCTTTCTGTAGTATGTAAATAAATGGAAGTAATGATCAAACTCTCAAGAGGGTGAAAAACATCAGGACAAACCATCTATTTATAAAAGAGTTGTATTAAAAAAAATATATATCAAAGTGCACTGCTGGTACATCTCGTTTGAGGCTATTGGGGATGTATGTAAGATAACACAGGGGCCTGATCCAGTCTGCAATGGTTTCAATGCTTTCTTTAAGCACCAGGGGAATAAAGACCGACGGGTGTTCTGTTACTAGCATTACTATTACTAGCATGAAAAACTGAAAACTTGTACCAGAATATATACGTAAACATCTCTTGTATACTGAGGAGGCAAACAGTTTTAAATTATCTGATGTGTACAGTACTGGTACTTAATGTTTTGGTGCCAGTACCAGACTGGTCCAGTAATTAGCATTCAGATCTATTTCTAATTACAGATAAGGCATATAACAAAAAAGTAAATATTTGGTTATTAATATCTCATACAGTTCAGCAACCCAACCAGTCAGAATTTATCTTGCCAATTTTAACAATCTTCAAGCTCTTGTCTTCCATCTGTAGATAATACTGGTCTTTGAAAAAGTAGGTGTACCCTGTAAAGGCAAATAAAACAGTATGCTTAGATTATGGAGCGCAGATCTCTTGATCAAAGCTTCTTTGTTTGATTTCACAAAGCTTAATGAACTATAAGAGCTTATTCCTGAAGCATTTGCACACATTAAAAAAGTTTTATTTAAAAAATAAATAGAAATTCCCATTCTGGAGAACAAAGGTCTTGTCCTAAATAGAACCTGAAGTCACTTTACCATTTTGTGAGCCAGAATTTTCTGGGCAGAAATATTTGCTGGCAAAATTGCTGTTGAAACTGTAAACAAGTTAGGACTTGTGATATTAGCGATGTTTCCAAACTTCTACACATACCTGTGCAACAATATGAGGCCGTGCTGTGGGCCAGGCCCTCAGCTGAAGTTGCTAGGAGTGTTGTTTTTTTTTTTTTTAAAAAAAAAAAAAAAATTAAAAAAAAAAAAAGAGAGAGCAAAACACCACCTGTTTGTGATCAAGGTGAACATCATATTCTAGTTCATGCTATGCTAGAGCAGAAGGATGCTGAAATGGTGCTGATCCTGAGCAGCCTACAGAAGAGTGTGATGTCTGGAGATCCAAGCGACTGTGTCATCGGTAGCTCTTTTCCATTTACATAACAGCCTGACGGTTGTGTAGTGGGCTTCCAGGCCAGTACAACAAAGCAATGGAAAGTACTAAGATGCTTCAAGATGCTTTGACAAGCCATGCATAGCCTTATTATTGCTTTTGCTATTTTCAAGAAAATAGCAAGGAAGAAAAGGAGAAAAATCCAACTGAATGCTGATTTCTGCCCTGTTAAGTTTTTGCGAAGTGTTCAGCATCAAGGAAGTAAATGATAAAGAGTAGCAAGTTGAAATTCAATGAGCTTTGTGAAAAAGGCTGTTAGCAAAACTATTATTATTTATTTGTATAAAAGTATTCCAGGAGAGGTTCTGTTCTGTAAAAGTTTCATCTAAAGTATTTTGAGCTGTGATTAATAGGGTATTTGTCAACTGATGTTCAATGGAAAAAGAGAGAGCCCAGAAAGTTAGTGTGATCTAGTAGTTTGCAGATGTGAGCAGCAGTGGCTCTTATGGACCACAAGGAATTGAAGTATCCAGTAAGTGTCACAGGAGACAAATAAGAGACCTTGTTAGAGACTTAGATCGGATTATAGCTTACCACTGTCACCGAGACCCAGGACAGCATCTAGGTTATCTGGAACTCCATTCCAGGAATCCGCAATGAATTTAGGGGATGCAAGTTCCATTTTTTTCTTTTCTTCATTGTACCTAAAGCAAATTATATCTCTGCATTACATATCTGTATTTAATGTAGAAATTTAGCATAATTTTTCAGGGAGTCCTCATGTGACTGTATAAAACAATCAAACAGAAAAGATAACCAAGACTGTAACATTGTTTACATTGAATTATTATTTTTATTCCTAATTCCTTTAAAACCCTGTGAAATCCTTCCTTCTGGAACTGTAATTCGTGCTACATTGAAATTTTGCTAAGCAAAATGTTTTCCAGAAATCGAGCTTTAAAATTCCAAAGATAATTTTAGGAAAGGTGACTGTTTTCAGGCAGCAACCGACATATGGAGATACCAGATTTTAATGAGAAATTAATATATTAAAAAAAAAAAAACCACACACTTGTTAAATAAATTAAGCTTGTAGTCCATGTAACTGATGGATTACTATTAAATTACAAATTCCACCCTAATTCTTCCCTTAACTTTTTGTTAAAAAACCCTATTGATTTCTCACAGTCCTTTTTCTCTTTGTGATGTTCAAGAGGTAAATGCCATGTTAAAATGGGTGCATTTATTTGAACAACACGATGGCTTTGGTGCACTGCTTTGAAGAGAAAACCTCATCTGATGCTAATCCACACAACTCCGAGGAATTAGGGTTTAGATTTCAGTGTCCTTCAAAAGTGAGTGGACCTGCGTGCATCCATGTTGGCAGACGGTCAGTTGTTTCACTGACTGCTTCCCGCTATACATGGTGAAGGTAGATCGGTGTGGAGTCATTTCTGCACACCCCCAGGTAATCCAGAATCTCCATTTCCATACACAGGGAATAAATGTCCCACAGATGCAAGGTCCTTAATTGCTCAGAGGAAAGCAGCAAGACAGCAGCCTGGTTTCCCCTTTTTCCTGGCGTATAGATTTCAGTCAGTGCTGGGCTGGAGCAGGGGAGATGTCCTGAGGAGCAGTGACACAGGACATGCTTTGAAGCAGGCTTCCAGTGCGTGAGACCTCAGTCCCTCCACCAGCACCTCTTCAAAAAGGGCAGGCTTCAGACAGCTCTTCTGGGACCAGCGCTGGCAGGAGGGAAGTGTTATGGTCGTGTGTTCTGCTTCTCACATCTGTAGGTACCTTGGGTCACTTCTCCCTTACTGCACTATGAAACTACTTGGATTTTATCCAAAGGTACACTAGTACAACTGAGCAGTAGGTTGGTTAAAATCAATTTATATAAATAATTTAAATTACTTCCTATATTTTCTTTGGGTATTTAAAGAAAAGCTTAGTGTCTTCTTACGCAGCTTTAAAATTTGAGCTGTGGAATCTGAGCCAGCTCCGCTTCTCCTTCACATAACTTCTCTTTGTTCAACAATCTTGTTACAATAACGCTAAAATAGCTCAGGGCTGGGTGAAGGGAGAGGAGGAAGCTTCCAAAAATCCATTAAAAGCAAGTGTGATAATAGCAAAGAAAGGATTATGGTATGAAACAATTTTGATTCTATGTGGCAAAGTCCTTGTATAAAATGAAACAAGCACATTCTTCAATGTTACTGCATCTGATGCATTTTTTTCTCAAATATTTGTCAACAGCTTGCTTTCATCTTTAACATATAGAAATTACTTAAGCTTCTTTTGATTTTTTAACAATAAACTATGCGTTCTGGAATGCATAGGAGTACGGTCTGAGATTAGAGTAGTGAATTACGTGGAGGCCCTGGAGTGCAGTTAATCACAACAATGGTTGGTACAAAGGAGCCCGGCAGTTTTGCTACCTCATAGTCTGTAGGCTCTGATAGAAATCAGAAGTATTGCAAATGGCTGTATTAAAACTACTTGAAATAATTTAACAAGATGGTCTCTGTGACATTAAAAGATGAATAATGTTCTTTAGCTTTTAAGTTCTTTTTTTTCCTTTAAATTATAGAGGAGAGTAGAGTCTTCAAAGTAATTGAAAGAAAGTTATGATTAAGTGGCACTTGTAAAAGGGTATTTTATTTACTTACAGGACTCCACAGCCATTAGGATATAAAAAAGACATTCATCCAACTTGATAATAACATGAAATTAATGTTCATATAAAGTGGACTCAATTTTACTGATACTTCCTTTGATATTTTATATAGATCATCTCTCAGAAGGGCCCCTTATAGCTTGTAGAACCTTTTAGATTTCTCTTGCTGTTTCTACTTTTTAGCTTTCCTCTAAATTGTCAGTTAATGGGTGGTTCAATTTTCAGCCTGTTGCTTAATGGTGGCATTCCTGGAGTACAGCCCTGTTCCTGGAAGAGACCTCGGATGGTAAAAGCAGGAGTTAGCGTCTCTGTTCTGGTCTCACACTGTTCTGCTAGGCAGCACAGAGGTAATTCACCCAGTTATCAAAGCACCAAGGCACGTCTGCTTTGTAAGACCATCTTTTGTGCCAAGTCTTCCTGCCAGCTAAGACGGTAAAATTCCATTAAATAAGCTTAGTACACTATTCATCAGGTGCAATGCAGGGTATTTACTTCTAACACTGCAGTAGTCTTGGGGCATTTTCAAGACATTCCTTCTTAATCTCTGAGACTGATACCTTTCCTGGACAGAGTGTGTTCTTGTAGCAGGTCACTTGCATCTTGATTGCAGTTTAGATATCTTGAAATTTACTTAGAAATATAGCTTGGTGCCCAGCTCTGGCACAGATTGCTGTATAAGCTTAGTCAAGTCTGTGCATCTTTCTTTTTTATGCTTTGCCCATCTAAAACATAAAGCCTTGGGTGGAATTATTGGGTGATGATTATAGTAACACAGATCCCATGCTGGTTAGGGTGTCTCAGCCCCATCGCAATATGATAATTGTTTTAATAAAAAGGTGTGAGTTTAGTTGCTTATGTTGCATCATATTTTGCTTCTCAAACAGTCTTTTAACAGGAACCCTAGTGTAAATACACATTTACAGGCATTTGTGGGTATTTGTGGACTTCTTTGCAACAAATCTTCCCTGATCATGCACTGGAAACATGAAAAGGATTGCTGAGACTGTCAAAATGCATTGAAGCTGTGATTTCTTTCCTGAAGTACTAACAGCCTTCTTGCAGTTTGTTCAGATCTCCTCAGTGCCAACTCTATGAGTAAAGCTCATAGTGAGTGACTGGTACATCAGCTGCCGAGAGGATTGCAGTCACCCCCACATCTCCAGTGAGCTTCGCTAGCCACAGGTTGGTGTTTCTTTTGCATACAGCGCCTTCAGACCTGGTGGCTTAGTGAAAGAATTTCAAAGGCAATCTGGCTTCAAGTGACTGATGATTAGCATTTTTTTTTTTTTTGAAGTCCTTTCAGAGCTTTCTCCTAGTTATGAGCTGGTGATAGGACCAACTTGCCCCTTGTAGGAGCCTGGGACTGATGTGGGACAGTTGCTGGGACGCAGGGTTCGAGGGATGGGTTGTTAGTGGTGAGCAGCATGGCAGAGACACCAGATCTCCTCTTCCCTAGCAAGTTGTTAGCTCAAATACACACTAGATTCCCACTGTTGTATTGGAGTGCTCTCCAACCATATCCCTGCCTCAGCATCCTCGCCCACCACCACTGTCAGTGCTGTCTCAGCAGCCCTCCTTTATTTTTTTTTTCCCCCGGAGGATGAAACCCCTGAGTCTGACTGACTCCTTCCTCCTGCACGTGAGTGTGCATTCAGCCCTAGAGATCCAAGCTTGGCTAACAACGTCCCGCCACTGCCACTTCTTTGCCTCTTACTTCCAGTATCTGTCTCCAGCGAAAATATACGTCTTCTTGTTTCTGCCCCAGTTAAAAGCTGCATCGACGCGTTGCACATCAGGCGGTAGTCCCAGGCTGGTGAGTTTCTTTGGATAGCCCCTATCCAAGTTGCTGGCTGTATAAACCCAGTACTCATTTCCTAAGAAAAGTAAGAAACAAACTCTAATTATTAATCAAATACAGAGGAATATTTCTTCTTTTGTGCTATGATATGGGAAATTTTGTTCTAATTGTAATGCTAGACACTCTAATATTTTTCCATCTATGAAACACTAGAGTGCAGTTGTACTGTGATCACAGTTTCTGCTTTTGCCTTGTAATTGTTGCTTGATCTTAGTAAAATATCACCTCAGTGTGCTTTTGCCTCCTCTTTCTCCTTGTCTGTCTCATTTTTCTGAACTCTTGGGGAAAGTCTTTCTAAAGTATAGCTGTTTACCTTTTTAAAAACAAAACACAACACAACAGTTGGCATATTGTAAAACTAAATTGTTAATATTGGTAAATTTTTGTATGGTGAAGATGGGCTGAAATTGGACATGGGCACCTGGAGGTTAAATGCAGAAACTCACTACTTTCTACTCTTTTTTTTTTTTTTTTTTTTTTTTTTTTAGCCATTTGTCTCCTTGTCTTGTTTTATTTAGTGATTTTATTGAGCAATTACCAGGAATTTTTTGCCCAGAGTTCCTGCTTCTGTTGTCTTTTGTCATATGACATTTTCTAATGTATCTCCAAATATGTACTGGTGGAAGATGGTCTGATTTTGCATTCTTTATGTGGAATTGTAATTT
This sequence comes from Aythya fuligula, assembly GCF_009819795.1. Lineage (NCBI taxonomy): Eukaryota > Metazoa > Chordata > Aves > Anseriformes > Anatidae > Aythya > Aythya fuligula. The sequence goes on along the minus strand of NC_045570.1, from coordinate 6,968,907 downwards.
CCTTAGTAAACACCCCAACTGGATTCACTTAACACCGTGGAAAGATTTGTTCATGAAGGGATGTCTCTTGGATCCTGCGATACAGTTAGTGGGAAGGAAAGTCAAATATTTAATGAGACAGGTGTAAAGGGCAGGATTGGAGAAATACTTTAAAAAAAAAAAAAAAAAAAAAAAAGCGGGGTGTGAAATTGCGCTTTCACCATTCAGGAGCAAAGGGTGGCTCTCGCCAGCAAGTATTTTCAGACAGCTGGGTTTCAGGTGACTTTCAAACCAATCTTTGATGGCTTGATAGTTCTTATTTACTTAAAGCAGGTTAGTTACGTTTTTCTGGAAAACATAACAAGGGGGCTGACATAGGTGAGAGAGGGAGAGAGATGCAGATGTAATAGGGTTATGTATAGTATATGCATTATTGAAAGTGTTTTGACTTGGCTGAAATAAAACATTTTAAAGTGTTTCTTTTCCCGATGTAAACTAAAGCAAATAGCCTTTGAGCCATGTGGAACAGATTATCATTACTCTTTTCCATCCTGTACAGAAAACGTACAGCAGCATCGGCCATGTGGTTTTTACATGACTGGAGATGTTTAGTCATGTTTTTAGGAGACACTGCAGCCCAGTTTTTGCTGGCTCAGTCTGTCATGTTGAAAGCAGCCTCCCAGCCCTGCTAACTCGGCCAGCACAGCTGAACCATGTGTGTGCTTTAGGGTGGCCAGGGCAGCCCTTCCCCTGCTCCTCCCCTCCTGCGGAGGCGGCGGGCATGACTGCCTCTGTCCTTGCTGGAGAGCCACCGAGGCAGGTCCTGGGGAGCCAGAGCAGAAGTCAGCCTCTGGCAAAGGAGGAGAAGGCAGGGGGAGGCATGGGAAAAAAGGATGCAGTCTTCTCAAGCAACCCCAACAGACAATAGGTTAAAATGAGAAGAAAAGGAAGAAACACAGAGTGAAACAGAGCTCCCACTGTTGCTGTTGGGTTGCTTTGTGTTTGAAGTCCTAATCCCTGTTTAGTTCTGTTTGTTGGTGAATGTATCCTTCCAGGGGCCTGTGGCTCCTCTGTGCTGTGGCTGTAACGGGGCTGAATGCTGGTCAGAGCCTCTAGACCCGGCCTTTGCTGGCATGGGGCGTTTGAGATCTGCCACCCCTACCAGCGGCTGTACTGGCTCCCAGGCAGGCCGTGCCCTGGCCTGGTTACAAGTCAGAGGAAGCCAAGCCGAACACAACACTTATGCAAATGACTACTTGCATTTTAAAGCTAAAAACCAGTACCTGAAAAAAATACAGCCTTCTCGTCCTGAGGGGCCTCGTAGACAGCATCAATTTTCTCTGGCAGATCAGGCCAGAATGTAGCAACAAGAAGAGGACCCGTGGGTTTTCCTCGAGGGTTTACAGTCCTCCACATGAATCTGAGCAGAACACAAAATTGTACGAGATTTACAATGAACTAATTCAGCAGCACATCTGTTTCTCATCATTCCTGGCAAAGGCCGGGTGCGCGTGCACGCATGTGTGCGCGCCCACATCAGCAGCAACACACACTTAAAACTGTTTTCCTACAGCAACTGGAAAGCCAAACCATTCACTTAGATGTGTGTTGCTGAAACGATGCACGATGAGCTGCATGCTGGACTGCGGATGAAATTGCTTAAGCTGATTGCTTTGGAGTTCGCATTGCTTTTTGCATCAGAGCAAAATGCAGTCTGTGCTTTGATTATATAAATAAACTCATTTACAGGGCATTTAAACTATTAAAGCTCTCCCGCTGTTGTGTATGGAGCAGATGGATGAGTGTTGGACAAAAGCAGAGATCTGTATTCCATGAATTGCTCTTGCAATGGCTGTTGTAGTGACTGAAAGTTCAGATTTAATAACTGTATATCAAACTGCTTGGAAGTGAGCTGGGCTGTAAAAGGAACTGCCAGCTCTAAAAATGTTCATTAGAGAAATGCAAAGGGTGATTTATTGGCTACTTTATGGATAAGTAGGATCATCATTTGATTTAAGCTCTAAAAAGCTGTAATTATCTTTAAGTGGCAGAGCTTTGTACTGAGGGCTTTTGGTATTAAAAATAGCTCTGCAGTTTCTTCCTCCATAGAACAAACAACTTTTTTCCCCTCAGAAGAACAAAAGTTTTGCTGTTGTCATAAATGAAACTCAGCAGGTTAGTGATACCACTAAGTATAGTGATACCACCAAGCTGGAGCTATTAAATTATAAGGTCAAACAGCTCTCACCATTATTATGTTTCTGAAGATCAAGATGCTACTGGCACCTTATTTTTTGCAGACTGCAAGTAGTCATTACTCGTTCCTACCTAGAATAAGCAAATGCTTGAGAAACCAGGAGCTGAAATTGATTTTTGCTTTTGCCTAAAAGTTGGAGCATCAGTCCTAAATTCATTCAATAAATTGCTGTGTTTTTATCAACAGAAACTTGACTTGAAACAAACAACATTAGCTAGGACAAATAAAACATTTTGAAATGCATTTGCAAGTATAATTAGCTGCTGCATACTGAATTATGATAATCTGCAGTGTTTGATATGAAGAAGAGTGCAACTGGCAAAGTGCATCTTTTTTTCTCTTAATTAATAAATACATATTAATTTAACCTGACATATGGTACTAATAATTAAGATAGTAGATAAACTTATTCTCATTTTGCATGCACAAATCTATTTTTAACATGTAAAAAAAATCTGAGCATATCCCATGATTTTCATTTAAAAAAGAGACAAAGAATAGAGCAGTTTGCTAATTGCTCTTATTTGTGACAGTTTTTCGGCATACATGAAACACTGTAAAAGGTAATGATAAAACATGTTTTGTACATCTCATCTTAGACAGAAAAGCAGATCCAATATATGAAATAGATATCTGTGTAACAAATTTTCACAACGCTTCTTTCCTAAAAGTAGCTCCTTAAAGGAAGAAGGAAAAAAAAAAAGCTCCTGTGAAAAGCCAGGTTACAGGATTCTCAGTCAAGTTTGGACCTGATTCATGGCTGAGTCAGCACTAATAATTGCTATCTGCATGAATTCAAAACTTTCTGGAGTCAATGGAGACTTGAACACAGGGGTTTTTTTAATAAAGCCCACATTTCAAGGAACTTCTTAAAATGGTGAGGTTTTCTGTGGGGAGGGAAGCTTTGTCAAAGTTGAATTTTCTTTTGTTTCTGAATTGGGTAAGAGGTATTTTTATTTCTACTCATGCCACTGAGGAAATGGTGAAATTTTGCTTTCTCATTTCACTTTGAAAACATTAAAATGTTTAAAGTCGTTCAGGTTATATTTTAATATTAGGTTTGTAGACAGAATTCATACTTTTAATTTTATATGGTAACATAATCAATGTCGTTATTATTACTTATTATGATTATGTGCAGCTATGTAAAGGGACCAAATCAGTGGGTTGTATTTAGACACTGGTTGCTTGGAGAATCCTGTGCCCAGTGGAAAGGCTCAACTGTTGGGTGTGTAGTCCCTTTGATTTCTTTGGTTTGAGATGTGGTTTGAGGGGAAGACAAAAACAATTTTAAAAATAATTCATCTCATCCGACCTCCTTTTTGCTACTTGCTCCTTATGGCTGTGCAATGTGACAGTTGGGTGCTGGGGTCATTTCAGTGAATCATAGAAGTCACATGACATGATAGACATTTTGCTTTTTGGATTCCAAAAGTGAGTCATAATGTTGCTTGCCTGGTATTTTGAATGCTGCAAGACTGACAGGCAAACCCATTCCAGAGGAAAACAATTAAACAATTGTCTGCTTTTGCTGAACGTTGGGTAGAGAATGAGCCAATTTGAACAGATTGGTTTAGTATTTGTGTAGTTCTTCGACCAGCTGAATGTGAAATACCTCTGTTTTGTTCAGATTACAGGGAACACCGAATTGCTCTGCTGATTTAGGGACAGTTTTCAAATGGTTCCTTGCTGAATCAAGCTGTACGTGGTTACCACTTTATCAAAGCAGAAGCAAGGGCTGAAAATCAAGGCCAACGAGTGAGCAAAAGGACATCAGGATGCTGTGAATACTGTGGAACTTGCAAGGCTTTTTTATTGTTATAAGAATGTGTTTTTCCTTTTGAAAGCACTGAGATAAGGTAAATAATTTAGCTCTCTGACTACGCTAGCAGATGTTTTTGCACTGTTTTTGGCGAACTTGGTAAGCCAGGGTGGTGGGGCCAGCTCTGCACTGCTTACTGGAGGGGCCCAGCACTGGTTTCCTGCGAGGCTGATCTGCTGGTACAGTGGAGCCCTTTCTGGGCCAAGAGAGGGCTATTGCTAGCCATTACTAGTGATCCAGGATCACTGGGTTGTAAGGAATCTGGGCCTGCTGCTGATGGGGGCCCAGAGGAATAGCACAGACGGTTTCCCAGGTGTCCCCATGGACGTGTTGAATGAATCCTTTTAGCACATAGTGGTTGTAATAGAAATGGTTACGTTAACAATTCCCGGTTAGAAGAACAGAATCCCGGTTTCTGCATTGCTGAAACACCAAGAGTGCAGTACAGATTGTAAACCCTCAAATCCAAAACAATCTGTCTAGGAGCAATGAAAAGGTGAGTTTTAATATGTCTATCAGCTTCAGATGCTTGTATATGCTAGGAGATGTTTGATATGGGCACATGCATTGAACATAACATGGGCCCAGATCTTCAGTTGCTTTGGGAGAACGTTCAGAGCAGCTGAGGGTAAATGATTTAAAACTGGGCATTGATTTATGGCAGGGAAGAAAGAGCTTTCGTGTCTCTCGGGCATGGTGCTGCCAAGTCTCATAGTCTTTAGGAGAAGCTGTTCAGTGCTGAGCAGCTGGGCAATAACAGGACCCTGGCAAAGGAGCTGCAGCTGTGCAGCCACCTTGTCCTCTCAGGAACACCTCTGCTCTTGCACAAGAAAAGCCTCTTGTGTCTTCTGCTTTAGGGCCTTTGCCCTCCTGCTCCCTATCCTAATCATCAGCATCTCTGATGTGTCGTTACAGCAGCCATGAGTTGCAGAATGCTGTTGTTAATGATTTCTGGACTTGTCCTGTATTAAATAATTCAAGGACAAGATTTGCTGACAGATGTCCATAATTGTGTCTTTAGGAACACAGGAAAAGGCCAGGCCCTCTTCAGGCCAGGCCATCGTAATGCCTACACTGAAGTTTTGCTAAAACAGTCTCTGGTGGGGGAGGCATTAGGGATCATTGCCACTAGCCCTGGGTGGTGTGCTTCTTTTGGGGTGTGTTTTTGGAAGTTCAGATTAGAAGTTTTCCTGCAGTCAGATTTGCAACTTTCCTCCAGATTGCAGACTATATGGAATGAAATCAGGAAGGATCGTGCCTCCAGAGCTCTACTTCACCAGAAGTAATGGGGTTTCCAGTGCCGAGTTAACAGTCCTTGCAGTTCTTGCTACAGTCAGCATCCGGAAATATTTTATAGGGAGTGAATCCTTGTTTGGCAGGCAATAGACTGACTAATGCATCTCTTCCATTGCTAATTTTGTGATTAATATTACAGATGCATAAATCTCTAAGGATCTGGGGGGAGGGAGGGGTCAGATGTGGTTTGCATAAGTGTTTAGAAGTTTGGATGCTTTTCCCAGCTACTTGACCCTTTTGAGCTGGTTGCAACCCTTGTGTGATTCCACAGAAACCAGCAGAGTGTGGCACCAAGGTTTATTTTGGCTCTCTAATAATTAAATTGGGTTGAAGATACCATGAGATCAGGCTCTTTTTGAAAGGCTACTGGCATTTTGTTCTGATCTTGGCTATAACTACTACCCAGTCGCTGTCATAGCATCTTGGCATGAGCAATCCCAGTGTAGGCAGAAGCCAGAATTCAAACCATCACAATTTGCCATTTCTTTCCCCTAGGAGCTGATTATGACACGTTGCTATCCCTGAGCACACAGAAGAAAAGGCAGAGGTTGTGCCTGATGATAACTTTCTAGATTTGGCCAAATAGGTTTGACAGATTCCTCTGCTTGAGGCCCATCAGTAAACAGCATATCTCACTTACCTGTCTTTGAAGAAAAATGTTTCTCCTCTAATTTGTGCGACTCCATCAAACACGATGTCATGCTTGCACAGCTCTGGAGTGACAGGTCCAAGGGTAGGACGTGGGCCTGGGCCTGGGCCTGGCCCTGGTCCGGGTTCGACATCGGTGGATACTTCTGTAATGGTGAACAGAGAGAGCCTGCTACACTGAAAGGCAGTGCTGGGTGGGTAACACGTGAACTCACAAAATTTATAGAAGGGGAATGATTCTGAGGTGGTGCTCAAAGGGGGAAACAACTTCAGTATTAAAAATTCTAATAAAGAAGGGTGGTTGCAAGTTATGAAGATGAATTTGGAACAATTTGTATGTGGCCTCTGTGTCTTTATCACTAATCAAAATGTGTTCTTTAGAACGTGCTCTTTGCCATCAGGTTTATTTTATTTTGTTCTACTTTTTGGCTGTTTCTTAGACATCAGTCTGCTTTCCTTCACTAAACACAATGTGCATGTAGCGGGTTTAAGGTGATAGGAATGGAAAAAAGCCAAGTTTTTTTCCCCAAACAATTGTATTATATAGAAAGCCATTTGTGTAAGGGTTATTTCAGGTACAAAGAAGCATGAAAGACAGTTTTGTCTTGGTTTTTGAGGTGTGACTTGAGAAAATTGGGTTAAATTCTGAACTCTCTCAGCGATATGCTGTGCAAGCTTAGGAAATTCACTTAACCCTGCCCATGTCTCAATTCCCACTCTTAATTAAAGCACCTAAGAACAAGAGGAAAAAAAAAAAAAAGATTGATATCAGATTTTTGATAAAAAGGTCTCTTGCGGTAATCATTTTGGTGTATTCTTATCATTTTTAAAGTCTTAAATACTGTAGGATGTAGTCACAATTAGGAAGATATCTCAGTAGAAAAGGGAAAAGTACAGAAAGAGAAATGGTATGGATTTTCCTAGGCTGTTTAATTGACCGTAGTATATTTTTGCCTTCAGAACGTGGAAGATAGTAAAATGCAAAGGAATGATTATGATTAAAGTACCTTCCATTTATATAAGTGTGTCTGTGGAGAAAGTAATGAATTTTAAAGATGTACCAGCATAAAAACACTTTCTTCTCCAGGAGCTTGCCAAATATGTTTACATACATCTATCACCTTCCACACATTACCTGCAAACGTTATCGTGCCTGTACAACCTGAATGTGGGAAGTCAATGGGATCTCTTTTCCAGCTGGGAGAGGAAGCAAACCCCTTCCCCTCCTACAGACAGTTGCAGTCTGGGAAGCTCAGGGTGATGTAGACAAAAACACCCCCATTGGGTATTTCAGGCTAGAGAAAACCATAACATTTCATTGTCCCAGTAGAGGCAAGAGGAACTGGAATCTACAAGTTGGGAATTTATCAGGGGAGCTCTGGGGATAGTTCACTAAATTTGGTGACTCATTATCCTTAAACTGTGATACTTGCTTGGAGTAGGAGCCCTGCTAGTAGTGTGAAACAAAGGATGTCTGTGGCATTCATGATATTGGGCAGTATGAAATCCCCTGCAAGTTCTGAGTCCCAAATTCAGCCTGTGCTGTGTGCTCTTCTGCTGAATCTGCTGCTGAGGAAGGCCTTACCGTATAGCTCCTGGATCCCCTTAATGTCATCCTGAGACAGTCGGAAGTTCTTGGTGTAGGTGTAGATGGGGGCCATGAGAGCTCCCGGGTCCTCAGAGTGCTCCAGTCCCATAGCATGGCCAAATTCATGTGCAGCGACCAAGAAGAGGCTGTATCCTGAGTAACACAGAGTTCGTATCAGCTGCTTTGTGTCAAAAATGTACCGCACAGGTTAGTCATGGTCTTATTTTCCTTGCTGTACAGGAAAATCTCCTAATCATAAACATGGTAATTAGTAATTACAGTCTCTAATTATGTATGTCATAGATACACCCAGAAATATTCCAGTGGAGAGAGTCTACAACCTCTGCTGTAGCTGATGTTTGCTGCAGCCTCACTTGTGACTTTGTCTTAGTACTTCTGTGAAAAAAGGAAGTGTATCAAATCATAGATTTTTCTTTAAGCACAGAAGAATTAAACTTGCAATCTAGATCTCAAATCTTCTTCTGTCCTGAAATGGTACTGAAATGTTTAACAGGTCTGTGTACCTCTGTCTCTGAACAAAGCCTGAATCAGCACTGTTGTACCAAATACTAAGTTTAAAAAAAAAATCTTTTATCATAGGATGGCTTTTAATCAATTATGTCCAAACAGTCTCTGAAATATGGCATTTATTTTCCTCCTAAAAGAGAAAGGAAAAATATTCAGAAGCCTGAACCTAGCACTTGTTTGTAGATGTGTAAAATGCCTTTTGCTTTATTTAATTTTATCCATGTTACAAATAAAGGCTAATATTCATGAAAATAACTTTAAATACTGATATTCACCACACAGACACAACATAAAGCTCCCTCCTTTTTTCTCTTTTTTTAAACATTTTTCTTCATCTTTAGCAATATCTGTCACAAGTGTTCATTGTTTACATTTAGCATTTGTTCCTGGTTTGTCCGTTCTTGCATAACTAGAGAAGTACCGTAGTCCTTGGGAGTTTGGATTTGGAGGGAAAAATTGGTCATGAAAGAAACACTTTTTCAATTACTTTTTTTTTTTTTTTTAAAGGGGGGGAGGGTGGTTTTTATATTTTGGAAATACACTTCCACTGCAGTTTTAGGGAGACTTAATGTTTCAGGCAGATGAGCCCTGGGGTGACTTGTTAAGGTTTTTCTCCCATTTGAATGTAGGGGTTTTGCTCAGATACTGGGTGGGGGAGAAGTGCCATAAACAGAAAGGAGTGATAGGTGTGAGAATGAAATTGTAACGAGCGTGGTGCCGTCCTTGTGCTCAGTGTGCTGTTCCCATTGCATGGCTCTGAGAAGAGGAGTTACCTTGGTCCGGACAGAAGCCCCACTTGCGGTCGTCGTCGTAGCTGCTGGTGGAAGCACACCACAGCTTGCCGTCATTGCGACCTGCGCTGGTACAGGAGTCGTACTTGTTCCCAAGGAAGATGAAGGGGAACACGCAAGGGGCTCCCTCTGAATTTCCACCGACTGTTGACATGGCTGTGGAAAGCGATCGGAAAACACATTGAGAAGGGAATCCCTTTTGTAGGATTAAGCTGATGCATCTTCTCCTAAGCTACACGTGAAAAAGAGAGAGAAAATCTGCAATCCTCTTAACTAGAGAGTATGATTAAAACTAATAGTGAAGAACAAAATCCTCTGACACAGGAAAGAGGCCACTGCAATGAACTTGCCTTTAGTTCTGGTGGGAAAGAGAACAAGCCCTGGACCCAGGTGCACAGCTTAGAGAAAGAAGCAGTTAGTGGTGTTCTGTGGAAGAGGATTGCACAGTGAGTACTTCTGTGGGGCCACTTTGATAATGCCTTTCCTCACAATGCTTTGAAGTGTCTCAGCTAGGTTTAGTGTCAGGAAGGTTAAAGGGCTACTGATTATCAACTGGTTGGTAGTTGTCCCACTGAAGTACTAGCTTTCAAGGAAAAAAGTGTCCTGAAGAGTAGTCAAAATGTCATCAATTCCTAATAATTGATGACATTCTCTCACAGAATAGTGAGACAACATTCAAACATTCTCTCACAGAATAGCTATAAACATTCAAACGTTCTCTCACAGAATAGTTATAAAATAGGGTGGCTTTTTTTTTTTTTTTTCTTTTGATAATACTAATGCAAGAACTTGCAGAACTTTCCCGCAACTGCTTTCTCAGCTGTATAGCATATGGCAGTAATATATAGGAAAAAACACTTGCCTATGTGCACATACAAATATTTTCTGGAGGGAAGAGCATGAAACTAAATCAAAAATTACATGTTGAAGTAGGTATCACAAAAAACATGACAGAAATATGAAATTCATTTAATTGAGTTAATTAAATAGGAATACAACCTAGGAATTACTTTCTTTGGAATTACAATTCCTTTCAAATTATAGTCTGTCTTCTTAGAAGGTACAGAAGAGCAGCACAAAGGTAAAGCTGGTTGTCTCCCTGATTATTATTATTTATTGATCACAATTAATAAGCCAGGAAATAATGAGCACAGCTGCCAATAACAGTTTATACCGGGGGGGAGGAGGGAGGAACAACTTAAACCCTTTTGTTGTTCCAGTAACAGAGACTCTATTATCTAGGAGTTTTGATGTATTGATTCCAGATACATTGGTTCTTCTGCTTGTTGGACCATGCTTTAGATTTCTACCTTCCTAACTATGTAGCAAGTTATATTGAGTTTGATCCTTTATATTTCTATTTTTTTAAATCATCTGTAAGGTAAAATTAAAGGGTTAAACCTGGATGTCAGAATTAATAAGAAACCAAACACTGATACAAACCCACAGTTGAAATTGCTAGGCTGTTTTCAAAGGACTTGAAATACAGGGTGCATCTGTGTGCTCTCAGCTGGCCTTTGTGCCAGCGGTGGGCTGAAGTTTATGGTCTGTCATGTACGATCGTAGCTGTGCCTTGCCTCCGGTAAAAGGCTGAGATTTTAGAACTGCAGCAGCTAAATAGCTATGGCTATAGCCTATATCCTAAATTGAACACCTGCCAAGCTATAAATTATTTTTGTTCTTCTACGTAGTAAAATTCAAGTTTCAGAATATCAAAAACTGTGAAGAAAGCAGATGTTTATTTTTCTGGGTAAACCATTTCCCTTAGTTCTCCCGAACTGCTCAGAAGATCTATTAGCTGGAGCTTACCATACTAAACAGGATTACCTTTTTTTCCAATGTAAATGTTAAGTGTTACTTATTGACAGGTATAAGCTAAAATATCAGTCATGGTTTATTCTGTCACATGAGACTTCTCTTCCAGGGCCATTAACAAATTGTAGTCTACTCAGTGAACATTCCTATGGTTCAAGGACTTCCGTGTGTCCCTTGTAAGTCTGGTGTAGTGCTGTATGCTACATGCAGTATACTTTAAATAGATTGCTTGTCTTAGTTACTTCCTTGGCCACCAATGGGTAAACTGTGCTTTACTCATTGACCTTTACATGCTCTGGTGTATGTGTAAAACAAAACAACAACAAAAACCTTCAATTTTCATTACTTAAACCAATGACAAATGAGACTGTTCCACAAACAACGTTCCCCTTACCAGTCTCTGGACAGAATCCATATTTCTTATCTCTATCGTAGTCTTCAGTGGTTCCACACCATCGGTACCCATCTGTCCTGCCTTCTGTTGTACACTGGTCATAGGACTGGCCTTGAAATTTAAAGGGAAATTTGCACGGCTGCCCGTCGCCGTTGCCACCCATCGTAAAAAGTGCTGTTGGGAAACCAAAAGGTGGAGATGTCAATACCCAATGCTCAATATCCACAAGGAATCATAATGTGCCAGTGGTGATGTGTGAAGGTCTTGACAGTGATTAGTTATGCATTGTGTGCAGTGCTGCTCACTTAAAACCTCTATTTTACACCAAAAAGGAAATGCTTTGAGAAGACGGGCTGTTACAGTCTATCAAGTAGGGGAATGAAGAGCACAAAGGAAGACCTCGCTATGAGTGAACTCAGAATGAAGAAAATCTAAGCTGTTGGAATGTTAGCTAGGATGGTAAACATCGTACAAAACCATGGACAGGCTAGATTGGTTTTCCTAATTGTCTTGTGCTTAAGTTTTCTGCTTCTTTAAGATGCTGGCTTATGGCAGAGTTAGCCAGATGATATATCCTGGAGGCATTTCCCCTAGGCTTTGCTTCTCACTTCCAGAGTCCTTGCAGCTGGGCTCAGGCGCTCCCTAGATAAGCAAGACAGGAAGAACAGGAGTCCTGCGACCCAGCTGAACACTGGGGGCTCCTCCTGCCTCCTGCTTTGTCAGGGTCCCCAGTGTAGCTGAAGCAGCCATAGGTCTTCTAGGGGGTGTTTGTTGTTCATGCACATACATAGACAGGTCCCCAGGGCTCACCATTGAGAATCACAATTCTCTCATGTGGGTGAAGAAGGATAAGTTAGCCTGAGCCAGGAGTTCTGGGACCTGTTCGGGGATTTTAGTAAATTCTCTGGCATATCCAGTGGAAGACAGATATACATGTAATCCTGTACTGGTTTAAAAAAAAAAAAAAAGTCCAAAGGGAATTCTATGAAAATGCAGATGCCTCAGAGCATCTGATGTCTTTTGAATCTGCCTGTCTCTTCTCCTGGCCACTCCTTCAGGAATCCTCAGTGTCTGTGAGTGCCACATGCTGGTGGGAGGAAGCCCTCAGGGCAACAAAATGGGTCAGGCCCTGCACTGAACTGAGACCAAAACAAATCCTCTGTACAGCCATATGCTAATTCTCCTTGAGATTTAAGAACAGCACCCTGAAAAGAAGTAACTCTGCATGAATTCCCAGTATAAAGAACACCTAATGTGGCCTTTTTAAGGTGCCCAGGGGGTCACCTCTCTCTCATTCCCCATTTAAATCCAAAGCTAAAACCCAAACACATATGCAGGAAGGCTTGCTAATTTGTTTATAACTTTGCTGTTATCATTTCTGATGACCAAAAAGCTCTTGTAGCCCCAGTGTCTTTGTGTAGGTTTTGATGGTTTTTGTCTTTGCTTAGTCTGATGCACTGCTGGGAAGAGACATTGTTTATGAACAGGCTTCACTTTTTAGAGTAGGGATAAATAAAAAGTCAAGACCTTTCCAGGCTGAAGGGCAACTGAGAATGGTTCTGATGATGGGATGTTGTGACACGAGTGATTGATTCACTTTGCCTTTTCCACTTAAATCAGTAATTGGCCACTGCATCAGGGGCATGAACCAGCAGGCTACTGAAATAAGTTCCAGTCCCAGTACGGAGAGGACTTGGACCCTGCAGGCCTGGCTCACATGGGTGAGTTTGCAATTCTGATCCTGCCAAGCTCTGTGTCCAGCATCCTTCGCGTGGAAGCAGCCTCAGAGGTCCTGTCTCTAGGCAAAAGGTGCTATCAGTGTAACTGCAACACACACTGTGCCTTCCTCAAAGAACAAGCTGCAAATGTAACAGAATAAAAGGAAAATACAAACAAGTTAGGGAACATACTAACTAGAATTATGTTTATACTGATGCTTTTTTTTTTTTTTTTTAATGATAGATTTGGAAAGCAGAATTAAGCTGAGTTGTTTAGATGACTCATTTACCACATGAGCTGCTTCCAGCTCGAGACCTGGCACGCTCTGTATTTTAATGGCTTATTTTTTTTAGGATTGGTTTAAACATGGCTCAGTTGCAGAGACCATATAGAAAGTTGGTCTCATACTGCTTTGCAAGGAGTCCTTCTGAGTCACAGTCAGAAAACAACTTTTAATTTTGCTTGAGGTAACATCACGTGATGGTAACCTCCGTGGTTTAAGATTGCAAAGATGCCCTCCTGCTCCCTGATTAACTGGAAGAGGCTTTGCTTTAACATAAACAAAAATTAAGGAGACGAGATCAGTTTCCCCCAAAACATTACAAAAGGTTTAGTGACGTGTAAGATCTTTAAAAGGGCCTGACTCTTGCTCTGCATCATGCCAAGTTCAACAATTTAAGAATTAGTAAAGTTCTACAGCTGTGACAGCAGATTCAGACTGGACACTGCTAATCCGTGAGCTGTGCTGGTGGTTCTTCCCAGAAAAATCAGCCTCCTGTGATGCAAGGAAACCTTGGGCTGGAAGGCTGCTCAAAACCCAGTGGCACAGACCTAAGGTGGAGGTAGCTGCAGCTGTGTGAGGTGAGGGCTCTGCCTGGGAGAGCAGGCAAGCAGCAGTGCCAGGCTGTTTTATCAGTGTCCAGTGCAAGGGAGGTATTTGATTCCTCTGCAAGCCCAGCAGCCCACCTTTTTCTGTTGCTCCTATTCAGGACGCTGCCTGGGGTTCTGAGCTGGTCTGACCCAGCCTTCTGCCTTGAATGAAGGTCTTGGTGTGAAAGATGGCATAACAGGGAAAACCAAGCTGGGTTAAACCCCAGCCACCTCTCGGCGATGTGTGACCAGCTGATTAGGGTTAGGGTGGGCATCTCTCCTTCATAGGGGAGGTTGTGGAGTTAGGCAGTTAGCAGCAATGGTAGGTGTTGGAGGACAAAAGTTAGGAGCCCAAACTCCCTGTAGTGTTAGTGGAGTTTGGTAGAGTGATTCAGTGCCCTTGGATCCTATATGGCAAAGGAGAGGTTCCACACATCTACGTAAGACTCATGTAGTAGGTGGGTAACTTTCTACTTTCCCTTATTCTGCTTTGGAAACATAGTTGAATCAGGCTACAAAATTAGGATGCAGACCTGAGATTAACTTTAGAAAGGCCTGGTGCAGTACCACAGCCCTAAGGAAAGTGTTTCCAAATGTGCAGTGTGGCGTATTGGGAAGAACTGAAACTAACTTTGGTGAATTAAAAGGCGGAGGAACAAACACTGACAACTAGGAATGTTGCCCCCAACACAGGCTATATGATGTAAATCCTTCCCTATCTGAATTTATTAGCAGGGGTTAGCAAATGGAGTCTTGGAATAATGAGTGAACAATACTGCTCTGAATTTAATAAGAAACATCTGTGCATAACTGCTCAAGGATCTTGCAAAACAATTACATCAGAAACAAAAGGCTGAAACCCTTCTGTTCCGTTTCAGAAACCTTGACACAAGCATTTCCAGGAACACCAATTTTTTGAACCAACTCTTGAACAACTTACTGAGAGTGCTTCACTGCTCACATTTTCTGTCTCATCCAGTTCTAGGGTTTTACAAAGGTATCAGTCATGGTGTGTGAATGCCTGTTTGTCCAGCTACCTATAATTTGGGCTTCATTCCTACAGTATCTGAGGAATGAAGATACAATTTCATGTGTTTTAAAAGAATAAACCCACTTCTGCACTTTTCAAGCTGGAAGGATTAACCTTTGAGAGGGAAGAGTTGAGGAAATATGGGGAACGAAGGAGATGACAAAGTCTGAGGAAAGAATGATTCTGTGGTTGCGTGCATGCATGCAATGTACTCAAGTAAATGTTAGGCTAAAGAGGCTAGTTCTGAAAGGGATGTAGATAATTACATATATATATTTTGATTAACCGAAATCTGTTAAAAGTTCATACCCCTGCTTGTTTACCTGCTATAGTCCTAAATAGCTGTTATCGAGAGCTGGGATCTACCGTGGTGTGACATATAATGAGCAATCAGGTTTTTGGAAATAAAAAACAAAACTAAACTTTTTTTTTTAAATCATAGTAGGGCTAGAAGACTGATTATATTCCACAAGAGATTTTCTTTGCCAACTGCTGCCATGATAATACAGAAAAACTTATACTGGAAAGTGTACAATCCTGAAACTAAACTTGAGAAATTCCCCATCTGTTTAGTGTTTGGCTACAACACTAAACCAGAGATAGCAAAGAACTTTTGAAAACAGGGTATGCAAACTTTTTCTACACATGCATATTTGTGATCTGTAAAAAAAAAAAAAAAAAAAAAAAAAAAAAAAGTGTACTTAACTGACACATGCAGAGTAACACACACGTGTTTCTACAGTATTTGCTGAGGCTTCCTGGGACGTGTCAGGCTGTGCTTGTGCATTCTTGTCCTGGCAAAACCCTGACCATGTCTCATTTTGTTATCTTGGCATTTTAAGCATCACTAACTTTCTTTAAGCAATCTGCATTCTCTTTCCTCCTACTTCATGTAGCCATAACTTTATAAATAAATTTAGCACTGTTATTCCAACCAGGATTAGCACAAGTCTAACAGAAGTTCCACTGTTCTGTTTTGATCTCTTTCATAGCCCTGCTGTTACTTGCTATGCGCTAGCAGTAGCAGGCAGGAGATCTAGTGATGCTGTGGGACCATTGCTAAGGATGTCAGGTAACAGGAGTGAGGAAACACTGCCTGCTGCCAAAAGCTGATAGCAACTGGTTGTGTACAAAGGGCAAAAATGGATATGGGAAACTGCAGTATGGGGAGTGTACGGCAATGCAGGTGCCAGCACTGGAGCTGGCAATCAGGAGATGGCACAAATGGTTAAAAGCCCCTTCGAGTCTCTGCTCTTCTCTCTTCTGGTAAGTCAGCACTGCAGCTACAGCTAGTTATACTTCCTTGCTTCTCTAAAGTTTTCCTGCTGTGTGCTATACAGAAGATCAAAGTAATGCTTGCACAGTAATGAATTAGCTGAAATCTTGTATCCAGTGGGTTCATCAAGAGTTTCAAGTGTATGAATACACTCCTGATGCTTAGCAGGAAACACGTTATCATATAATTTCATGTTAATGATATTATGTGTATTTTATATAAAGTTACGGCTGCATGACAGCACTACACAACTTGTCTAATCTGCAAATGAGTGTTTCCTAAAAGTCCGATTGCAAAATAAATTGCTTGTAAAGCCAAGGATTCTGTTCAGATTTCAAAAAGCTGAAAATTCAGTATGATTTTAGCTGTCTTAGACCCACTTTTTGTACAGATGCTGACACAGAATTAGGATTTCTGACAGTGTTCCTGTACCTAAAGTGAACGACTGGAGCTGCTCCATGAGTAAGAGTACTAAGGCAGACGTTGAAACAAAACCCTAAACTCAAAACGTGAGTGCTCTCCTAGCTAGCAATTAGCAGTGCGCCAATTTATTAATGACTTTGTACCAGCATGGACATCCACTTGCAATTCAATCATTTTCATTTTGAAAAGCAGTCAAAGGACATTTAAAGGGTTGTTGTGACACTAACAGTGTCATGTTGCCCAAAGAGGGCTCCCAGACTCAGGTGGCCTGGGCGAGCAGTTGCTAAAACCGGTCACTTGGTACGTGAGGTTACAGAGACTTGGCTTAACGGGGTTCCTCCTGAACTGTCAGGCTTTTTCAGTTGCTGCTCTTGAAGGAGATGCCATTGCAATTGTTAGTGGAATGGCTTGTGATCTGGGGAGAGATTTTGGTCCTTTAGTGTGCTTTATCTCTGAGTTTGTCCCTATCCTTATTTTAAAATGTGGTTGGTTGCTCCCGGGTTGTGAAACGGAACCTTTGTATCCCTGATGTGTACGGGGGGCCTGTGTGCTTCAGGCACGTCTTCAGTGTGTCCTTGGTTTTAAGGAGAGGACTGGGCCTTGCGTCACTGTCAGTTACAAATTCTTCTACACTGAGGGATTCTTTAGGGAGTGTTAAAATGGAGATACTAAAGATCAATAAATCTAGGTCTACCAGAAAGGAGATGGAAAAAGTACAGAGAGAAGGGATAAACAAAGCAAGTAGGGACCAACCTATCAGGGAGCAAAACATTTGAAAAAAAACTTCCACTTACACTCATGGGGACAGAAGCCATATTTGCCATCTGCATCAAAGTCTTTTGTTGTGGAACACCAGAGGAACCCGTCACTGCGTCCTGCGTCTGTGCAGCTGTTGTATTCCTTACCATTGAACCAGAAGGGAAACTTGCAGTATTCTCCATCTGCGTTTCCATACTTCACTCTAACCACTGCAAAGAGAACAGATGCAATGGGGAAATTAGTCACCGACCAATATCAAAATTAGTCTCTGGACCTGTTTTTCTTTCTCCTATTTTTTCTTTTTTTTTTTTTTTTTTTTTTTCCTCTGGAGAATACTGATACAGAAATGTAATGTGGATTTCCACTTTGAAATTCTGTATGCTGTTAGTCTCTCTATTGGCAAGATGATCAGAGCTGAAATAATAACTGGTAATTTTGAGAGAATTACATAGATATTACTCATGGTGAAGTGTTAGAACGAACAGGCCTTAAAATCAGCCCAGAAAAATATATATGTTGTTGTTACTATGGCAATGCAAACTTCTAAACATGCCATTAATACATTTAGTAATTTAGCCTCTTTGGTAATGTGGTCTAAAGTGTTCAGTATAGTTTGAAAGGTTCCAGTTGAGCATGAGCTTGACTATGCCTTGTGCCTCATAAACCACATCGGTATTTGCAATTTGACTTGAACAAGATCTGCTGCACTGGGGGATATGGTGGTAATGCAGGCACACCCTGCTCCCAGGTTTTATTTCCATTTGTCACACGTAAACATTTTTTTCTTAAGACTGCAGTGCTGGTGCTCTAGCATACGTTACTGTACAAATAACTCGCTTATCCATAGCACTTCTAGTAGCAGGAACTACCTAAGCAGTATATCCAGTGATACAGAAAACAGTTTCCTCCTGTTCGTTATTGTTCTGAGGCAGGAATCCAGCCCAGTTACTACAGACACCAGTTGAGGTTCTGCTAAAGTCAAAAGAAAGCCAAACAGAGGGAATTTGACTATTTTGGTATTAAAGTTCAATTATTTTTTCAGTGGGAGGACAGCTGAGAAAACTGGATTTTGAAATGAAAAGTAAACATGAATTTGCATTCTTATTCTAAGATTTCCAATTTATTTTACAGTAAGAGAAATATAATTAGTAATATATGATTGTGGTGAAGTCTAGGCAGAATAAAACATGTTCCAAACTACTAATGCTTGGTCTTGTTTGTCTAGGTCAGGTGATGGTCTCTGGACTTCAGTTGCTTCATTGTAAAAGGCAGTGGCCAACTGCCTGCTAAGGACACTTGGAGTTGTTCTTAATCCACTCGGCATGAGGGATTTATATTTCATTTGTTTATGACAAACGCCATGAGTATGTACATTCTTATTCAGGCAGATGGTTCCATTTTTAAAGACCGGAGCCACAGTTTAAGTCATCATAAAGGGGAGGTCAGCAGAAAAGCGCTGGACGCCTCTTACAAGTGAACAAGGTATTGCCGCTTGTGCACTGAAGCATTCAGAATCACAGTCCTGGCTTTGTACTTTTCCCACCCTTTGTGCAGCATCAGGCCTCTTATTAATTCATTTTTTTTCAAGGGGTAATGGTACAGGAACAGAAAGGGAAATCCTATGGAACAGTCAGGAATTACATAAGCATTGTGTAGAGAACAATTTAAATTGTGTGAATTAATTTTCATCTGTAGGAATATTTTCCCTAACATTTATTGTTGTGTCAATGAAAACATTTTAATGCAGTGCCTGAAGCAGCGCTAAAGCAGAGCAGTCAGCAGACCATATGTTCTGAAGCATTTAAGTTTGGTACCTTGCCCCTCTCCAAGAGTCCACAGTTCATCATCATCAAAATGGGAGTCTCCTCCAATTCCTGGCCCCGGCGCGAAGGCGTGAGCCAGGAGACCGTCTTTGCCATCAAACGGATAGCCATCGCCATGTTCTGCAGGAGAAAGCAGACAAATAAAGCAGTTTCTAATGACCTCAACTCTGTCAGAGTGTGTACATGAATAATGATTATCGTATGTACTTTCCCACCCAAGGCAGCAGCAGAATATTCTAGTGAGTGGTATGGGCTGGGCTGGCAAGACTGAACTGGAAGACAGGAAGCCAATTCTTACAGAGAACATGAAGTGACAGTCCTGTGGTTGTCAGAGCGTGTTGTTTTATATATCGCAAGTATTGTGGAAGGGACTCAAAGGCTGAGAAGAGCAGTGAAATGTAGTACATTGGATGTACGACTGCATGCACACTGTTACTTCTCTGTGGAGACTGGTAGGAGCTATACAATAAATGTTGTGAATGAGAGAGATTTTTTGGAGTACTTGTTTTGGTCCCTAGCACAGACTTTAAGGTAAAGGCAGACTTCTTGTTGCAGGCTGCTTTTGTGCCTCAGACTGCTGTGCTCTTTTCTTTGCACAGGATACCGACTATTTAAGCAGGAAAGCAAATGATCTGCATGTTTCTCAGCAGTGAGCATCTGGAAAGCTAGCTCTTATTCAGCGCCCTGCGTCCTCTGAATGAGCCTATCCCTCTTCCACATCAACCACTCCGAGACTCAGGCTGCTCACAGGGCAACAGCATTTTAAGTAGCTCTCCTGTAATTGCACTGTAGGCTTTTCTTGGAAGTACACCGCATGTGGGTAAGGCAGGCTGGCAAGGGCATAACCCTGGTATTCATAGCTTCCCCACCGCAGTGACCTGTGCTTCAAAGCTGGCTGCCAGCATCTCCAGTTGCATCATTTCAGGCCTTTTGGTCTGATGGCTTGCCATTTAGCAGAAGCCTTCAATACACAGGCTTGATTCTCTATTCTGTTACACTGATTTCATGCTGCTGTCAGCCTCTTAATACTAGTTCAGTTCATTCATTTCAGTAGGCTACTGTGTCAGTTGTTCAGGGAGTGAGATTTTGACATGAATTTAGATACTTCACTCCCATACTTCGCTTAAAAATGAACAGCATTGGGGATGTCCCAACTCCTGTGAATCTGTAGGCAGTAAGGTGATAAGGATGAATGAATGTGGGAGAAATTCCCCCACTATTTCTGAGCTGAGTATAATCAGCAAGTACTGAAATCAGCAGGAACACTTCTGCTTTTGTAAGACTTCTTTCTTGTGAACCAAGCCAGCCTGGATGAGGATCTGAAGTTTTGGGTTCTGTACAGAATCTCTGAAGCTTTTGAGGTCAACTCATCAGTAGCTAAAGCAAAGAAAACCAGCTTGAAATGGAGGCTTTTACAAAGAGCTCTCTTATTCTTTGAACTGTTCACTTCACTTCCCAAGTCTACCTCCCAAGTGACTGGCTGTACAAGTATCTTCATTAGTATTAAAAATTCTATGACTGCCTGTAAGAAGCTAAAATGCCTCAGGTATACACTGAACAGTTATGTATGCTCTTTCAGAGGAAACCAAAAATAATTGAGAAGGCATGTACATCTAAAATGAATCAAGTTGCTCATCAGCTGAGCAAAAGCCAGAATTTAGCTTAAGATCCATGTTTTGAAATTTTTCAAAACCAAAGAATGTATTGAAAGTCTTCAGTTTGCTATGCTAAAGAACAGAGACCAGCTATGGAGTTAAAATTGAAAGGATCAAATCCATTTTTAAGGTCCCATACGTTAGGACCTCTGCCGCTACTACTGGAAAACTGAGCATGGAGCTACAAATGAAGGCTACGATGGCTTTTCATTCTTTTTTGTGGCGGGATGCCAGCTCGCATCATCTGAAGATCTGTACCAATATTTCCTGTTTTTATTTCTGATTTGTAAATTTAGAAATAAAACGTTGCCCCTAGCAATTCTCTTTTGGAAAGATAAATATAGAATAAGGATATTGTATAAATATTTTTCTCTGACTCTCATATAAAAAAGAAAAAAAGTGAAATTAGATCCTAGCCTGTGTAAGCCAAGTGCAAACTAGGACAAGGTTTGCCAGAAAGGCTCACGGGTACTACTTATTGAGGGTAAGTCATTCCAATACTAAGGATTAATGAAAGGAACAAAACCAAAAACATATGGAAAAACAGAAAAATATACCCCATCGGCCAAAATTAATCATAATGTCTGCTTCTCCATCATGTATTCGGTTAAATCTCAGCGGTGTGACATCACTCCAGACTTGAAAGGCTCGGGCAAAGGCATCATCTACTGTCTCGGGATCCAAATCCGGGGTATAGCCTATAATCCTTCGAGGTAAAAGGAAGAGTTAAGAAACACATAAGCCTCCTCCCAGTATTTGTTGCTTACTGATCTTAATGCTGAACAGACTTGGAAAGGGGTTAAGAGGTAACACTGCTCCATGTGAGGTCTGGACTTCACGCTGCTTCAGAGGCGTGTTTAGATGTGGCACTTACTATTTATTTTCCTTTGGAATCGACACAGCACCATGAATTATTTAGACAGAGGCTGTGAAAGTTGCGTGGCATTGGCCGTGCACAAAATATTCAGGGATTTGCATTGGTGCTGGCAAGACAACACCTCATGTTCTTTCACTTGGTTAGATGTGAGACTGACATTTTTGGGACCTACATAATGAGCTCACAGGTCATGCTCTCACTTTAGACCTGAACATACCAGCACATCCCTGATTCATAAGATTTAGCTGCCAGAAAAAAAAGCTCAATATAATTCTGAAAGTCTCAAGGCTGGATTGTTTTTTCTCTAATATCAAGAAAAAAGCAGCCCTTCTCCCTCACCTTCATAACTAGCTATGTATTGTTTTTTGCCAAGTGAATATTAAGTCTCCACCAGTGCGTTGGTTACACTGGTGGTAGGATATATGAGGAAGCACGAGGTTAAAGCATGTGGGATAAGGCCCTACACCTGACTTAAAAAAAGGGAAAACTCATAAATATATATATATTTTAATATATATGTGCTGATTGGACTTATTAGTGCCTTGTATTACAGCCAGCTAACAGCTGTGTAAAGAAAAGTTTCTGACCCTTTTCTGCTGTTGTGTGTAAGGGATGAAACTACTTCACGCATAGGGATAACATTATCAGAGGAGGCATAGCAGCCATATGGAGCTGTGAGAGCTGCCACAGGTTTTTTCAGCATTCATTAAATGGTCCCAGAATGCAGGATGTGTTGAGTCGTAACTCGTGAGGCAGCAGCACACCAGGTCATGCACCTAAGACAAATTTGCTGTTTGTTCTGTCCTGCCAAAGGTTCTGTCCTAGCCCACTTGAGCCAATGGGATGTTTTTATTATGGACTTCAGTAAGAGCTATATTGGTCCATAACCCTCTAGGACAAGAGTTAAAAATGAAAATATGCTGAACCTATTGCAATAGGTTTGCTTTAAATCATTTCACCTGACCTCTAACTGCTGCTCACATCTATGTGCTTGGTCTGTGAGGCAATTTTGAGGCTGCTTAGATCCCCAAACAACGGTGTGATGGCACAGCCTTCTTTCATTGGGGCTGAAATCCCTTGCATTTGCCATAGTACAGGGTATGGAAACAGTGGATTAATTAAGCATGGTGCTTTGCCAGGCTGTGGCAATTGACTGCAGCTTAGCAATTAGAAATTTCTGTGTTCATAAGTGGGCATTTCTGAACTCTTAGAAATAATGCATATACTGGGCATACTATTTTAATACTATGTTGCCTAAATTTTAATACTATATTGCCTAAGTTTTCATGTTCCTCATGTTGTTAGATCATCTGTTTAATAGGGAAAGATCTTAATTTTAAATTTGGTAGAATTGTTTGCTCCCTTTGTTGCATACTACTTTTTTTCTCATTGGCTGGCCACAGAAGGTGAATTTCATTTCATTGGGTTTGTGATTGTTTAATACTGTAAGCTGATAAGCAAATAATGCTTGTTTTATTTTAAAGTTTATTTGGTGATCTCCATTTTTATGGCTGCTGAATGTGGAGGACTGTGTCCTCCTCCACATCCTCTACAGTTTGTAAGTCTTGCAGTCCCACAAAGCACATGGGACTGCTGCTCTAGATCCCGTAGGATGCTTGCAGCAGAGCGGAGAAAACCAAAATCTCTTTAGTTCCATCCAGAACCAGAAAACTGAGTTTTAGATGATTATTCCTGAACCTTTACAATTAGAAATTTCAATGTTTGCTCAAGCATCTAGGAGTTGTCCAAACACAAGGAGATCATAATTCAAGGAATCCTCTGTAGGCTGCTAAACAACTTCCCTGCTTCAAAGTGCCTTGTTCAAAGGCACTACTTCTTAAAAGTGCTCTGGTTACGTACGAGCAACACCCCGCATCGTCAGGCAGTACCTGTATGTTATGTGGTTCTTTTCCCATTTTGGCTTTCTTGGAAAGAAGTTGTAATTGGCCACATCTGGGTTACCACAGCGGGGTTTCTTCATCGTCTCAATTGTATTTTGATCCAAGTCTCCTGTTTCGGGCAGCCCAAAAAATTTCTGCATTTTCTTCAAGGTATCTTTCAGTACAAATAAATTGCAATTGTCTTTTGGGCATCCATAGTACTTATTCAGGTATTGCTTGAAGGGAAAAAAAATAGGCACAGAACAAAAACTTTAAGATTCATAAAAGTGATAGGTAATCATTACAAATACAAACTGTGATTCCATGTTAGCTTTCCATCTGTAATTTGCAAGTTTTCTTTTCAAAATTCCTATTAGTAACCGAGATACCAGCAGAATCGCCTTAATTGACACAAACCATCCTTGATCACACAACATTGCTAATTAAGCAATCATTTCCACTTTTAGCTATCACCTTTACTTAATGAATTGCTTTATTAATAAGTAGAGCATAGAGCTTTAATGTAAAACTACAAAGTAAAAATGAGTTTATCTTTTTTGGTTTCCTTATGATGTATAAATCTGCTTACAGTTTTAGATTTGGTGTATTTTTTTTTTTCCTGGAAGACTCTGAGGAATATTGAGAAACTTGTCAAGTTAAGGTATCAAAGCAATCACACAAATGAGAGCACATTAATTGAAAAGGAAAAAAAAAAAAACAAACAAACACAAAACAGCATTGTTTATTCAAACCACATAAAGCTATTTAAATGTTGTGTGTGTTTGGTTTTGAGTCAGCCGTTGCAAAGACTTTTGAAACATCTCAGTTGCCTGGACAGAGTGGCCAAACAATATCTGCATGCTTTAAAAACCATCGAGTGCTCCAGCAATTGTTAGGCTGGGCCTTTTGGTGTGTCTGTGGTGACATATGACCATGTTTTCTCTCCTTAGAAAACAGTGGTCGTAAAGCATTAAAAAGGCAGCAGAAGTCCATTACTTTGATCTCTTCTCCAAAATAACATCCACCCAAGTCTTTTTCAGTTCCCATTTTGATTGGCAATCACCTGATTTAGTCACCTAATTAGGAGATGTAGCTCAGTTAAGAAAGAAAGAAAGAAAGAGAGAAAGAAAGAAAGAAAGAGAGAAAGAAAGAAAGAAAGAAATGAGGCAAAGAGCAGGTGAGGCATCAGTTCATGCCTTTGAGCCTCTGGATGCACTTTGCAGACACACCACTGTGGTTCCACTTGTGTTAAATCTGCCTCCTGTGATGTGCTGCCCCATCCCAGAGGGGCAGGGGGGCAGTCTGTTCCCTGGTAGCAGTTACAGTTCAGCAGCCTTACTTTTCAAATATGTGCTGATAAACGCTGTATTTATGTTAAACTAAACTGAAGGTAGGCAGCTGTGGCCCTGAGGATCCATACGTGTTCCCCACCTTCTGTGCAGTACACAAGTGAGCTCACACAAACAATTTAGGGTTTAGTAGTTTTTTCTCCTTAAATTCAGCGTTGACTGCCAGAATAACTGAACTTCCTCAGGCAGGGACCAACCCTGCAGGAATGTCTGGCAGCCTCTAGCACGTGGTGAGAGCTGCCATGAAAACATTGCCATTCCAAGTAACAGCGTGACCCCTCACACAAAGCAAACAAGAAAATTTCCACTTATATCTCCAGCAACTGTGTAAAATCCTTAATCAACTCTATTCCTAACTGGAGATTAACAGATATGGCCAAACAGGCTGCTGGCTACTTAGGGGTGTTGGCTTCAGCGTTGGGATCCAAACTGAATTTCGGAAAACCTCTAGTTCAAGTTGTTGCCATTGCTTGGACTGTTAGAAAGGCCAGCTCAATCACATTGTTCAGCACAGGTACAGCTTTAGATTGCTGGATGCACATCCGCACTGAAGAGTAGATAAATGGCTTCAGGTGAAGATGTTAGTTTGGGAGCATCCTGAATGCTAATTACCTACTGCCATCTAATAATTTTCTATCACAGAGTCCAAACAGCTTGACTAACAGTCTGGTGCTGTAGGCTTTATCCAACAGTGAACTTTGCCATTCTCTTCTATGTGCACAGAGATTTCAGGAACCGCAGGCTGCAGTTTAGGGTTGCTTTACTGTGTGCCTAGCTCTAAAGGGAGTGCTACAGCCATGTCCAATGGCAGGTGTTCCCAAACTGCTGTGAGGGCATCCCACACTGGTGCTGAGCGAGGCACAGAGCTCAGGGATGCTGTGGCCGGTGATGCTGCTAGACAGAAAGGTTACCAGTAACACAGGAGAGGAAGAAGCATGCTGCAGGTACTGTACCCAACATATTAACTACAAATCCATGGCAGGAAAGAAACCCAAATAGATAAGGTAAAGGTGTACTTTCCAAAAATGTATCTGAAATATTATAGAGAATTATCTTTAACCAAGGAATCCAAGAAGTTTGACAGAATGACAGCACATGTGAATCTTTGTGATTTGAGTTATTTCCGAGGGAAACCTTACTTTATGTAGTTAATTGACTGAATTTCACCCAGAAGATGGGGGGTAAGACCTCTACATCAGCAAAACAGGAAAGGGTATTTGATGATTGCAGTTGGTCAGGACATGGATTGCACCAACCTTTTTGTTAAGTCCTGGAGTACCTCATTCTACCCTGCCTAGGAAATGGCTCGGAGTTTACTCAGAGAAAGGATTTAATCAAGATGTTACACCATTTCCTTCAGGAGGTCCTCCAGTCACCTCCTGACTAAGCATAGACTATGCTAAGACTTTATGATTTTTATAACAATGTCTTCTGATGTGGTATTTCTCCAGTGAGGGCTGCAGCACTGGCAAGTAATGGTTTCACCATTGCTACCAGTAAGTCTCTGCTCAGAGCTAGTGGGGCCTTGTGGCTTTCTGTGCAATGCACCAAGAACGTGATCAAACAGACCTGTTTAGAGCATCTGCTCCTATCCTGGTTGTAATGTAGTTTTGATATTTTTTGTCTTACCCTCTGTTTGTATCTGCCAATGACGTACCATGACATAGCACAGACTGTACATCAGAACTGAAGTTTACTGAAGAAGCAGGATGCTGCTCTTGCCATTTTAGGTTTGCAGGCATGGTATAGAATGAAAAAAATAGAAAATGAGGCATGATAAAGAATTGTATTTGGTAGGATTCTAAATAACAAGCTAACCCCCTCTCAGTTTTTCCTAAAATGGAGATTTTAGTGAAGATGAGAAATGAACATAACCAGCTGTTCTATGAGGAGAGAATCCTGAAGGAAATGTAGTGTCTGTGTAAACCACATCTTGGCCTAGGCTGCGAAATTCAGTTTCCCCAGAGTCAGCAGGGAGCTGTGGTGATGAGGAATTTTGATCCAGCCCATTAATGAAACGGGGTCCAGCTGCAACATAGCAATTTGTGTCCTGATGCTGAGTGCTGGGGCTGTGCGGGCGGAGGGGGTGAGAGAAAGGCAGCCAGTGAGCTTTACCCAGGGACACAACCAGAAAGACAAAGAAGAAGTGCAGTGTTAAAGCAGCTTGTAATTTTCCTCTGAGTACACATAATAAATAGGTTGTTTGAAAGAAACAGAGACGAGGGGAGATGTGGATTGCTGTTATTGAATAAAAGCCTGACTGTGTCTAAGAAAATAGATTATTTCAGGGTGGTTAAATTACCATTAGACATGTCTGACCCCACTCTCCTCTCCCACACATGCTGCCCCCCATCCCCTGGCTGCCATGCTGCCAAGACAAAAGCCTGGGTGAATGTGTTTAGTTAAGGGCTGAGGAGTGCCCTTTTTGGGTCTGTTTTGTCTGTTTTTCTTAAACTTTCCACGACAGCCCCCATCTGGAAAGTCTCTCTACCCTCCCCCAGACCTTCTTTAACCTGGCAAGCTTTCCCAGGATGCACACCAGCTCCTCAAGAAAAGTGACCAACGTTCAAGCCTCTATATACTAAAATAAGAATAATTTATCTCAATCTTTCTTAATATGGGATCGCTGCTGAAGAAGAGAGATATCTATAATTTACATGCTAAAATAAGGTTAATCCATCTCAATCTCCCCTTAAATGGACTTTCCCATAATGTCACTTTTATGAAGGTCCACAGGGCTAAAATCAGGTTAGAATAAAACGCTGTAGAGTTATGGCCATAATTTGCTAATGTCACTTTCAAAAATCCAAACTCCTTTTTTTTTTTTTTTTTTTTTTTTTTGTTCCAGATTGAATTTAGAAAAGACTATTTCTTTAAATGTCTGAGTTTTTTTGGTTTTTGAAGTCAGAAGTAGTCATAATGGCTCATGAAACTCGAGCTAGCTTTCAATTGTAATTGTCCCTTAAAGCTGTTTATGCAATGCACAGCAAACAATCTGAAAGCAGAGTCCTGAGAGCTGGGTGATGCATGCATTAAGCCCAGGTTTACATAAGTGAGTCGCAACAGCCCTCCGTTCTGTTTGATTTAAGTCAAAAATCAGACATTTCTATTTGCTCTTTTCCCCTCTTACCATTGGAATCTGTTGATTACAGCCATGATGATTTAATGACATTATTTTGTACGTTATACATTCAGACTTAAGAAAAAACAAAAAAAAACAAAAACAACAAAAAAAAAAAAAAAAACACAAAACAAACCAACTTTCTTTGCTGTCTTTAAAATTTTTAAGAGAGGAAACATTGCTTGGCTCTAGTTTTCCCTTCTGAAAGCTGATACCTTTGCTCGCTAGCGAGCGCTTCCAGAGACTCTAGAGAGAGAATGCTGCAGTCATTTCCTAGCCCCAGCTGAAAGAAGAAAGAAACATCTGCTTATGAAACAACAATATAAATCTGAAGCAAAGATGAAACCAACACTTACCACTGCTAGTTCTTTGTCTGTTTTTGGAGTGCTGTCTCCCGGAAACTTAATGATTGGTGACGGTGCAGCTAAAGTTTTGCTAAAAAGATACACTTGGATTAATAGGACTTTAAAAACTAAGCCAAAGACAATGTGAGTCTTCATTCTGCCTAAACTTGTGCTGTCCTCTTTGGAAAAAGCTTTTTCCTGACTGCCTGTCAGTTACTTTAGCTGCACAGTACACCAGTTGCTTATATACACATCTTAACTCTCTGCACCGTTTTCTCTTTTGCTTGCTCTAGCAATTCCTTTGTATGTTTAAAACATCCAGATGCGCAGTCTCAAGCTACCACAAGAGGAAGTCTGAAAACTAGTGGAAACATGAGAAAAGGCAGTTACCAGATGTGATTGCTGTGATTTTAAGGTAGCAACAGGCAGATACTCATTACTCCCGAAAGAGGCACATTTTTTTCTTCATTTGCATGTATGAGAGCAGTTAGTAATGCCAGAGAGCAGCAAAAGGCAAGACCATACTTCATATTGAAGTGTCCGATGTAAATCTTAAATTTAAAAAACAAAACAAAACAAAACGTTTTCCTGCTGAAGTATTTGCATTATTTTTAGCCCATATTCTTGCCACAGACATCACAACCTGCCTTAGCCATATATATGGTTACACTCCTACCCCTCAGTAACCACTTGGATCACGTACTTTGAGGCAGCCCCTGCATGGAGCAGTGCGAGGCTTCTCGTCCCCCTCCTGCTGCACAAGCCCCAGGTCTGTGTGCGTGGGGCTCACCGGCACGGGGCACTGGCACCGCTCCCTCCCTGCTCGGTGCAGAACGTGGGTGCCGAGCTCTGGGTGAGGCTCTTGGGGCCGGATCGGTGCGGTGTTTGTAGCCAGCTCGAGGCTTTGCCACCATGTGTGTGGCGGGTCACCTTTGACTCTCTGTGGGGTAAGAGAGAATCGGGCAAATTCTCCAATGAGAAGTTGTGCTCAACGGCTGGAGCTGGGGGAATTGTGCCAAATTCAGGGCTTGTGGCGTGAGTTTGGCCCATTGGTGCAGCTGCCTTCATCTGAAATTTTGGTGCAAGTATGGCCACTGTCATGGCTAAGCTTCTTACTCTGTCCTTCACAATATCGCCAGCTTGGAGGTGTTATTACAAGCTAAATGTTATTCTAGTTGAACGTCCTCAATCGTAGGGGCTTTCCTCGTGAGTTTTTAAGATGGGAGGCTGGCAATTCTGCATGAATGCAAACTGTGTTCTGGCCAGCCAGCTGGCACGGAGCAGTTCCTATTAAACTCGAGTGCAGCCACCAGGGTTCCTCTGAGCCCTATGTCAGGAGGGCTGCAGCACCTTTCCCCTAAATGTTGTTGAGCAAAATGCATCTGGATACAACGATCTCTACCAAGTAGGGCTCTTAATGAAAAGGAAATATTTTGCTGCTGTTCGGTTATGTGTTAACAATACTTTGGGATTTGATATTGACAGTTCTTCGACTTAACTAACGTGGAGCTGTTCTGCCAGCTGCAGCCCATCGCCTGTGAACCAAATGATCGATTTCAAACTGGGGGCCAGGCACTTCAGGGAGGAGCATTCCCAGGAGCTTTTGCTGCCCATGCAGCTCTGGTGAAAAGCAGGCACTGCAGCTGTACGGCCAGCCACTGGCTGAACCAGCCGTGGGAAGCAGCACGTAATGCTCGAGGAGAAGAAGGAGCTGCAGGAGCTTTGAACATGAGTGGGGCTCTCTTTGTAAGCAGGTAGCTCTCCCACCCTTCACATATGATCCTAAAAGCACCTGAGTTACAATGAACGACTTTCCCCTAATGGTTCAGCTTTGCAATTACATCCTCTTCTTTTCCAAGCTTTGCCTTAATAAATGGCAGCTCTGAAAATGTGATCACGTTTTTCCACAGCCCTGCTTTTTGTTGTGGGGAACGGCTCTCCTGCCTTGTTTGTGATGACAGCTTCTATTTGGGTCTGGCTACACAAAACTGCAGGAGAGCAAAAGCTAGGAAAGACTCACTAGATGTGCCAAGTTACTCTTATCTTATCCTTAATGAAGCAAGTAAAAATATTGCGTGCTATGCTGCAAGGCTCTGCAGTTATCTCTGCTGTGGAGTAGGTCGAGGGCTGCTGTAAATCTTAAAGCATACAAGCCACGTCATTTCTGTAGGAGCTTTCATGTCTTGTAAGATGGCTTAGTAGCTTTTGCTTTGAAGGGTACTGCAGTGAAGCCGTTTGAAGCCAAGTGTGTCCTGGCACTTTCCCCTTGTGCTTGTAGGCCTCCCTGAAGTCTCAGGAATGCCCAGGCATTCTCCACGTGTCCCAGTGAATGAGGAATCAGAAACGGATGGGGACACTTGTGAATGGGCTGTGAGATCCCTGCAGCTTGAGAATCTTGCTGTATTTAGTTTCTTATCTTTGCCAGCAGTAGGTGTAGGGCACCTTTTAAATACGGTTTCTTAAAAAAAAAAGCAACAGATGTGGATCTGCTGTGGAACAGTGTTTCTCACCTTCAGTTGGGGTTTGCTGGCAAACTGCTTTCCTGGGACAGCTTCAGCTGGCGAGCAGTTACGTGAGTTATGTGCAATTAGGAAGCATAATGGGCGATGGAATACTGGATTTAGGGGCACTGGGGAGAACCTGGATATTGACTGTTCCCTGAAAGGTGGTGTCATCCATTATCACATGGGAGCAGTAGCAATTCACGAGGTCCTAGCCAAGAGTAGAAGTCCTAGCATTGCATCACTAAGCTTGGGATAAAATGTTTCTTGTTTCCTTATGCTTCTCTTTGAGTTCCATAGGACCATCCTGTTCTCACAGGGCTATGGAGGTGATGTTTTTTCAGGTGAGGACTGCAGTGATGCTAAATCCTGGGAGTAGGGAGCTCCTCTTGCTCTTGGGCCTCAGGGCTGCCTTTGTTTTGAGCCCGTGGTTGGGCCGGATGACTTCCAGAGACTGTTACAGCCTGAATTACTCCATGGTCCTACCAGTCTGCTGAATTTGAAACGGCACGCTATGGTGTGTTTTCTGTTCTCAGATAAGCCCTTAAACACCTGAGTTGATATATTCTGATATTTACAGAGTACAGTTTGACTGCTGTTAATGTTTACTTCATAACTGCTCCTTGTCGTTCCAAGCTCTGAAGAGGTTTCCTCTTATGCTGGCTGGCAATTAGTGAACTGATTCCTGGAAGGTAAAAGGAAGGGGAAAACAGTAAAAAGCCAATGAAGAGGCAGAAGAATAAGCCCCCCTGAGAAGGTACCATAAGGCCATCTACCTGCTTCATGGAAGAGCTGAATCATCTCTTGCCTTAATACTCACTCTGCAAGATACTTTTGTCCATGCACAGAGTTGCTACCTCTGGATTAGCTACAGAGAGCGAACACAATTACAAGCACATCTACAAGCTTTATGTGCTTCTGGAAAAAAATCATGCCAATGTTGCATATAACTTCCACGTTAGATAAGACATTTATGCAACATACACATTAATTTATCTCTCCTGAGTCATAGAGAGCTGCTCTCCAGTTATTGTGTGTGTTTCAGGTCAGAACCACTCCATGTTGAGGTTTTAAAACCATTTACTTTATAAGTAACGTGCCAGATTTGCTTTCTAAGTGCCTACTTTCATGCATTAATAGGAACTGTATGGCAGAAACCACACATTCTGAGATGCCAAATGCCTCTCTTGAGGGCATACTTCAGTAATAACAGTAAAAAGGGAATCATGATGTCTTGTGTTATTGAGCCATAAGCTACATATCTTAGTAGATCTGGCTGTGATAAGAGACACATGAGTATGCATGAACATGCTGCTTTTATCAAAGGATTTTTCTGTTTCCAGAAAATTATTTTTTAAATGTTTCAGGAGCACTCAGCAGTTTCATGATTAGACTTCAGATGGTGTCCTGGGTAATTTGCTGACAGAGTAGTCAACCTTCCAGAAATACACTGTAGCAATTCCTCCTGTCACTAATTCCGAAATTATATCAAAAGCTGATGATTTCCTGGTGGTTTCAGAGCAAACGTTAGGCAGAGTGTCAGCAAGCACAGTCCACAGGAGGATGATGGATTTATTCTTAGTGGCTTTTTCATTATTCATAGTGGGTTTTTATGTTTTAAATTGCTTCTTGCCACATGTCTGACTTGTGGGGTGCTGCAGTAGAAAGCTGCAAGGTTCCCGTGGTGGTGCCAGCGTGAAGCCCCCCAGCCTGAACCTGGGGCACACAGGGCTCATTTATCCACTCGCTGCTATTTCCTAGCAGTACCTCGGCTGAAGACGGACCATCTATGCAGGTGGTGTTAATATACAAGGAATACATTCCTCTGGTGTTTTGCACAGGGAAGGCGCCGAGCTCCAAGCATCTGCCGTTCTGCACCTGGAAAAGAAGTGGGGGGTGCCGGCGGCAGATGACTGATGGAGACAAGTGGCCGTGTAGGAACAGAGAAAGACATAATCTTAGCAGTTTGTCTGTTTTAGTCAAGTTGTCTCCGGAAGGCAGTGGTTAGTCACAGCAGCGCCCATTTGAGTTTAAAGGGATTAATAACTTCAGCAAGAATTAATTTATACCGCAGTTAAGTGAGCTCCTGTAAGACACGTATGGTGAAGAGTTGATCCTAACAGAGCGTAAGCCTTAAACATCCACATCATTTATTATCTGGATGTGCCCTCTGCCTGCTCAGCGGCTGGCTCAACCCCTGTGATCCAATTCAGCGTATCTGACCACCACACGAGGGAGTCTTTAAACTTGGGAAATCGGTGCCTGCGTGTGTGTGCGTGCATGGAGGGGGGAGCACGGAAAAACGTACAAAGGGTCAGCAGTTGGTACCAGATGTGATTTTCAGCATTTAAGGTAGCAATTACATTGTTGCTTTTGTTTCTCTCATCCCTTCCGTTTTGGGAAGTTGGGTCCTAAGGACGTGAAGTTCCTTTGACACATGGATTTGGTTTGTTAGCTTGCTGCTAAATTAGAAATGAATTTTTAGTAAATCCGTTACCTCAGGACAAGGCGTTTTGCACTACATTTGTTCATTATGCTTCTGCCTGAACCAGAAATTCCTGCTTGGGACCTCAGCTGGTGTTAACTGGCATTGCAAAGCTCCTGTTGGGTGAATTAGTTCAGCAGAGACATGCTGAACTACCTTGGTCAAAACCCAGGCGTACGTGTGTCACCCATACAAACTGCTGTGTGCCTATTTAGCACTGCCAGCTATCCTAGAGAAGGGTTAAAATGCCAGCTCCTTGGGTAAATTCCACTCTTGTCCCTGCACATTTTCCTGGTGTATTTCTGGCATGTTTTAAGTACTTTTATTTCAAGTATGTGCTAGGATGAAGGGACATCTGCTGAGCTTTGAATCAAGACCGAAGTCCTGATGCTGCAGTATTTGCTTAAGTTTGGTAAAGTCGGCGTGATCATAAGTAGCACTGGGGATGGATCCTGCTGTCCATATTGATGCTGGCTTGTTGTTGGTGGAGAGCTACGTAATTCCTGCTGCCTGAATTTCAGAGAGCCCCCAAGGAGCACGCCCCTGAGTGACCCAATTACCAGGTTGCAGGAAGGTGCACGTTACCTACAAACAGCGCCACGCCAAAGCTGGGCTGTTCCCCACTGCTCACGTGTTCATGGCCGAGATCTTTGTTGGAACAACCCCGAGCAGGTCAGAATAACAGGTCTGCTGGCTTTGCTGCCGCTGCCGAGCCGCCGCTTGTTGATAGGCACTGTACGTCTCACTTGTCATTATAATGCTACGACTCAGACACCGAGGGGCCTTAATTAATGACTTTGAAGATCTGGTCTTTTATAATTCATGGCAGAACTTTAATTAAAATCAAATATATAGCAGTTGAACTAGCAAAGGATTTAAAGTGCACAATCTTTGATGGAGAAAGTGATTCCCTCTGACCACCAGCGCTGTATGCTGAATGCAAATTCTGTTTCATTACAGCACTCGGAGAACAGAATGAGCTTTTTTCAAAACAGAGAGCTCCCTGTTGTTATAGACTCTGGAAAGTGGTAAGGCCAAGGGGCCTGTAGTCATTTAATTTCCCCCTCCTTGCTCCCTCTTTCTAAAATCCTCATATATTTTACATGTCTGTATTAGTCAAAAAAAAAAAAAAAAAAAAGGACATAAATTTGTAAAATGCTTACGTTCTCCTTATTTATACAGATGGTGTGTAAAAATGCTGTGTATGGATCAGGTACTCACTCTAGGACTCTTGTGAAGGCAATGAGTGAATTCTTATTGCACATAAAGGGAAACTGAACCACCGTTTTCAGCCAGTGAAGGGGAAATTAATGTATTTTTGAAAAATTCAGCATAGTGCAGTGATTGATTACATTTTTTTCTGGCCTATGTTATGTTAGCTGAACTTAGGCAAATATGTAACAGAATACATTCCTCTAGATCATAAGTAGTGCCACAGAATGTGGTTCTCTTATGGCAAGTTAATTTGCTTCAGTTTGGTTTTACTGTGTACTGTGATTCACCTGAATTTCATATCAAGTATGTTTTATCTAGGGGACGTACATTGCTGTCCCGTTACTGCAGTGAAGTTCTTAGAATGGACTCTTGTTGCTTTCTTTGCCTTCTTAGGGTAAAAATTCAGAGGACGTTTGTGGCTTTGATTTTATAGTTGTAGGATTGTGTTTTAAGGATTATTGTCTGGTCTGCTAAGGGGTGGGCCTTCCTTTGGGGTTGCTGAGTTTCCCCATCCTGTGTATGGAGGCCAGTCCGTGATCTTACCTCCAGAAACAAGAAACCTAAACTACCTGTTACATATACAAAAGCTAATAGGCTGAACGGAATTTACAGCTGAGCAGATTTAAGGGAAATTGATCAATAAGTCACATCAGGATCTTTCACAGAAGAAATTGCCTTGAGAGATGAATAATGGAAAAGGTAGCATTTGAATAAGTTAGTCACTGCAAGCTGGCGAAAATGCAGAAATTACTGGCTATGGAAATGGTTTAACAGTAGGAAACTACAATTCACAAATAATTTTTCAACAGTTGATAAAAAAAAAAATGGGTTTAATATATTTTGAACGTAATTCAAACATCTCTAGTTGACATCTTTACAGCGGCAATAATTTCTGTTATAAATACCAAAATAGAAATAAATCTTACAAACTAACTTCCCTGGAAAGGCGAAGGTACCTGATTTCCTCAGTGGTTGTTCCTGGTAATGTTGCAAAAATGTGGTCAGTTTTATGTTACTGACTTCTCACACAGTAATTCAACCTGCTGCTGTAACTGCTGCTAAATCCTGGGTGCAACTGGAGGGAAAAGGTTAATCTGGAGTTTTTCTTTGAGTTGTATCAGCAGCTTGCTGTGTTAAAGTATGTGTAATCCAACTGCAGCTTATTTACTGATTGAGCAACGTTTCGTGGCATTGTATTAGAAAAACTTTGGGTTGCTTTCAGATGAGATATGCAGGAGTGTGCTCGCTGTCTGTACCAGGGCTGTTTGGGCAGCTGCAGGCATTGCACAAATCACAGGGGCTGGCTGGTGAGTAAACTGTGGATTTTATTTAGCCAACGGAGGCTCATGGATTTTATTTGCTGACTTACTTTCTGGTATTATTAGGCATCAAGGTCAACTTATTTTCCTTTAATAAGACTGCTAGGTTGTTGGTCCATCACAGAGCGCTCAGGAGCAGCACCACAACCTCAGAGATGCCAAAAAGGAGGAAAAAACCAAGGGACCAGTGGGAATCCCAAAGGCGAGAAGTGAGGAAAGCCTAAGAGCCCTGTCTGCTTACAAGGGGGATATTGAGTTCAAAGGAAACCTCCATCAGGCAACAGCCTGCACCAGCGGCACCACCTGCCTGTCCCTCAGCCGTCTGCACGGCCCTTAATGCGGGAAGGGAATAAAGGCAGCATTTTAATGGGCAGTGGGAATGTTGCTGCAAAGGGATTAAATTCCAACTTTTTGTCTTTTAACATTTTTATTACTCTTCCGATGCTTTTTATGGGCTGTTAATTTCTTTCATGCTTGACCATTATTAATACAGGGCAAATAAATGGCTAAACTACTTCCAGAGGCAACTTGATGGGCCATAGAGGATGTCTACATTTTCCTGACAGGGAGACTGATTCTAGGGCCATTTGCACAGGTTTGATGCTGTTTTTTATTCCTTATTTTAAGGTAATTTTAAATAATGCTGCTACTGCTCCACACAAAATCTGGATCACATTTTTCTGTGTTTAGAAAGAGCCAAAGTGCTTAAGGTTTTACTCTGTGATCTAAATGGAAATTTACTTTGTTTTTATTTCTTCTGGTCCCCCCCATGCCATGATGTCATGTACAAGGCTTTGTATCAGCAGTTATGATCATAAGTAAATCAATCTGTGTTTTCCGAGGAAAGTAAAATAAGCAGTAGGAACTTCTGTGTGCTATGATGGATTAAAAGGCATTACTGAAAGCAGGCCATCCTCTATGCTGGCGCGGCAGTGTTACTAAGTTTTCTTTATTTTTTATTATTTTTTAATTAGTATTACCATCATTGATGGAGTCATCTTCCTGTTCCAGGAAGGGATATGCTTCAAAATCCAGCAAGTCCTCTCGCTTTCAGCTCTTCACATGGGGAGGCTCTGCAGCCTCAGCAGTCCAAGTTAATCCTCTTCTACTCCTTATCTCCTCAAGAGCTTTGGGTAGAGCAGTCCCCAGGTCACCTGGGCTGAGACACGATGTTTTACTGCCAATGCTGGTTTTACTCTGGATGCTGCTTTACCGAGCTTTTGTCCACTGCTCTGGTGGCTTGTGCCCACCCTCTGCAAAGCTCTGTCGAGTAATTCGCAGATCAGAAGTCTGTAACCTTTAAAAAAACAACCTTGTGTTCTCAGGGGGAAGGTTGGATGTTTAGGCTTCTTTTGGGAATTAAATAAGACTATTTATTTTGGTCTACAGAGATCTCATCAATTAAGACAAGAAGCTTTGTTACACCATTGGTCTGAGACCCAAACCCTTTTGGAGCACGGTGACACTCATATTTGCTGCTGGGGGTCATGCATAAAGTAATCTGGAACATATTTCTTAGAGAACTGATCCAATACCTTTTGTGAAGACAGAATTTATTTTTTGCTCAACTTAACGATACCTGAGTTTGGGGGAAGGAGGGCTCTTTAGTTGTCCCAGCTTCTCAGATGCCTTACTAGGTTTTGCACTGTGTCCACTGGAGATTTGTGCACATGAGCTCTTCCAGTTTTTTGCTCCAGAGAGAACAGGCCCAGATTTCCTCCCAGAATTCACTCTTTTAAGGAACAGCTGCATTTATGTTGCTTACTACGATTTACTTCTACAGTGCTTTGCGCTAAGCTATTTCATAGGTACAATAGCTTGTAAGTACAGAAACTTCCATTTTTGTTTGATTTACTTAAGCTCCTCAAGTTTGTGTTTCCAGTGAAGCTGATGAAATAGTTGCAAGATGCTCTTTAAGGCTTCCCAGCACTGTGTATGGAGCCGGGGCTTGTAATGTCTCAGGATTTCGGAGTTCTGATATGGGGGAAAAATGGAAGATCATGCTCAGCCTTCTG
This sequence comes from Aythya fuligula, assembly GCF_009819795.1. Taxonomy (NCBI): domain Eukaryota; kingdom Metazoa; phylum Chordata; class Aves; order Anseriformes; family Anatidae; genus Aythya; species Aythya fuligula. Next base: position 6,931,128 of record NC_045570.1, on the reverse strand, counting down.
GATTTAATTCTAATCAAGAAAAACTATTTATATTGAAGTCAGATGAAATTCTAATAATCTGTGATGTTGCAGATTACAAGATGCTGCCCTCATCGCAGTGAATCTCTGACTTAATACAGTGATTCAGGAAAACAAGTCTTAGCTTTGTTTACACTGCTTTCTGTTTTATTGCAGTTATCACGAGAACTGATTCATGGCAATCTTTTGTTATTAATGCGAATATACAGATCTGAATCAACAAAATATGCATGGATATGGCTTATTTCAGTGCATGTCTCTAGAGGAATTGATGACTTTACACCTCGTAGGTTGCACAAGCCTCCTTATATCCTTGTTCATTTTTTTGGATTGCTTTACACAACAGTAATTCTTGTTTTTCTTACATGCAGGCAGCAGAAAAGGCCAAATACATTGATGTATTTAATCCTCCTAGTTTTAGGAAATGCAGCACACCTGATATAACTGTGAAAGAAAACCCAGCTCTGGTAAAGGTGGTGAAGGGAAGGATCTGTATCTTCCATCAAACTTTTTAGCAAGCTGTAACAGGGAATATTGCAGCTTTAGGGGAAGAATCAAGACTTTGATGGATCGGAAATTTGGTTATTTATTTTCTTATCTTCTTTTTTTATTATTTTTTATTTTTTAAACTGTATGTGCCACTTGCTACACCATGTCCATCCTTGTGGGATGGTAACCAAATTATTAACAGTTTATTCAAGATTTGGAACTTTTTTCAAATCACAGGGTCTGACTGCCAAAGGCACTTTATTCTTATGGCCTCAATTTGACAGAGCACTTGGGCGCTTGTTTGTACTCAATACTCATGTGAAACAAAAGAGATCAGTCATATATTTAAATGCTGGATTGGAATGTATTTGCTGGGAGAAAATTAAATGCATTTATCACTGCAAAGGATGTAAATTCTCTACTGTCAACTTCTAATGGGCTGAAGTTCAGTCAAAAGAATAGCACTGCTTATAAACAGTGTGAAGAGCAAAGCAGGCGGAATGGCACGAAGAATATTTAATACTTCCAAAGCACCTTTCACCCAATGAGTTCACATTGCTGTATGCATAAAAATGATCAACATTTCAACACCTCTGTGAACTAAACTGAATATCTCCTTTCTCGGATGGCAGAGTCAAAGTACAAAGACTTTGAATGATTTATCTGCATCAGCTGGTAGCAGAGCTAAGAATCAAATCTTGGTTTGACTCAATCTGCCACGGTGTTACTGCTCATCCCATCTCCTCAGTCATTTATACTGTATAGAAGTGACAAGCTCTGTCATTCAGTGGATGAAAATATTTTTAAAATACGATTTCAGAACAGCTCTTACCATTCTCCAAGTGTTTTGTTTGGTTTTAATAAGAAGTTTGCCTTTTTCGCTCCCATAGCACCAAGCAGTGGATTTAAATTTTTATTGTGTTCATTCTGGTTTTTGCTTTGGCTGAGCACTAAATTTGGACTGGCCAAGTCAACTCGTCCAGTGGTAGTACACTGCTAAAAGAAATGTGCGAGTAGGCAAGGCTTTGGAAAGCCATTCCCCTCTTACTGCTGTCTAATACTGGCTGCCAAGTCTAAAGGTGCTGAAGGTGCTCCTCTCTCCCCTCTGTAAGTCTGGGAGTGGATTTTTGACAGTTGTTTTTGTGTAGAATATACTACTAAAAATACTTCTGTTCTTCTTACGTAGTGAACTCTGCAATTATTTCCTCAGGAAAAATGCGTAACGAAGAACCCAACATTATGAGTTCTTCACAGCACAGATCTTCACGTTTTGACCAAGAACTTTCAAAGTGTGGTGAAACAGAAAGGTGTTAAGGTCCTTGCAGCCCTGTTGGTGGACTCTTCTCAGAGGCCTCAGAAGGCTGGGCATTCATTTCTCTGGGGAGCTGGACAGGGTCCCTTCCTTTAGAGACTTTGATTGCGTTAAGGTTTAAGGTTTCCATTATATAGAAGCCAGATGCTTGTCTTAGTCCAGCTGTCTCTGACACACCATCCTCATACGTATCCCACTTCTCCTTCACATGCCACAAGTAACTTCTTCTGAAATGCTGTAACAGCGAGGGAACTGGCTGTAAAGCAGTGGCACTCAGCCCCACAGACCTGCTCCCCAGATGTCTGACATATCTGCTTACCTAACGGGGATGAGCTTTTATTGTTGCTAACAATTAAGGGACAATAGAGTTGTGGGAAAGTGACCTGGTTTTCTGCTCTGTCTGGCACATCAACAGCGTCACTCTCAGGTAGATTTCAGTTACCAGATTTTTACTATTGGTGATGATACTCGAGCTCTTAGGATCGGACTTCAGATTCCAGGTTATGTTTAAGGAGCTGGCAGCATGAAGAAGGGAAAAAAAAGGAGAAAAGAAAATGGCTTGCTTTAAATGGCTTGCTTTGTAAATTGAGTAGACTTAGCCTGGAATACGTTGAGAGACACTAATGGTTCATTAAAGCACATTTCCATTTTTAAGTCCAAACAGAGTTTGGAGGGGAGAAAAAAAAGAGTTGCTAATGGTGGTTGTGGGGAAAAAGAGGTCAAGGTATGAGAGAAACCATGATGGACAGCCCATCATGCCCTTACTCCGTTAGCTGTTTTATGATGTGTCGTTTATGTTGTTGTTGCAAAGGTCACGGGACAGAAGCATTCAGAGCAGTTGTTCCTGAGAGTTTGTTCTGAATGGGCTGCACTGGCTGTAAGACACCTGAGCTGCTGTGGGCCAGCCACTGGGGCGTTGGTGAGGAGTCGAGTCAAAGGCACTTGCTGAAGGGTTGTCCAGGTGAGCCAGCGGCCTCCCACTCCATAAGGCAGCCACATCCCAGCCATCTAAACAACCTGCACTCACTGCTTTCTTCAGATACGGCATTTCCAAAGCTCCCCATCTTCCTTCTCCAATGTACGTGTTACTGGGAGGTGCCAGCCGTGCTGCAGGCTTTGCAGAATACCTGCCCGAAGTCTGAAAACAGCATCAAACGAACTTTGAGGGGAGCTGAGCCATTCCCACACTGTGGACATGGCAGGAAGTATCTGCTGTGTCTTTTCTCTTTAAATACACAGGGCTAGATCTGGCAA